>NC_045427.1:105955125-106281792 GCF_902635505.1 Sarcophilus harrisii | reverse complement strand
CTTCTATGGAAAAGTCTGAGCCTCCTGGTCTTTTCAAAGTCATTGTAACTGCTCATAGATACATGCAGCTCAGCACAAAGAGATTTCACAAGGGACTTTTTATCTTCCAGGCAGTTAACTGCAGAGACAATTTACATAGAAAGATAATTTTTGGTAGTTCCCTTTAGTGTGTATTCATCACCTGGCATTAGAATTACAATAATAATTTATCTTGTACTTTAGGGCTCACAAAATACTTTACACATATTTCTAACTTGACCCTCACATGAACCCTGAGAAGTAGACACTATTGTTTTCTCCATTTTATAGATGAGAAAACTGAGGCAGAGATTAAATGACTTGCCCAGGATCACAAGGCTAGTGAGTATCTAGTAAGTTAAGTCTTCCTGACTTCAGTCCAAAATACTATTTACTCTGCCACCTAACTACCTTTGATTCTTCTCTTTCCCTCACCAAAAGAAAAGCATCACATATCAATGACATCATAGATCAATTGAAATATTGAAACTTTCATAAGTTATACATATGTATATGTTGTATGTGTATATTTCAAATAACACCTCCATGAAAGAACAGGGTCTTTGTAAACAAAGCCCTTTGGTGTGCTATGAGGTTTTTTGCAACCTCTTCTTTTGGATTATGTAGAAATACCTCTATCTCTGTGTGGCCAAAAATCAACTAGAAACACCAGTATTTATATCTATATTCAATTACAAATTTATGTGATTTTTTTCTTGTTTTTTATTATATGATTTAGTGACATTAGTATTAATTTACATTTGCATATAAATCCTCACAACAACTCTGTGAGACAAAGAATACAGAAACTATTAATTGATTACAGATATTATTAATTGGTTAATTGAGAGGGATTTCATAAAGTGGGGAGGAGGCAGGATTGAATGCCAGGCATTGGGAAGGGCTAATACAAAGGCGTGGAGATAGTGATGAAGTGCAAACAGAGAGAAAGCTTGTTTGGTTGACTTGTAGATTTCAAAAGGGGGAGTAATATATTTATATATAATGAGGATAAAGAAGTAGGTTGGGGTCAGGTTGTAAAGGGCTTTAAAAGCTTAACAAATTATTTTATATTTTATCCTAGAGGCAATAGGTGACCAATGGAGTTGATTAAATAGGAATGTGCAATGGTCAGATCACATTTTCAGCAATGTGGAGAACAGATTGACAAAGGCAATGTTTTGAGGCAGGGATATTAATTCGAAAACTGTCACTATGGGTTAGACAGTGGTATGAAGCTCAAATAGAAATAGGGTCACTAAACCATACATAAAAAATTCTGCAGTATGCAAATTGACTTAGAAAACTACACATTAACATTATCTGTGTTTTATTGTATTTTTATTTGTCTTGTTAATTCTTGATTACATTTAATCTGCTTTGCAGCATTCAATAAGGTTGCCTCTTGTGTTCACCAAGCCATGTGCTTGACCTTTCTGGTCTAGGCAAGAGATATAGAGATTCTGAACTAAGGTGGTGATTACATAGAGAGGAAAAGTAAAATATGATAGGTGTAAAGTTAGAAAAATCAAAATTTTGCAACTGATTTGCAACTGAATATGAAAGATTGAGGATAATACTAAGGTTGGGAACCTAAGATAATGGGGAAATGATAGTACTTCTAGAAGAAACAGGGAAGTTAGGAAGAAAGAAATATGGGAGGTGGATGGAGAGAGAATGAATTCAATTTTGGACATGTTGAATTTTTTATGTCTCTGCTACATCCAGTATGAAATGTTCAATAGATATTGGTTATATGAGACTAAAGCTCAAGGGAAGAGGAGGTAGATATATGTGAATAATTTGCAAAGAGAAGTTGATTAGGTCCATAGGAGATGATAAGAGAGAAAGTATGGATAGAGAAGACAACCCAGGACAGATCTTTGGAGAATAATACCCAGTGAAGAAGTATGATATGGATGATTACTCAGCAAAGTAGCTCCTAGAAATTGTAAAATGTTCAGCAGTCACATCCTATCTCAGAGGACCAGCTAAATCAGGTTGGGAGTAACCAATGGGCCTCAAAAAAAAAAAAAAAAAAAAAAACCCTGTCAGTGCATTGCAGGGTTCCGCCCCAAGAATGTAAAGACTTTCACCAATAGAATGGCAGATGAAAACAATTTGTCCCAACATCCACAAAAGTGATTGACATGTATGCTATCGAATGTTTAGAGCTTATTGAAGACACCAAGATTATCCATTGTATTCTGGTGTTATTGGTAGTTGTGTTAACTTTTATCTTGCCACTGGACTTTGATGACTCTGGAAGAGAGAGTGAGGCTGATGATTTTGTGCAACTCTATCTCATTTGAATTTATGCTAGGGTCAAAACATCACCCTGGGATGTCATTGATCCTCTTTGAAAATTAAGGGCAAAAGTTCCAATGATCTTATGATGAAGAGAACCATCTGTGCTCAGAGAGAGGAATGTGGGAACTGAGTGGGGAGCACAATATAGTATTTTCACTTTTTTGTTGTTTGCTTACATTTTGTTTTCTTTCTCATTTTTTTCCTTTTTGATCCGATATTTCTTGTGTAGCACAATAATTGTATAATATGATTAGAAGAATTTCATGTGTTTGACATATATTGAAATACTTGCCATCTAGGGATGAGAGTAGGGAAAAGGGAGGGAAAAACTTGGAACACAAAGTTTTGCAAAAGTGAATATTGAAAATTATCCATGTATATGTTTTGAAATAAAAAGCTTTAATAAAAAAGATTTTTAAAAAAGAAAATTAAGGGAAAACAAAACAAGCAGCATGTATTAATAGGAATGGAGGAGACTGATAATAGGAGTGATTAAGGTCTTAGGTTATGTGAAAAATAAGCAACAATAGGAGGAGGTGAGGGATTCAAGAATAGAGGAAATTTGAGAATTTAATTGGTTAATTCCTAGACTGAGATTGGGGAGGAAGAAAAGTCAACTCAAAACAGGGGTAATGACCTGGCAAAAGTACTGAAGCACAGAAGGATTTGATATAGACATAAGAGGAAAGAATAGGTTTAGGAGAAGTGAAGCATAGGAAGAGATGGAATGATAGGAGATTATAGTCAGATAGAAAAATGTCATAGTTTTTGATCAAGGAAGTTGAATAGTTGTGGATAATATTGAAATATACAGTGTGAACATTCTTGTGTGTGGCTGAAGGGGTGTGGAGAGGTCATGGGATTTAAGCAGATTGGGGAATTGAAAGTTTAGAGAATTTGACAGAGCATCAATCTGAATGACAAAGTTTCCTAGCACAAACTCAGAAACAGGAGAGCATCAGGTGCTGAATTTCTGGGGAAATTAAGCAGAAAGACACAATGGGCACCATGACCTGAGTAAGGTGAGAAATTTGAATAGATTGAATTTCAAAGGAGAAGTTGCTGAAAAAGAGCAGCAAAAGGAGACTCTAGAATTGCTTTCTGGTAATAAGAAAGCAACTTCCTTTCCCAGTATATGGGGGATATTGAGGGCAGCAATATGTGACATACATCTAATACTAAAAGGAGAATATCAAGTGGCTTAATTGGTGAAAGAATTGGAGAGGGAAAAGACTTGAAGGCAGATCTACTAATAAGGTATTGTAATCATCCAAGGGTGAGATGGTAAGAGCTTGCACTAGCATGATGGCAGTGTCAGAGGAGAAAAAGGAAAACATTTGAGAAGTGTTGTAGAGGTGAAACTGACAGACTTTGGCAACAGGTTGGATGTGGAGGGTAAGAGACAATGAGGATGATACCTAGAATCAAAGGGCTAAAGGGTATGGTGTTCACCTCTACTGTAAGAGAGAAAATAGGGAGGAGGAGTATATAGGAAGAACTATAATGAGTTTAGTTTTGGATATATTAAATTTAAGATGTCTACTGGACACTCAGTGTGATGTATCTGAAAGACTATTGGAGATGCAAGATTGAAGATCAACAGAGAGATTGAGGCATGGAGAGGTCACTAAGTAAAGTAATATATATAGAAAAAAGAAGATGTCCCAAGATGGAATCTTGATGAATACCTATAATTAGAGAATGTGATCTGGATGGAGCTCTAACTAAGGAAACAGAGGAGCAGTCAGATAGATGGGAGGAAAAAGAGGAGAAGGTGTTCCCAAAAACTAGAAAAAATAATGTCAAGGTGAAGATGATCATTGGTGTTAAGGCTGCAGAGAGGTCAAAGAGAATGAGGTATTTTTGAAAAGGATATCAACTTGATGATCACTAGTAACTTTGGAGAGAGCAATTTCAGTGGAATGAAAAGACCAGAAGCTGATTAATGGATTAAGAAATAAGCATACTGTAGACAACCTTTGTGAGGAGTTTAGCCACAAAAGGCAGAAGAGATGTAGGAAAATAATGGGTATGGAAAAATTAAGTGAGGGTTTTTTTTTTTAGGATAGGTAAGTCGATAAGTAGTAAGAAAGGAGTCAGAACCAGGGGAAGAGTGAAAATAAGTTTAAAAAAACCAGGGATGACAAAGGGGACAATCTATCGGAGGAGACAGGAAAGAATGGAATTTCTTGAGCAAGTAGAAGGGTTATCATTCTTAAGGAATAAGGCCATATTGTGTGAGAAAGTGATAAAGGAAGAAATAGTGAAAGAAGACATGTAAATGATTTGAGAAGAGGAGGAAGTAAGAAGAGAAAGTTCATTGTAAATGGGCTTTGTTTTCCTGTAAAATATGAGACAACGTTCTTAACTAAGAGAGTGGAAGGAAAAGAAGCCATGCAGGGTTAGAGAGAGACAAAAAGTTTTGAAAGAGCCATTGTATTGGCTGGGATGATAAACTGAAAAGAGAGGTATAGTAGAATTGTCTTGCGTTTCAACAGTGAGGCCCAATTGGTGCATACCATAATTTTTTAATTAACTGAGTCATAATGATTGCACGATTTTCTCCATTTTAATTCAGTAACATGAGTAAATAGTAGGAGTGGTACAAAGCTGAAGTTTAGTAAGACCCTGTGAAATGATAAGAGGGCTGAAATAAGAGAGGACAGTATAGAGTTAAGTTGGTTCAACAAGGGGTTAAAGAACAGAATGCAGGAGAGAATGGCCTCACATAAAATTGAGGGATTGAGGTTCTGGAGGTCACAGTGCAGACAAAGAGTAGAGTTTGACTAAGGAAAGTAGAGAGAGAGGTGGAAATCCAGTAAATTATGTTCAAATAAGGGGAATTTTAGAATTCTTGAACATGAAGGTAGTATATTTGTGAATGGTGTCAAGACTGAGGGTCCGCTCTCTTTATGTGTGCCTGAGGTGGGGTAGAAGAGTAGCTCATGGGAAAAGAGTAGATTGGGGAATTAAGAGTGTGTGTGTGTGTGTGTGTGTGTGTGTGTGTGTGTGTTGGGTTTGTATTGTATGTCTGTGAGAGAAACACACACATAGAGGAGGGAGGGAGAGAAGGAGGGAGGGAGGGAGGAAGAGAGAGAGAGAGAGAAACAGAGAGAGAGAGAGAGAGTTATGAAGGTGGCCTACCTGTACCTGATCTAAAACTATATTATAAAACAGCAGTCACCAAACCATTTGGTATTGGCTAAGAAATAAATTAGTTGATCAGTGGAATAGGTTAGGTTCACAAGACAAAATAGTCAATATGAAGTCAGGAGCTGGAGAATAGAGAAAAATTGTGAGTATTTATTGAACTCACTGAAGAAGGAAGAAGAATTACTTGGAGGTTTGTAGACAACAGCTACTATGATTCTAATTGGGTAGTAGATATAGACTGCATGAACTTCAAGGAGAGTTTTACTACTGAGTGAGGGAGGCAGAGAGAAAACCTGGAAACAGAAATGGGGAACAGTGATTATTCCAATTGTCCTGATTCAACCACCATAATTTCTCCCAGAATCTCTTCCTTTCCAGGAACCATTCCATATAGGAAATTACACACACACACATACACACACACACACAAGAAATATTTGACCAAGAAATGAAAAGGAAAAAAATCAGCATAATACTTTATCTAAAAAGTTTAAATCCAGCCTCAGAAAATTGATATGAGCTATGTGATCTTGGGCAGGTCACTTAGCCCCAATTATCTGGCAAAACAAAAAAGTTAGCTGCTATGATTTCTGTCCTAATTTGAAATGGGTTTATCTTGGTTATATTGACAGAAAGTATATATTATTCTCTATGTACAGAGCCTAGTACAAGGAGAGAGAAACAGGGAATTTGACAGTTAGCTAGCAGCAATTCATATCTTCTGCTGGCCTCAGTTTCCTCATTCTTGAATTGGGGGCATTAGATTAGATGACCTCTACTGTATCTTCTAGATGTAAATCTATGATTTTATTCTTTTAGATAAAAAATATAAATAATCTGAACTAACTGGCTTTTATTTGGTGATTTGCTCTACAATGAGTTTGATGTTTATTTGCATTTGTTAAGAATTCAACTGAATTCCTAAAAAAAAAAAAAAAAAAAGTTGAAGGGGAGAGAATAGCTTTCCTGCCTGTATTTCTTCATTTTTTCACATTGGGATTGTCTATTGGCTAAAGTGGGCTCCCAGCCGGCTACAACTGTGCTACATCATCTAAGACTGTGCTACAGTGAATCCTTATGCCGTTTCTTCAGGTCTTACTATTTTCAATCACTTAGCCTAGAGTAAAAAAAAAAAAAAAAAAAAAAGCTGCTTAGATATTTTGTAATTGTACATTATCCTTATGTATTCAACCCAGTATATCTGTGTTATGGTGAACTATTCCTTTAGTACTAATGAACTCTTTTAGTATTGTAATTGTTTCCTTCTTGATATTGTATTGGGTTTGTGGTTGGTTATGAAAGCACTCAAGAAACCAGCTGTGCCATCTGTGGTACCCACACACACAAGGAGCATAGAGCAGAGTTGGAATAACACAGCTGTCTGGAGAGAGAACAGCCACTCATACCCTTCTTCCACTCTCCTTCAGCATAGTGTCATTGTAGAAAATCTTGGATGGAGGAACAGGAGAGGCATGTTGCAAGCCTGGGATAATGGATCACATAAACCATTAAGAAAAATATTTAAGGCAGTGCTAATTATGTCTCAGAGATACTAATTGTTTGAAGCCCAGTTTCTATGGTTCTGCTAAGACAGAGTGTGTGAAATCATCTTTGATTTACTATATAGGAATAAGTATGTGGATCCACACCCAGGACTTAAAGGGAACAGTCTGTCTCTTGGTGAATGCTTTCTGTGAGTTGTGGGCTTCCTTAGTGTTCCCTCCCTTAAACTGAATGGATCTCATTTATGTATAATCTGGAAAAGCAGGTTAAAAAAAATCCTCATTAAGTGTTGTCAGTGAACATCAGAAATAAGGTATATATATATTTGATCTTGAAAACTGTCAATATGATAGATAATTCCAACTTGTCTTTGCTGAGGTATATAATTAAGATATACCAATAATAAACAAATGGTTCCTGATTCACAGTTTATAGCTAAATGGGCAATTAGAGAGCACTGTGATTTTGTATGTCATTTTCAAATACTGGGAAGTAGTAAGTCAAAGGTTAATAACTGAGAAGCAGTATTGACTCTTTCTCTGGGTGCTATATTTGGATCAAGAGGACATGAATCCAGAACCTCCCTCTGACACATATTAGCTATGTGATCATGAGCAAGTCACTTGAACTCTTAGAGCCTTAGTTTCTTCATTTGTCAAATAGGGACTGATTGATTGGTTGCTGTCCTTCATATTTGAAGAGGACCAAAATGGCATCACTATGTTAGAGTTGAATTACACTGTGTCCAACTGGCTGATCAGACCAATACAAGCTTGGAATGCTCTGCCACAGATCAGAAACAAATAGTCCCATGAACATTTGGATAGCTTCTTTAATTTTTTGCATCTCACATTTCTTTTGGGCTATTTCAATTCTGTTTTGCTCATACAACACAGTACCTTCTCTGATGAGGGCATGCCATGTTGGGTGGTCCTGTCCCAGTATCTCCCCATAATGGCACAGGGCTGTTGTAAGACTCAAATGAGATCACATTTGCAAAGCACCAAACTATTGTTGGTTATTATTATTATTATTGAAAGGTTCACATGCACCCCTTGAAAAATAGTTTCAATGGAAAGATCAAGGTTTATCAGAGATGTGCAGTGTGGGCTCTTATATAGTATCTTTTAAATGACTGAATGATGTATCTGAAATATATCCTTATTGATCCTTAAAGAGAACAGTCTGGGAGCTGGATATCACAGACTAGCTTGGTCTGATGATTCATTCCATGTTGGTCCATCAATTTTCTGAGGGACAACTAGGTCTTAGTTTCCTATGGTTTGTCACTAAACATATCACTGAATAGAACAGTACTTGTCTAAAGAGTAGAATCCAATGACAGTCTTTAATTTGGCCTCTAATTAATATCTTAAACTGAGCAGAGTTTCCTTGGGGTAAGCTGGGACATAGTTCAATCTTTTAGCTTAAATGAAGCTGTTAACTTAAAGGAAGTAATTATAAACATACTGAATGGTAATTTTTTCCTCTGACAATTCAACTTAAGTGACAGTGAAGACCTTATAGATTATGTAAAGTCCTTTTCCATTACACATACCTACAACAGACTAAAGTTGATTTCTTGAGAGCTTTCATAATCAACCACAAACACTATATATCAAGAGGAAGAAAAATATTGCAAGTTATAATATTAAAAGTTTCTATGGTGACAGTTCCAGAGGTGAAATTTGAACTCTGGTCTATTGATTTCAAGTCTGTCAATATTTTCATCATAGTTATTATGCTGCAGGTAAGAAACATACAAGATTATTTGGTCTCTTGATAGTCTCAAAAATAGCTCAACCTTTATAATTCAACAATAACCTTCCCTGATGAAGCACAGACAGATGGCCAGATTAGAGCACTCATATTAGGTTAGGGTAGTCCCTGAGAAGGATACAAAATAGCTTCTCTTTATTTTCTTGTATAATACATTTATAACGTGGGTTCTCATCTTCAGTGCAAGGCCAATGGAAGATGTTATCTGTTCCTCTTTGGGGGGAGGCTCAATTGTTCAGTGTGATATGCCTGTAGTTGTTCAGGGATTCTGAAAACAATAGAATCATCTGTAATGATTTTTTGTAAAGTCATGTTTTCTACAAATGGACTTGTAGGCCTAAATACACCCAAGGCATAGAATTATAAAGCTGAAAGGGCATTGGAGAATTAGTTCAAGTTTCCCTTTATACAGATTTGTCTGAAAAGCCTAAACTTTTGATTAAGATCACCTAGTTGATTAGCACTAGGGCCTGGAATAAAATCCATGTCTTCTGGCTACTGGTTCACTGCTTTTGCCATTTTTGTCATGTTGCCTTTTATAGTTCCATTACCCAAAAACTCACCGAAAATACAATGTCTTTCGAAAAACAGATTTAAGAAATGTTACAAAGAGCAAGCTTGGCCCCAAAGAAGAGACACAAAAAATACTTCCCATTGTTATTTCGTAGAGATCAGGGTATGGATGGAGTATTGCCTAGAACATCAGATTTTTCTGATCTGTTGGTCAGTAGTTATATTTTTCTTTGTGTTTCCCTGTTTCTCTGTGTGTCTATGTCTGTTTCTCTGTCTCTCTAGATGTAGTGTCCACTTATTGACCCAATTTCACTGTTTATTGGCACAGAAATTTTGACTTGCTCTATTTCCCTGAATTAGTTCACCCCAACTTTCATAACCTGGTAGCCCCCAGGTCCCAAGAGCTTACCTTATTAGTGTTGGATCTAGTGCAAACACTGGATGAATTTTAGTCCTAATACAGCTCAGAACTCCTGTACTAAAGCAATTCACCTGCTTCAGCCTTACCTAGTAGCATGTAATATAAGCATCCACTACCATTGCTAGCAAAAAAAAAAAAAAAAAAAAGTCTGACCCATTTCCTTCCTTTTTGTTTTAATAGGCAATTAGGTGGATAGAGCACTAGATTTAGAGTCAAGAAGACTCTAATTCAACCTTGTCCCAGACATATATCAGTTATGTGACTGGACAAATTTCTTAACTTTATATCAAATTCAATTTTTCATCTGTAAAATGGGAATAAAATCACCTGCCTCAAAAAGTTATTGTGAGTATGAAATAAAACAATGATCTTAAAAGTCTCTACACATTTTAAAGCAATATATAAATATCAGCTACTATTTTTATTCAAGAAGGAATGCTTTTCATCTAACTTACTGATTTCTCAATTCAATAATTTTTTTCCTTAGTTGAAGAGAGAGTAAGTGGGTAGTAGAAGTTGAAGATTAGCCTGGTTGATCAAATGAGAATAATTGGAAAGGGCCTAAAGAGCCTATATGTGGGATTCCAGGTCCAAACTTTTTACATGATTATTTTGGCTCATTGTGGGCCCTTAGAGAAACTCCCTATGGTAGCTGAGTCCTAGAAGGACTACTGTTACTCCATGGAGCTCTCTAATGAACTACATGAAGGAGACATAAAAGACAGAAAAGCATAAAGGCAGCCCCTAACTTGTTCCAAACCTCTTACATTTAAGAATATGAGATGTAGAACCAGAAATAGTACCTTAATCATTTTTTTAGTTTAATCATATCATTTTCAGATGAACAGAGGTGTTATTTGTCCAAAACTAAACAGGAAAGAAATAGGAAAGGCAGAGTTCAAACCTAGGAGCTCTGCCTCCAAATCTAGTACTTTCCTACTATACCAATCTTTCCCAATCTTATTTTCTTATTAGACAGACTTCCAGAAAGTAGTATAACTCAACAATTGGATGGCTGTATATATTTGTAATACATGCAACCATAATATACAACACAAATATATTTAAAATTCATTCTATATTTTTAAAAATCCATGTGAATTTGGAGAGTATTAAGGACCATGCTTAAGTGAAGGGGCAGGTCAATTCTCTGAGAGCCTCCACCTGTGAATTATAACATTTGAACGAGTTACAAAGCAGGCTTTGACACAGATGTTCCTTGTGGATTGGGAATAAAATCAATTGGAGGCAAGAGGGAAAAGGGCAGAGGTCAGAGAACACAACTACCTCTCAGTATCATCATTATCATCATCATCATCATCAATCATCAATCATCATCAATCTTCCTCCTTCTCTTCCTCCTCCTCTCACATGAAAAGATCCATTCTACAGATCTGAGTTAGACCTCCAGCAGACACTGGCAAGTGGCTTCTGTATCACAACAGGAGGGTGAATTTCAGAGAGTGTATTTCTTAAGGTTCATTCAGCATAGTACCAAAACATATCCTAGCTAACTACCCAGTTAAAAGATATCATGGCTTTTTATTCTTGGAGTCTACATTTCTAAAACGTAAAAGAAGGGCTTCTAAGTGGTCCCATAGTGCACAGAGCTCCTCCACCCCCAAGCCTGGTCAGGAAGCTTTCTGAGTTTAAATTTGGCCTCAGACATTAACTAGTTGTGTGGCCTTGGGTTTGTCACAATCACGTTTGATTCAGTTTCCTCCTCTGTAAAAATGATCTAGAGAAGGAAATGGAAAACTACCTTAGTATTTTTGCTAAGAAAACCCCAAATAGGGTCATGGAGAATCAGACATGATTGAAATAATTAAACAACAACGATAACAGATGAGATCTATGCTTAGTTTTTGGGTTTAATTCTTGGAATTGTTTATAGCATTTTGTGGTAGCACTTGGCATTTAACATTTCTTCAACTGTTTAGTTCATTGTTGCCTGTGGTAGCTTCATATTTATTCATACTGATTGTAAAAATAATGAACAAGAAAACAACTGAATTCCAGAAACAAACTACTGGCACACTCATTCTAAGCAATTCTTAAAATGATGTTATATTAAATCAATTCTCCATCATTCAGTAATTGATGAAACTAACTTTACTTGACTAAGCTGAGTCAGTTTTGTCAGTTCTTGCAACCTTATTTCAATTCAGTGAATTCAGCACGTTTGAATGTAGAACATTGTGCTAGACCTGAAGGAAAATAAAGGTGAGGTAGCATTCTGCCTTATCTTTTTCTTCTTTTTCTGTTATTTTAGTCCATACTCACCCCTTTACTCACTTGGATTATTGCAATAGTCCCTTAATTAGCCTTTCTACTTTGACTCTCTCCCTTTTACAAAGTTTCCTTCACACAACTGCTAAATTAATCTTTGTAGTGCACAGGTTTGCTTGAACCACTTCCTTATCACCAAAAATCTTGGTGGCTCCCTGTTGCCTCAGAGGGTAAAAAAAATCTGGGCTTTTAGGACCATAAAATTGGTGCTAGATTCACAGCTGGAAGGTTCCACCTAGTAGGGTTTTTTAACCCTTTTTTGTATGGTTGACCCCTTTAGTAGTCTGGTGAAACCTATGAACTCCTTCTCAAAATAGTGTTTTTGCATAAATAAAGGGAAATAGGAGGGAAAAGAGGTTAGAGATAACTATTATGCCTTTTTTTTTTTTTTTTTACAATTATCTGTCAGTCAAGAAGCATTTATTAAGTGCTTATTCAGTTCCAAGTATTGTCCTAAACCCAAAGAATGCAGAGAAAGGCAAAAACTTCAAGGAATGTGCATTCTAATGGAAGAGGCAGTGTGTAAACAGCTAGATTTGTACACAATCCATATAGAACAGATAGAAGGTAGTGTGAGAAAAGGCTCTAGCGGCTAAGAGTGTGGTTTTCTCACAAATCATGCTTCTTTTAGTGGATTGTAAATTCTCTGAAGGCAGAAACTGTAGGGATTTTTGTTTATTTTTAATCTTTGTCTCTCCAAAACCCAACACATTGTCTTATATATAATAAGTATTTTGCTTAGTAACTATTTGTTTAATTGAATGGCTTTAACTTATTTAGCTTAATTTATGTAGTACTTTATGACTAAGAGGACATGTTGGGTATCTAGTTATAAGGAGTCCCCCAAATATTGGTTATTTCACTTCTAAGTGACCTGGCTTAATGCTGGAATAGCCCTTATCTACCACAACCTTAAAGCTTATATCAGAGGAGAAAAACATCCAACTTTTGACCTGAAATAATGAAGGAAAAGAAGAAAACTGAGCACATTGGTCTCATCCAACACTATACTATATTAATTTTTTTTTTTACTTCATCTATGCAGAGGGAGGGGAATAAGCATTTAGATGGTACCTATTATGTGTCAGACACTATGCTAAGCACTCTTCACAAATATTATTTCATTTAATGCTCTCAACAACCCTGTAAGGTAGTTAATATTAAACTCCCATTTTATAGTTGATGAAACAGAATTAAATGACTTGCCCACGTTCACCCAATTGCTAAGGTTCTCAGCCTACGTTTGAAATCAGGTCTTCCTCATTCCAAACCCAACACTATGCTACTGGCTGCCCTTATGATTTTAAAAAGATTCACTTTTCATCTTCAAAATACCTTTCTAGCCTTATTTCACATTTATTCCCTTCACAAACTCCATATTCCCCAAATTCAACAGGTATGTTTTCTCCCAACTCAAGGCATTCATGCAGGCAACTTAGAGTTTTATAGAGTGGCCTGGGCCATTGAAAGGTTAAAGTAATAAAAATTGCTAGCATTTATGCAGTGCTGTAAAGTTTATAAAGTATTTTACAAATACTATATCATTTTTATCTTCACAAGAAACTTATGAGGTAAATGCTATTATTGTCCCTTTCACGATTAAGGTAACTAAGGTTAAACAGAGATTAAATGACTTGCCCAGGGTGTACCAGCTAGTCAGTGTCTGAGGCTGAATTTGACTCTATCTACTATGTCATCAGCTGCCTCCAAGCATTCAGTGCTCTCTTAACAATGATCTTAGAATTTCAAGCCCTTTTTGAATAGCATTTGGCATAGGGAACTTTGATTTGCTCCCATATAAAAAAGAAGAATCAATATATGCCTTCTACTTACAATTAACATAAAATAATCCACACAAAAGAAAGCTGGTCACAATAGAAAACTTTCTTTAAAAAAAAAAAAGATATTTCTCAGAGAACATGAACATATTTACATGCAAGTACTAAAAAACTGTGGTAGTGCTGAAAATCATATATTCTTATCACAAAAATATTTAGCAGCACACCAACTGGAATTTTCTTTCATGTTATTTTGAGTGTTTGACTATGCAGAGAAAAAGGCAGAAAACTATATTCCGACTAATCACTCCTTAAATTATAATCTCTTTTCCTCCTCTTCTCGCCTCCATTTCCTGTCCTTCAGCACCTTTCTTCTCTCCTCTCCTCTTCTCAGGCAGAAAGAGGAAAGAAAATCCCCTTTTCTTCTACCTAATGTCTCAGCTAGATACTACAAACTTAGGAGTGATATAGGAATACTTGTCTTTGCAAAAATCTACTTGAAACAACACAAGCCTTAGAGTTCTTAAACTGTGGTTCATGAACCGCGTCCCCCTCCCCCAAGGGATAGATAAATAGATTTTAGGAAATCTGGGACGCAAATTATAGATTCAGACCTTCTGCCCTACAACTTGTAGAAGTAGGATATGAAGTATAGATTTTTGCCATATTGGGATATGATATTACAAAAAAGACATGCTTTCCCAGTGATGTCAAATCTCATTTTTATCCCATGTTTCAGAGACTAGAACTTCAGATTACAACCTACCACAGTGAGATACTGTTGTCTTCCTCTCATAGGCTAGATCAAGAGGGCTAACAAAATATAGGACATGGGAGAACTACAAATGACCCACCTGAAAAATGCTAAGATTCTTTCCATCCACCCAGTAAGGAATGTAGCCAGCCCCAGGCACTTCATAAAAATGTAGAGGTTGTCAGATAAGACTGTGTTTGAAGCTCTGTGCTTACACTGACTTTGGCATGTGCTGTGTGGGAAGAAGTCCTCCTCTGGAATTTTGATGACCAAGAGGAGAGGGCTTGCCCAAACTCTGCTGTATCCTTTGTTAGGGATACTGGCAGAGGAACCAGGAGCAGTAGAGATGGAATACAGCTGCTTTTGTAATGAATTCATACAATTCTGGAGTCAGGACCAACTCAGCAACGAAAACTGCTCATCATTTCATCAAGACTGAAATGGTCATATCCACCACTTTAAAGGATTCTTATTCTACTGATTTGGAAGGATTTTTAGACTTTTCATTTTCATCTAAGCTACTGGAAGGGGAATGGTACAGGGTTGAATTATTAGCCCTGCTTCTCCCGGCCCTGCTTCCATACAACTTTGCTTGAACCCAGGCTAAATAATGATCTTTCATTTGGCCCACATTCAACAGACCTAGAGCATTAGATGGACTTTTGGCATCAAGGATTTCTTCAACTCCAGATTTCTCGATGAGCTCAGATTTGGGGATGTTTAGGAAGGAATTTCAAAATCCATCTGTGGAGCTCTAGCTATTAGGTATTGCAGTGGATAGGATACCAGGCCTGTAGTCAAGAAAATCTGAGTTCAAATCCAGCCTCAAATACTAACCAACTACAGACCCTTAGCAACTCACTTCATCTCTGCCTCAGTTCTCTTATCTATAAAATGGGGATAATAGTAGCACCCACTTTCTAGGGTTGTTGTCAATATCAAATGAAATATTAAATTGTATAGTTCTTAGCACAGAAACTGGCACATAATAAGAGTAATATAAATGCTAGCTCCTATTATTAATAGTTTGAATTGCTGAGAAGAGCTAAGTCTATCATTCTTGATCATTGCACAATCTTATTGTTGCTGGGTACAATATGTTCCTCATTCTGCTCACTTCACTCAACATCAGTTCATATTTTTCCAGGCTTTTCTAAAATTTTCTAAAATTCCAGGCTCTTCATCTCTTCTTATAGAACAATAATATTCCATAACATTGATATACCATAACTTAGAAAGATAACTTCTTAACCAAAAGTTGACAAATTATGTTAGGACTTTGGAAGAGGGATAAAAGTTTTATTATTCCCATTTTTCAGATGATTAAACAGTGTTGGTGAGGCTAAGAAATCTAAGTTTTTAGATCCTGGTTGTATTCTCCTTCCACAACACTGCACTGACTCAGAATTTAGCCAATGTACTTTAATAGTCACTGTCTTCATTTCTCCACAGCTCACACACTCTTCAACCTCTTGCAAAATGTCTTATGACATGACATCTGTGAGTCTTTCTAAAAGTCCTCTCTAACATCATTAATTTCTTCCTTATTGCTGGACTTCCTTACCTTCTTCCTCTTTGATATCTTTGTGGCATTTGAAATGATGATCTTCCACTTCTTTCATCCTGTTACCTGTAATGCAGAGTGCACTGCACAAAACTGATTTGCCATTATTTATTCTAACTAGTGTGATAGAAACACTAATTAGACTTATACTTCTCTGTGAAGACTGTATTTTAAAATCAGCAGGAGTCAGGAATTCAGGTTAGGGGAAAATTGTCAGTCTTTATTCTCAGTGAAGAAGGATCAGAGGTGGAAGATAATCGGCGATAGCAATGTGTGCAGCTGAGTCAAGAACTAGCTGCCAGCAACCACGACCAGCAACTAGGATATGGAACCCAGAGCCCAATCTCTCCCAGGTCTTCCTATCTCTCTCTGCCTCCACCCACCAAAATCGTCATTTACTTACAACACATCAGGACTTGCCGGAGGTGGGCAGGGACCATTCTTTATCCAATCATGTATATTAATAGAGTATAGCCAATTACTATTTAGCCTCATCTTGGGACCTCAGTGCATCAACTCAAACCTCAGCCCATTACATCTCCCACTTTTTTTTTAGAACACAGGTGGTGCCATCCCTGACTCCTTAGGAGGTCAAAGCCCCCAAGGGGAGGTGATCAGCCTCCCTAACTTCTCAGGGAAGGAGGTGAAAGCACTAAAAGGAGATGATCATGCCCTCCTGACATTTCAGGAAGGGAGATGAAAACACCAAAGGGAAGTGGGGGTTGCTAGCAGGTTTCTGGGCTGAAGGGTCATTATGCACAAACCCATCATCATGGGAGGTATTACACAAGCACATGCAATAGCAAGAGGCTATTAGGGATGACTCTCCCACAATCATGCAGGCTCGTGTGGTGTAACAAACATGAATTGTAACCATAAGTAGAGGAATAGCAAACAATATAAATCAACATGGTGTTGGAAAAGATCACCAAAGTCCTAGAAAGAGTATTAAACAACAGTCACACATACACCTTCTTCAGCAAAGAATAGTCCAAATCCAATCTTTGTCCATTGCTACATGTCAGAATCAATGATCCCCTGAGTTTTGAAGTCCTGCAAAATCTTTTATGTGTTAGAATCAATTCCAGTAGATTTTAAGTCCATACATCTCTCATTTCTGAAAATCCAATGATTCCTGAGGAGTTTCAAGTCCTATGTCTCAGAGAATCCAATGATTCCTGAGGGTTTTCAAGTCCTACAACAATCTTATCATGTCTCAGAGAATCCAATAATTCCTGAGGGTTTCCAAGTCCTACAACAATCTTTGATGTCCATGAGTCAAACGCCATAACTGCCACGCTCTTTCAATGGTGAGCACAATCAGCAACAGAACAACCCAATATTTCTTGGATCTTCTCCTTTGTTTCAAGGGTCTGCTCCGTCTCTCTGCGATAGACAAGGTGAATATGGCTCGTTGGCACCCATCTGATTCCTTCTCCACCTGTAGAGATACAAGCAAACCCTCTCCCCAAAGCGGTTAGCCTATCTGGTCCTTTCCATTCACCACTTTCTGGGTCTCTCCACATCACCTGGCGATTATCTAAAGACAGTGGAGCTGCTCGCACTGAACACTGACCTTCCGGTGGGTTATAAAACCTGCCTGCTGGAGCCAGTGCATCTTTGTCAAAAATCAAGAAGTTAATAGTATAAAGAGCTAGATTTAGAAGTTCTCTAGGGTTACCTGGCCCCCTTTCTTTTTGTTTTTGGAGGCGTCTTAATTCTCTGTTCTCCTCTCCACTTTGCTTGTCCTTGAGGTTAAAAGGCATCCCGTGGTGTAAAATCTTATACTTGCACAAAAAGGTGCAAAATGTTTTAAGTATAAGCAGGACCATTTCTTTTTTACTTTAACCCATAATGGCAAATGTTGAGAAATTCAGTGACCACTCAGGCTGTCTCTTTTGCTGCTGGTATTGCAAAGTGAATCCCGAAAAAGGTGTCTACCACAACATGGATGAAAGACAGAAGACCAAAAGATTTTAAATGGGTCATCATTTGCCAGATTTCGGGTCTCAAACCAGGAGGGTTCTTCCCTGGAGGCAGTTGGGCGTGGAAAGGAAGGCAAGCCATAAGGCTTTTTACTTCTCCTAGCTTCCTCTCTTGTTATTCCAAATTGTAAATGTAAAAGCTGAACAGCCGTGATATTTAGAATGGATCCGGGCTTCTTGGAACAAAGGGGATTACCAACATGTTAGAAGGCTATCCCTTTGAATTGTCATCAAATATGGGACCTGGGTCCACAGGAATGGACATTAATATAAGATCTTACCTGGATTTTCTCACTTGCTCTTGAAGTTTTTAAGAGCTGATATATATTAGAATACAAATTTTATTTGGGCTGTGGCAATTCTTTTAACCCACCTACTGAAAGGCCAAATCAGATATTATATTTTGTCTCCTGGATAATAAGTAAACTAGAATGATTGTTCAATTCATTCTGCTGGTGGACTGAAAAGGAGTTCTATCTCTCTTTATGTTAGATTGGTACACACCAAATATTTGTTTTGGACATCCTAAAATGTTGGTCCTTTAAGAGGAACTTTAGAAACTTTTTCTTCAAGAATCCATCTCCAATTATGTAATAGTCTAGTTATCTTTACTGGAGACCCATGTAAAAAATTTGGAGCCATGGCTAATAAAATTTGCCACTCTGGGATGGTAAATGTGGTGGGTTTTCTCTGGAGAGGCAGCCTTAGTCTCAGTTGAAATAAATAATTACTCCAAAATCGCAGCCAGCTGCTAAAAATGCAAATGTTTATTTCTCCTTACAAATTCGCCCGGTTAGTTGATGCCTATCTCTCTGCCTGGCTCCAAGAGATCTTGTAGCTTTGTCCTTGGCTTCTGCCTTTGCTTTCTTCAGCCTCCAGCCAGCTCTGACTTGTGGCTTCTCAATTTCCAGTCTGTGGCGAGTAGTCTTTTCTTCCAGAGTGTTCTGTCTCAAAGCCCTGTTGATGTTCCGGAGAAATTCCTCTAGCTCCAAGAGCTTCCTTCATTTATGTGATCTCCCAAAGGTTAACTCCGCCTTCTGGAGGAAGAGGGATTCTGGGTTATCTCTCAGAGTACTCTCTGGTCCTGAGAGAGGTGTGAATTCAGACTAAGCCAGCCTTGATTTCTCGTGTGAACTCCATTGAGTACTTAGATACTTGAGCTCTCTAAAGGTGTGAACACAAGCATTGTTCAATCAGTTCCACTTAGTATCTTGTTTCAAGTTCTGGCCCAAAATAAAGATTAAATTAACTCCAATGTCTTTAACACTTTGTAAAGAAATGTCTTAACACTTTAGTAAAGATTCCAACACTTCTCAATGTTAGCAATACAACTTTATTAATCAAATGCATACAAACACTAATTTGCATCCATTTAGATAATGCCTTCATTTACCCAGGAAGAAAAACCACCCATCTGATTTCTTTTTTTTTTTTTTAATTAATTATTTTTGGAAGCTTTTTATTTTCAAAACATATACACGGATAATTTTTCATCATTGACCCTTGCATAGCCTTATGTTCCAAATTTTCCCCTCCTTCCCCCCCCTCCTCTAGATGGCAAGCAATCTAATATATGTTATATATGTTAAAATATATGTTAAATGCAATATATGTAAACATTTATTCAATTATCTCGTTGTGTAAGAAATATCAGATCAAGAAGGAAAGAAAATGAATAAGAAAACGAAATACAAGAAAACAACAACAAAAAGAGTGAGAATGTTATGTTGTGATCCACACTTTATTCCCACAGTCCTTTCTTTGGATATAGATGGCTCTCTTCATCACAAGATCATTGGAACTGGCCTCAATTATCTCACTATTGGAAAGAATCATGTCCATCAGAATTAATCATTCTATAATGTTGCTATGTACAGTAACTTGGTTCTGCTCATTTCACTCAGCATCAGTTCATGTAAGTCACTCCAGGCCTCTCTAAAATCATCCTGTTGATGGTTTCTTATAGAGCAGCAATATTGCATAACATTCATATACCATAACTTATTTAGCCATTCTCCAACTGATGGGCATCCATTCAATGTCCAGTTTCTTGACACTACAAAAAGGGCTGCCACAAACATTTTTGCACATGATCCATCTGATTTCTTAATCCTTCCTAGTAAGTGTGTTTTATATTGTCAGTCAATCAGCATTGCCCTCAAGCAAACTTGAGATATTGCTTGAGCCACAGGTATAGGGACAATGCAGAAGCCAGTCTCAGTTGTGATTCAAAAGATGGATAAGGGTTAGAGGTTCTAGTGGGTTTCTTAAGTTTTAGCTCTTGGTACTGGCTGTTTCTATTTAAGTTCTGATTGGTGCCCAGTGACCTACTTTGTTAACCAATAAAATGACAACTAATGATGAGCTTTTCCGTTGATTATCTGCTATATCTGAGTGTCTTATATGTTTATGAACACACCCATATTGGATATCAGCCTATACCATACATATACTTTTTTTCATATTGAAAAATAAGTTATGAGAAACAGACATCTAAATACTTCATCACTAAATGGTAGCCTGATAAAAATGGAGTCAGTCATGTCAAGATTTTCTCAGTACACTTTCTTTTTTTAAAATAATGTACTCTTCAAAATGTGGAGGAAGTGATAAAGGGATCTGTTCTATTGGACCTGATTCAGACCAACAAGGAGGATCTAGCTGGCAAAATAAAAATGGTGAGAACTTTGGTAAGAGGTGATTATTCCATATCTGAACTTTTGATGTTAAAAAGGGAAATCTAGGCATAGTCTGATATGAACCTTGAATCTGGGAATATCAAAGCAGATTTCAAAGAACTCATATAGGATGTTCTACCTAAAATACCACAGGAAAAATCAGCTCAAGCAAGATGAGTATATTTTAAAAAGATCCTTAACTTCAAGGCTTCCAAGTACCACCTCCTTTGTGAATTTTATCCAGCTCTCCCTCTCCCCCTTCTCTGCTCCTCCTTAGTTCTTGGAGTAGATAAAAATTACTTACTATTTACTTTGTGGATAATTTATATTTATTTATCTGTGTGCATTAGTGATTTGCTAAGGGTATGTCCTAATTCTGAAACTCTATCAGGTATGCCAGGAATGTATAGAATATAACATTTGCAACTGCATATGAATGTACAGGTTTCTCCCAAATTATACAGAACTTACATTTGCAATTGCCTTGCATGGGCTCTCTCCCAACTTTCCCATGTGCCAGGATTTATCTTAGCAATGAAAAATACTGTGCCCTGAATAAAAAGACTTGGAAAACTGCTGCTGTACTTGCATCACCTCCAATAGAAGGGAAATTCTTTGTAGTCTGTGTCTGCTTTATTTTAGTCTTTATCTGCTCAACATCTGGGCCCTGCACATGTGTTTAATCAATACCTATTAAATTGAAATTGGAAGCATTGACAAATAATTGGTACTTTTAAGACTATTTTAAGGAATGCTAAAGTTTAGGGTAATAATAGTTGATTTATAAGACATTTTAATAATTACAGCTAGCATCTACATAGTGTTTTAAAGCTTGCAAAGTGATTTACATATGTTTATCTTGAGGCAAGTGCTAATATTATTTCTACTTTCTAGCTGAATAAACTTAGGCCAATAGCAATAGAAGATAGTGACTCATCCTGGTTGACAAATGTCACAAGGATTTGAACTCAGATCTTTCTCATTCCTAGTCTAGCATTCCATTCCCTGAAGTTCTACCTAGGTACATTTTACAGAGATTAGAACCATATCATCTAAGAAGTATGGGTATTATTATTTTCACTTTAGAGAAAGGAAAACTGAAGCTTAGAGAAATTAAATAACTTGTTCATGGTCACATCTTTGATAAATGTGCTATGGTAAGATTTTGAACCCAAATTCTTTCTGACCCTGACTATCCCTTTTCCCACTGTACTGTGCTGCTTCTTAGAATATATTGAAACTAGTGGTGAATCTAACAGCAATAGAAAAGGACTTTTTAAAAATTGCTATTTGGGAGAATAAAAAGCAGTCCAAGAAAGGTAGCCTATCTACTTGAGATGTACAGAATAATGATAATCATGGACAACAGAGATAGGTCATGAAGAGTAGTTCAACTTTCATTTTATTTATGTTTTCAATACTGACTTTTTCTTTGGACTATGAAGGAAAGAAGAAAGGAAGGAAGGGAGAAAAAAAGAAGGAAGGTAGTCAGGAAGGAAGGAAGGAAGGAAGGAATGGAGGGGGGGAGGGAAAAAAAGAGAGGAAGGGAGGAAGAAAGGAAGGATTGGAGGGAAGAAGGCTGGAAGGGAGGGAGGAAGGGAGGAAGGAAGGAAGTAAAAAAGAAAGAAAGGGAGGGAGGAAGGAAAGAAGGGAGAAAGGAAGAAAGGGAAAGAGAGAGGAAGGAAGAGAGGGAGTGAGGGAGGGAGGAAGGAAGGAAGGAAGGGAGGGAAGGAGGAAGGAAGAGAAGAAGGAAGAAAAAAGAAAGGTAGGGAGGGAGAAAGGTAGGGAGGAAGAGAGGAAGGAAGGAAGGAAGGAAGGAAGGAAGGAAGGAAGGAAGGAAGGAAGGAAGGAAGGAAGGAAGGAAGGAAAAAAGGAAGGGAAAAAGGGAGGCAGGGAGGGAGGGAGGAAGGAAGGGAGGGAGGGAGGAAGGAAGGGAGGAAGGATAGAAAATATAGAATAATAAAAGGAGTTAAAACCACAGATAAATGAAGAGCTGACAAAAGAACACCCAGTTCCCTCCCATGAGTTCAAGTTGTATAGCCTGGTCTACCTATAAAAGAACCTGTAGATGAAATTATTGAACAAATGTAAAAGCATCAGGAAGAATTAACTTAAAAGCAGAACTAAAAACATACATGCCATGTTCCACCTGGGTCCCATCAGAGTTGAGGCTTCATAAGGAAGAGTTAGGAAAAACTGAGGCTACAAAGCCCCTTACTTTCTATGAAGTTAGAAATATATTAAATAAAACTTGGATCTGGGCACCTTAACCATCATGTTCTAAAAAGGGCTAGAAGCAGGGGGTGGGTGCAGTAAACTGGTACCAGAGGATTAAGAAAGTTAGAAATAGATGAGTATGGGAAAAGTTCTAGGTAACAAGGGAATAAAGAGGATTCAAGCTTAGTAAATATTCAAGATAATTTACCACCAGGCACTTACATGAGCTCATTTATTAATTTAGTGACTACTATTCATGAGGCACGGAACTCAGTAGTGGGCACACAAAAACATAACTGGAAAGACCACAAGGAATTCACATTCTATTGAGCAGTACAATAAATTAAAGACAGTAAAATGTGAAGTTGCTTCCAGTTTCAATTCTAAGACCCTATGATTCTATGTGCAAATGTATTAACTTGAAAAGAAAGAATTCCTAATGAGAGAACTATCTCAAGATGCAGTGGGTTGCATTAGGAAGTGATGGAATCCCTTTTACTGGAGGTCTGTGGGGGAAGGTTGGGTTACTACTTTTCAGGGATTAAAGAGGATTTTTTTTCCAGATATAGTTAGGGCTTTTGAGATTCTTTTCAATTATGAGAAACTTCGATTCTGAGTATAGCAATCTGACCTTGCTGTTCTTTCTACCTTCATCTTATTTAGTGCCATTCTCATTTCTTATATATTACACTGGGATTGAAATGTTGGAGACCCAAATTGGTGTTTCTTCTGCTGTCAGAAAAAAGAATTTGTCTGCCTGATTTCTCATCAGTTTGTCACCTTTCCTCTAATTTTATCTTTAAATACTCTTGTAGCTATCTAAGTTAATTAGATCTCCTGAAAAGTCTTCTGCAAACTCTTTACCTTCCAAACATCACAGTTTTATTTGACAGGCAATATTACTTATATTCTTTCATCATTTACTCCTAGAATATTTTGTGAACAGGTTTATATGCAAAACTAGGGCTACTCTTGGCTTCCATATTTTTGTGCTTAACAAGGAGTTCATTTTCTTGCCTGATGTAATTTCTAGAGTCTTTGGATGTGGCTATTGCTTATCATCAGTTAAGCTTCCATATGAAATAATAAGCCTCTGTTTCAATGTGGAGTGTTTCTCTCCATTTTGCATCTGCTGCCCTGCCTGGTTTCAACTCCAGTGAACAAGATGCACCTCCCAGAATAAATTCACAACTTTTAAATGAATTATCAAGCTGCTAACTCTCCTCTGATCAGAAAGAGAGTCAACTAAACTCTTTCCAATGCTTTCCTCTTTAGAAGGGCAGAAACTGCACTCAATTCATTATACTTTGCATCTGCTGCCTTGATTTATTTTGACTCCAAGATACTCTCTGATGTTCTCTCCTCTCCATTCCTGACCTCTTTTTGGGTGTTGTCCTTCTCTTTATATTTTTAGTTTCTTGAGGGTTTTTGTATTAATTGTGTCCTCAGCTCTTAGCACAGTGCTTGGGACATTTAAATTAATTTAATTGGAATATCCCTAAAAATCCACTTTCCCTCATCTTTCCTACATACTTTTTTTGGAGAGGCAGAATTCTAAGTTTGCCTTGTATATAAGCAATTGTCCAATACATACAAATTGAATTGAAATAAGCTTTATTTTGTATGGTGCTTATGGTAAAGAGAGAGGAAATGGTAATTTGAATGTTAATCCAGCTAAATTAAATTAATCCAGCTAAATTAAACTAGTTTTTGCCTAAATCCAAAGAGTAGTGATTGAGGATTCTTGATAATCCCAGGAACAGGACTCTAATGGCCCACTACATTGGCTCTATTATTTTCAATATTTTTTTAATCAAAGCTTAGTTAGACATATTTATCAAATTTGTATATAACAGAAGCTGGCAAGATATTACATCAGATGACAAAAGTGGGATCTAGATCTCTTTAATCAGTAAGCAATAATAAATAGATTCTAATGAGATGAAACTTAATAGAGGTGAATATAAAAGCTTGCATTTGGGTTTTTAAAAATTACTATGCAAATGATATTGGAGACAAGGCTAGATAGCATTTTATGTGAAAAAGACCCTAATAGATTTGCTAAATTACAAACTCAAAATGAATCAATAAAGTTGATATAGAAGCTCAAAATGTTCATGCTAACTTAAATTGTGTCCAGAATGGAGGAAGTGGTAGTTCTGTTGTACTCTGTCCTGGTCAAGTCACTTATCAAAATTATGTCCCACACTGGGCACTATATTTTAAGATTGAATGTATGTTGTGACATTCTAATTACTACTTGAGGAAAGGGATTATTTTGTTGTTGTTATTATTGAGTTTAGCACTTTATAAAAAATGATTTTCCATGCTCAACTCCTAAACACTCCTTGCTTTTTATATCTATTATATTTCTTATTCTTCAATATCTAGTACAATGCATAGTAAATAAGAGATGAGTAATTGACATAGCTCTGACATTTAGATCTACCACAGATATTACTTCTGGTATTGAAAACTTTATCAGTTTACAAAGAAAATCTATAATTTATTTACATATTTTATAATTTATGTTATATACAACAAATAGAGATGTTAGGAGTCAGGAAAGGTTGGAAGTGAGATAGCAATGTTCATTCTAATTTACAATTACATATTTATATATTTATATATAATATTAGATAATCAAAGAGTATATATATATATATATATATATATATATACATATATACACTCTTATGTATACTTATATATATAATATTAGATAACCAAAGAGTATATATATATATATATATATATATATATATATATATATATATATATATAGTATAGTGACTAGAAAGCCAGTCTTGAAGTTGGGAAAACCTAGCTTCTTCAAGCCCTGTCTCTGACACATCTTGGCTATATGACATTTTAACCTCTCAATGCTCTAGACAATTCTCTAAGTATATACAGAAAAGGTGAAGACTTGCATAGTTTCCTCACCTAGCCATTTCCTATATGAATGAAATCGTAAGTCCAAGTCCTATTTCCAAGGCACTAAAACAAGGTCCAATATAATGTCGGCACTTCACTGCTCTTGGAATGATGTGCACTGGAGCACAGCTCACTTGGGTATGACATGTGCTAAAGATAGATGTCAGCAGCTACTAATCAGTTGCCCTTTGGAAAGCCAAGTGGGGATGGTGCCAGGAAGGAGGTTGAAACACTATAAAGACTCATTGAAATATAACTTTGAATGTGTCAGTCCAGACCGAGAAACTGTAGCCAAAGATAAATCAAGCAAACATGTAGCAGTCTGAAATGTTCGTTCAGAACATGGACATTGAAGATTAGTGTAATGAAATGACTGGCCAACAGTGACCACAATTTCAAGCCAAAGATCACTTCGGAGGCATGGGTGGCTAAGTGTTACAGGACTGGGGAAAGAGCAGAAAATGAAAAAGTCTGATTGCCAAAGGCAAGCAGCCCCTGGGGGCTCAGCTATTAGGAAATCAGGGCAGGCTTTCCTTCATACACTCATTCAACAGCAGTTGTACGTGAACAGCACAAACATAATGGGTAATCTGGGGCTGTTAACTGAAGAGACAAGTAGGCAGCAATATCAGGCAGAGATCAGGAAAGGCTAGATGTGAGGCAACTGGAAAGCCATTAAAATGAAAGGAGGCCAGGCATAAAAGAACCCCAAAATAACCAGAAACCAATAAGTTAAAAAAGCTGAAAGAACGGCAATAACAAAAAGGAATGAATACTAGTATGGAGAGGATTTGTATATAAAAACAGTTCTGTGTCCTTGTTATAGTTCCCATGGGACAAGAACAAATTCTAGACAGTGTGAACTAATAACAATTCATTTATATGGTGCTTCAAGATTTGCAAAGTGCTTTCCTCAGAACTTGGTGGAATTTTTATAGATGAGAAACAACGAGGTTCAGAGAGGTTATCTGATTTCTCTCTTCCATTCCAGTCTTGTGCTGTTCATTTACTGTGGAATGTCTCCACATGAACATCTCCATTGACATTAAAAACTCTACATATTCAACTCGATTTCTTTCTCCCCAAACTCATCCTTCTTTCTTATTTCTGCTTGAGGTCCTCCTTCCAATTGATGTTATCTTCAAATCTTTCATTTCCTTATATCTAATCAATGATCAAGCTTTGTTGATTCAACCACCACATGTCTCTCCACCTTCATGTGCTCTCCACTCATAAGATGGACTAAGTAGCTTAATTCAGACCTTGAAGACTCACTATTCCAATAGTCTACTAATTAGTCTCTGATCTCTCCTTTCTCCAAGCTGCCTTCTACCGAGTTGCCAAATGACATACCTAAAGCACAGGTCTGACCACATCCCTCCCCTACTCCAAAAATGTCAAGGTCTTTCTGCTACCTCTGGGATTAAACATAGTTCCTTCCATAGCTTGGCATTTAAAACCTTAGACAATCTGGCTCCCACCTACCTTTCCAGACATTTCATATTCTTCTCCTTCACACATTACACATTCTAGTCAAAATTGGCTACCACCCTTTTCTAAAGCTCTAACCACCATTTTTCATCTTCGTACCTTTGGCAGGCTGTTTCCTGGAATGCACTACCTCCTCATCACTGTCTCTCAGAAATCCCTGGCTTCTTTAAAGGCTCAGCTCAGGTATCATGCTTTTTTTTTTTTTACACAAGATCTTTTATCATTCCCTCTAGTTCTTAACACTTGCTCCCTCTTGAAATTACTTAGTATATATTTATAAGTACATATTACTTAGCTGTGTGACCCTAGGCAAATCATTTAACCTCTGCCTCAGTTTCTTCATCAGTAAAATGGAGATAATAATAGCATACACCTCCCAAATTCATTGTGAGAATAAAATCAGATAATATTTATAAAGCACTTTGTAAAAGTACTATATAAATGCTAGTGATTTCTATTGTAAATTATATTATATTGTTATATATGTTATATTACATTATATTATTCTATGTTATGCTATATTATGTCATGTTATACTATATTGTTATATATGTCATATCATATCATATAATCATGGTGGTCAAAGATTGTTTTGGTTTTGTCTTCTCTGTGCTAAGCCCTGAGCCATGTATAGTAGGTATTTAATAAATGTTTATTCGATCAAATGACTGGTCTATAGTCACACAGCTTATAAATATGGAAAAGGAGGGCTTGACTTCAGGTCTCCTGCCTTTAAGCCCACCTCTTGAACGAGTGTTCCATACTATCTCTGCAGGTGGGAATGGACAACTTTCAGTTGCTGACTGAGACAGACAAGACTTATGTCTCAAAGGATGAGCAGCAATTCCTAGTGATATACACACAGCTGAACATAATCTTTTACATTGTAAAAAGCTGATGTGGAAAGGTTTGCTGGTCTGGATTGATTCTTTTTTAAATGCCATTCACACAGAGAGCAACGCTGTCAACAACCTCATCATTTTTGACCATGAGGGACAACTCCATGTCTTAGTCCAGAGAAACCTGGATTTAGGGCAAAGGAGATTTGACACAGTTGTCAAATTGCCCAGATAAGTACTGTGGAAGTGCAGAAAGAAAGCATAAGAGAGAAAATAGAGCCAGCCTAAGCCTGGGAGATCTTGATTTTTGTTTCACATCATAACTCAAGAGAAAATAACTGGGGGTTGCAAAATATGGTCTCTGAAAAAGACGGTAAAATCCTTAAAACCGCCAGGCATTTGGGTACCACTGAAAATGAAATGTTCACGATTATCCTGAAATACCATATTAAGGAAACTCAAATCAATGGAGCTTCTGGGTTTCAATTCTACCCAGCCTAAAGCAAGAGTGATGAGGCTGAGCTGGGGTGCTAGAATTTTTTTTCCACTTAATTCAATAATGTGTTCTTTGTAGATATATTTTTTCTTTCCTTTGAAAAGTTGCAGTAAAGGAGATGAAGCATGTAACATTAACCATCAGGGTTTTCTGAGCAAATAATTAAAAAAGCACTCATTAAATATCACTATAGATTTAAAGAGAAAAGAAAGTCAATTCCAGCTCTTAAGGAGCTTGCATTACAATAAGAAGGAGACACTATATACAGGAGGTATAGATACAAATCAGATGGGAAGTCCCCATAGTCCTTTAAGTGTAGCTAGCACAAAGTAGACAACAATGCAGCTTCTTCTGCATAAATTACATTGATTAAAATCATATCTGTTATGATGCTGAACAATTTGATGGTGCCAAGGATTTGGGTGGCAAGAATTTTCTTTCTTTTAGTTCTCCAGTAGATATAACTACTGAAAATGTGAGGGCTGCTGCATCCGTAGAAGTGGTTTGAGAAGTAATATCTTCATGAGAGCTGGCTTTATACTTGTAGGGGGGAAAAAACCTGAATGAAAATGTTTTTGTCTGTTTTGCCAAAGGAAACTTACAATACTTAAAACATATACACATGCATGTATAAGACCATGTGTTTTTATGAATATCTTTTGTATTTTAACAGTCAAAATTTCATGAAATTTTCATGTATTAAATTTATTTTTATTTTTGGCTACTGCATCATTATTCTAAAAGTAGGAGGTATGTGGCTGGTTAGCATCAGCTTCCTACCTAAAAAAGAAGAAGTAGGCCATATTGAAGAAATCCAAAAATGACAATTGCCCATTGTCATAGTTGTTTATGTTTTGAAAACAGTACATTGATTAAAAATGATGTTTTATGTAGAAAATCCTACTTGGGATCATTCTGGGAAAATGAACTAAAAAATGTAGGGTTTTTCAAACCTTGTACTATCAGTAGCAATGAACCTGAACTTGGGGCTGCAAAACATTAGAAAAAAATTAGTTATTCCCAGATGTCAGGGCTAAGGAATGCTGCTGAAGTTTTTTTGCTTCTCAAATTCTTCTGTAAAAACCAGAATTTCATTCCCTTTTTTGGTAACTAACATATAAGTAATTCTATACTACATCCCTGGATGGTCTTTCTTTTTTGAATACCAAGCAAGCTCTGTGTTCTGTCAGACTTCTTGATATCATTGCCACTGACCTCCCCCCACCCATTCTCTAGAAGCCATTTGTAAACAAATTCTTTCAAGTTTATAAAACTGTTCAACAGCTACACATACTATGTAAGAGGTCTGTCTCCTTCCAAGTTCTTCAGAGCTGGGAAGGGCAGAAAGACCTTGGAGTCTAGCATAATCATACCAACACATCAAGATTAGTTTTTTAATCCTTGTGAGAAAAGGAGGTCAGGAGATGGATTGTATTTTTTGGATTCAAAGGAGTACATTAGAATTTGGATTGGATCAGTAACAATATTTTGCTTACATTAAGAAAAAATTCTGGATAAGCTCTGAACAGAGAAAGTTAAAAGAATGAAAAGACACAGATAATACATTTGTAGCCCAAGTCATATGAACAAAGACTACATTTTCTTTTAAAAATTCTATTTATTAATTTTTTTTCATTTTTTAATTAAAGATTTTATTTACAAAACATATGCATGGGTAATTTTTTTTTTTTTAACATTGATCCTTGCAAAGCTTTCCAAATTATCCCTTTTCCTCCCCACCCCCACCCCTAGATGGCAGGTAGTCTAATACATGTTAGATATGTTAAAATACATTTTAAATCTAATATATGTATACATATTTATACGGTTATCTTGCTGCACAAGAAAAGGTGGATCAAGAAGGAAGAACAAAAAACTGGGAAAGAAAACAAAATGCTAGCAAACAACAGAAAGAGTGAAAATGCTATGTTGTGTTCCACACTCAGTTCCCATGAGCCTCTCTCTGAATGTAGATGACTCTCTTCATCAATGAACAATTGGAATTAGTTTGAATCATCTCTTTCTTGAAGAGAGCTATGTCCATCAGAATTGATCAACAAATGATTCTTGTTGTTGCTGTGTATAATGATCTCTTGGCCTCTCTCAAATCATCCTATTGATCGCTTTTTATAGAACAACAGTATTCCATAATATTCATATACCATAATTTATTCAGCCCTTCTCCAATTGATGAGCATTCATTCAGTTTCTAGTTTTTTGACACTGCATAAAGGACTGCCACAAACATTTTTGCACATGTGGGTCCCTTTCCCTCCATTAATATCTCTTTGGGATATAATCAAAATTATGTATTTTGCAATCAATAATGATCTCTAGTTCTTTGGTCACAAATTCCTTTCTCCTCCACAGATCTGAGAAGTAAACTATCCTATGTTCTTCTAATTTGTTTATAATAGCCTTATTCACCCTTGATCTTATTGGGAATGGTTGTAGTTTATTCCTCAGACATATGATGCTTGCTGATGGTTTCAAACAGATGCTACTGACTATTTTAAGGAAAAGTATTTCCTTACTTTTTTTTCCTATACTTTCTAATGTTTCTAATAGGAATGGATTTGGATTTTATCAAATGCATTTTCTGCATCTATTGAGATAATCATATGGTTTTTGCTAATTTGATTATTGATAAAGTCAATTATGGGAATAGCTAATGGTCATGGTATATTATCCTGGGGATGATTTTCTGTAATCTCTTTGCTAATATTTTATTTAAGATTTTTGCATCAATATTCATTAGGGAGATTGGTCTATAATTTTCTTTCTCTGTTTTCATCCTACCTGGTTTAGGTATCAGTATCTAATGTGTCATAAAAAGAATTTGGTATGAGTTCTTCATTCTCTATTTTTTCAAATAGTTTATATAGTATTGGGGTTAATTGTTCCTTAAATGTTTGGTAGAATTCACATGTAAATTCATCTGGTCCTGGGAATTTTTTCTTAGGGAGTTGATTAATAGCTTGTTCTATTTATCTTTCTAAAATGTAATTTTATTTCCTCTTCTGTTAATCTGGGCAATATATATTTTTGTAGATATTCCTCCATTTCACTTAGGTTATCAAATTTATTGGCATAAAGTTGGACAAAATAACTCCTTATGTTATGCCACAGTTCTCTTTTATTGTCCTGCCTCAATTTCCCTAATTGTTCTGCCTCAGTTTATAATTGTTCTGCTCAATCCTGCAAAACAACCCTTCTTTTTTTTTTAATTATTTTTTATTTATTTAATAGCCTTTTATTTACAGGTTATATGTATGGGTAACTTTACAGCATTGACAATTGCCAAACCTCTTGTTCCAATTTTTCCCCTCTTTCCCCCACCCCCTCCCCCAGATGGCAAGATGACCAGTAGATGTTAAATGTATTAAAATATAAATTAGATACACAATAAGTATACATGACCAAACCGTTATTTTGCTGTACAAAAAGAATCAGACTCTGAAATATTGTACAATTAGCCTGTGAAGGAAATCAAAAATGCAGGTGGGCAAAAATATGGGGATTGGGAATTCAATGTAATGGTTCTTAGTCGTCTCCCAGAGTTCTTTCGCTGGGTGTAGCTGGTTCAGTTCATTACTGCTCCATTGGAAATGATTTGGTTGATCACATTGCTGAAGATGGCCAAGTCCATCAGAATTCAACCCTTCCCTCTTAATCAGAATATTTGATAAGGATAAAAGATCTTATATTTTAGAATATCAGAATGCCTCTCCCCATCCCAAGCTATTAGAATATAAGATACTGTCTTATCAAGATGCCTCTCCCCATCTCCAGGGTGCCTCCCCCCATTATGTCATCCCTATCTCTAGTGTCTTAGCCCCACCCTGTCAGAGTTCCGTTCAGCTCTCAGCACTCTGACTCTGCCCCTCCTCGATCTACACCCTGTAGCCAAGTGTATATAGGTCATTGAGAACTCACATCGTTTGCTGGATTCTTGGAGATGATAGTTTGATTCAGACTTGGGACCAAACCATGGATCCATTTGGTCCCAGTAAATCTCTCCCTTTTAAATAAATTATTAAATACTCACTAACTTCTATCTTGCCTCATTTTCTCTAGCATTACACTAATTATTGCTCTAATTTCCTCTTCATTGGTAGAAAGTTCTCCCTTTTCATTTTTGAGACTAACAATTTAATTTGATTTTCCTCTTTCCTTTTTCTAATTCATTAACTAAAAGTTTATGTTGTTGGCTTTTTTTCATAAAACCAACTCTTAGTTTTATTTATTAATTCAATAGTTTTTTGTTTTTTGTTTTTTTTTACTGTCAATGTTATTAATCTCTCCTTTTATTTTTAGAAGTTCAAGTTTGGTATTTGATTGGGGATTTTTAATTTGTTCTAGCTTTTTTTATTTGTTTTGTTTTTATTTTGTTTCTAGCTTTTTTTTAGTTGCAAGCCCTATTCATTGATCTTTTCTATTTTATGTAAGTAAGCATCTAGAGATATAAAGTTTCCCCTTATTACCGCTTTGGCTGCATTATATAAATTTTGGCATGTTGTCTCATTATTGTCATTCTCTTGGATATTTACTTATTTTTAATGAACAAAAATATAATTTCTTTCCCTCTTGCTTTCCCCTGCCCACAAGAAAGAAAGAAAGAAAGAAAGAAAGAAAGAAAGAAAGAAAGAAAGAAAGAAAGAAAGAAAGAAAGAAAGAAAATCCTTGTAACAAATATGCATAGTCAAATAAACCAAATTCCTGCATTGGTAATTTTTTAAAAAAGTCTTATCCTGCAGCCTGAGTCCACCACCTCTGTGTCAGGAAGTAGGTAATATGCTTCATTATTGATCTTTTGGAATTGTGGGCCACATTTTGAAATTTAGTCTCAGTTTTTTTTTGCAAAACAAATCACATTAGCCCTAAGAAACCCAGTGATAGAAAGGCAAAGAGTTGAAATTTTCTTAGGTTTCCTAGTATAATAGCCAGACATCTTATATCCATAGCCTAGGATGAATGGTGATATTCAGGATTGGCCTTTTTTAATGTAAATTTTAATTGATGTAAATGTAAGAAGTCTAAGAAAACTCTAAATTCTTAGAGTTCTTGATCTTAAATCTAGAATTCTTAAATTCGAATTCCCCTAATTCTTACAGACTGATATCTATCATTTAAACCTCTACCTTCAGTTTAAAATGGAAATAACCCTAGTAAATGTAAACACATTTACATCTTTGTAAGAATGAAGCATCTGAGAATAAACTTATTAAGGTAGAGAATATGAATGCCCTCAGACCTGAGAGAGGGCTTGAGAATTCAACCACCTATTCTGGTAGAAGATGGAGAGATGATAGAGACTGTTGAACTGTTTGAGAACAACAGTAGCCTTCTTTACAATTTTATTTACTTGTTGAAAGACTAAAATGTCTTCCTCTTCCTCAATTCCATCATAGTCATATCTCCAACATGTTCCTCAATTGCAATTTGTGACAAGTGACCTTTTAAAATCATTGCATTTTACCAACACAAGTACATGTGTTTCTTTAAGCAAGTGATGGTTGAAAAGACAACTTTGTCCAGTCAACTCAGGATCCATTGCATTCAATATGACCTTAAATATTAGGCAGAGGCCACCTTTGCTCAACCCAGCAGCAGTTTAGCTAGAAAGAATTGGAGTTCAACCAACAGTGGTTTTAATACAGCTACTTTGTTCTGGGCTGTTGTTTTTTTCCAAATAAACGTGGCAGGAGGTGGGGGCAGGAGATGGAAATCCTCAGGAACTGTTAAAGGGAAAACACATTTCCTACGAGAAGGGGAGAGAAACATTGTCCAGCCAAGTGAAATACAAATGAGTGGAGAAAGTTCAAGGAAAGTTGATGCCTAAAAATAAATAAATAAAAAGAAACCTAATGAGAAAACAATCTTCAGGTCAGGTCTCAGCAGAGAAAGGGGGCATTTGGAGCTGTGGCTGCCATTGTCCTTTCTTTCTTAAGTAAGCAGCTGCTGGTTGTTTAAACCAGCTCAGTCCGCTGGGTCTCCAACTCCATGGCAACTGCTTGGGCTACCCTACAATAGCCTAGAAGCACAATGGGGCCAATCTCATGCCCAGAATCAACTCTGGCTCTGGAGCTGCTGATTCATTTGTTTAACTTTGTTTTCATTTTTCATTTTTTTTTTTTTTTTGAATTAGCTATCAGAAACTTTCCCAATATATAATATAACCCAACAAGAGAAGAAAAGATTCATTCCCTACACAGGAAACAGCAGATGTTCATCCAAATAACATTATGGAAATGAAGCATTTAGACACACAACAGGCAAGAAAAGTTATCTCTACTAATACATGATCTATAAATATCTTTTGGATGGCTTCCTACAATTTCCCAGAGTCCTTTGGGAGTTTATACTGGGAGCTTTGTACCTTAGCTGTTGGTGTGTCAAATGTCCTCAGAGTAATTTCCTTTTAAGTAGTCTATAAAGTCCCCAAAACCAAGTAGAAAATTTACTGATAGTTTAGAGATAGGAAATAAGTTCAATAGATAGGTAAAGTTTTTTTTTTTTTTTTAATAACTATTAAAAATATATAGTGTAGAGAATGTATGATATAGCTGTTGGCTTGTTTTTGTGGAGTTTTGTTTGTTTTGTTGTTGCTACTGATAACCTCACTGGCAAATTGGTGTATCTTTCAAAAGCATTTATGACATGGTAAATGAAGAACTGGTTTGAGAAATTTCATCAGGCCAGTGAAAAGATTGCTAACTATAAGCTGCACCTAAATGTAAGGCTGCTTTAGCTAGTTCAATGTCCACTTTCATATTTGGGTCTATGTCACTGCTTTCATTTACCCTATGAACCCAGCTCACAGATGCAAATAACTGGGGATCTCTTGTCTATGCTTTTCCAACAAAAGCCTTAGGGAAATGAAAACAATTTACTTTCCAAAGAATATCTCTATCTGGAATTCCCTTATCCATTTTTTCTTGCCAAAAATAAAGCATTTGACAATAAGGCCTGTTTATCGTTTCACGTGGGTCTATCCAAGAAAGATGTTCTTTTGCATTCTGCTAGTTCTCTTATTTTACATTTTAATTGTCTCTTATTTTAAAATATTTTACATTAGATACAATTTGAAATGAGGCTAATTTAGAGAATGGTTACTTATAGAGAAATATTTTTTATTGTGGGTTGAGTTGGAATTTAAAAGCTGTGTTTTATAGTTCTTTTAGGCACACAGTTTTTTTTTTGGTTGAGGAGGAAATCTGGGAACAAAAATTCACTATCTTAGAGACTACTTATTTTACTGGCTATGTGACTTGGGACAACTCATTAACTTCTCTGAAGTTCAATTTTCCTGAATTGTAGAACAAGACTAATAATATTTGTCCTGTGTACCTCTTAGAATTGTGAAGATCTATTCAATTAATTGATTGATTTAATTAATTTTCACGCATTATCTAGCACATTATTATAATTAATCTAATAATTATTTAATTGTTACTTTATTTATCATTTATTAGGAACTGTGGTACACAGAGGAGTTACAAAGACAAAAAACAAAATAGCCCCTGCCCTCAAGGAACTTATGTTCTACACCTAGAAAACAACATATATAAATTACAAGTTACATGAATATTCATATGCAAATATTTCCCCAGAATCCACCATCATTGATACTGGGATACTAGGACTCTGGGATGTTGCTAAAAGAATGCTAGAACAATATGAGAAAGATGGAGTAAGAAGGCAGAGTTCAATGTTCATGTGGTATCTTCTATCTTGGTATTATGTAGAGAGATGTTGGACACCCAAGTATTTTATAATCCCCCAGTTCTTCCCTTTAAAGAAATAATGACTAATTACTGGATTGCAGTTGCTGAGGCTGATGAGTATGTTTGATGGGCTGATAAGGACAGATTTAGGAGCTAACGAAAGCACCATTCAGAGATTTTACCCCTTTTCTCTGTCTCCAAGATGTTAGGGGAATAGCAATCTAAGAAGAAAAGTTATTTTTTTTTTTGTTCCTCAAAAGTATTTGATGCTGATTTAATGAAAATCCAATGAACAGAGTGCTCCTTCACTTTTTGCATTTTCTACTTCTCTTTCTGCAAAAGGATTTAGTAGCCTCTAACTATTGCTAAGTAATCAATGCTAGCATTGTGGATAGAGGTTGGGGAAACTGGCCAGTCTAGGAAAAGAGAATGATACATCCAGCCTTTGGTAGAGTTCTTGTGAGATTACAACATAATCATTTATACCCTCCCCTTCCCACCACCCCAGGAAATCACAAACCTGTTTAGTCAGTCTGCAATCACATTTCTTAGCCAATTAGAAGTTTATTTGTTGGAGAGTGTAAACAGATAAAGATTAATAACCCAATGTGAATTTTAAAAAATTCCCTAGACTAAATAAAATAAATCCCTGAAAGTAGACTCAAATTAACTTGGGACTAAGGGGGAGAGAGTATTCCTTTCTGTGGGCACTGGGTGAACCGCATTTGGGATTAACAAATTGTTGCTCCTGTATACCCACCTCCTGTTTATCAGCTTACCCAAGGGGAAGGATATTTACAGAGAAAGAGGCTTCCTTGGCCACTATCTTTATAACTGTTTTTGCTTAAATGTGGAAGCTATTCCCCCAGGAGTATTATTACTCTCTTAAGTGGAAAGACAACCTATCTTAATCTTTCTTATGTATAGGGGCATCATCTTTTAAAGTCTTTTTATAGACATAGTAATTTCCAGAGTGAGAGCAGAAGTATAATATGAAGGATACTCTGTTAAAAATGGATTGGATGTTCCAGAAGACACAACAAAATGGTAGGAGAGAAGGGGTTAGGAACATAGGAAGGGTGCCATCCAGTAAGACAATGCTCTTTTAAAACAACAAAACAATCTGATCACAATTTGGAATTGCTATTATTCTCAGAGGCTCTTGGGATTGGGGGGATTGAAGGGCAGAGCAGAGGAAGGGAGGGAAGGAACTGATACTCAGCCATAATACTCACTGCAAAAGTAGAAATCATTTCCTGAGGTGTTTACCTTTTCTGAAGACTTAAAGCAGTCCATAATTCCTCTTCTGGTACTAGGTTCCCTCAATAAGTCATATTTCTATAGTTACGTCATTTGGCATTTATATGCCTACGCCCAGAGAAGATGCTGCTGGAATGGCCTTCATGGGACAGTACTTTATTAATGCAAAGGTGACCTTCAATGAAAGCCAAACAAGGAAGTATGGTGATTATCAGAAAAACTGAACAGCTATGAAAATCCAAAAGGGGGGAATCCCCCCCAAAAAAAACCACTATTGTGAATGGCTAAGACATAGAAACACTAACATTGCACCACCTTGCCCCAGATGAATATACATTTGTACCCTTTTGTGCTTTGCTGACAATCACTTAAATCCCTTTTATGAGACTATTGGAAACTCCAGGAATGTGAAGAGAGCACATTACATAAAAGGAATGTGCTTCAAAGCAGTTAACTGGGTCTGGGTAGCCATAGCCTTTGTCCATTTCCTATATTAATTGCTAATGAGACTTATTAGCTTTTGAGGAAAGTATTAGATATGCCTCCATAGCATTATAATCTTTAAGGAGGATGAAGAGGTGGCTTTTTGTTTTAACTTCTTTTTAGTCAGATAAATGCTTGAATTGAAGTGAAGGGACCAAATGTAGTTCAGGGGAAAAGAGTATGAGTTTGGAGTCACAGGTCTTAATTTTGAATGCCCAACTCTGTTATTATTTGGATCATCTTGTAAAATCACTTTTCTCTTCTGGGACTCAGTTTCTCCCATCATTAAAAGAAGGGATGGGCTAGATGATTTCTAGGGTCCTTTTCAGCTCTGTCCTATGACAGAATAAATAGGCTTTTCTGTGCTGTTCTAAGACATCTTCCTCAGAATTGATGAGGGCACTCAGTTTCAGCTGTGCTAATCTGGTGATAGATGTCCCTGTCAGGAGGTGGTATTGGTTCTGGGCTGAAACCCTGAGGCCTGATTGTGGATCCTGCTCTTTTTATTTACACTTCCCTATTTCAATGTGAAGAGGAAGTTCTGTTTAAGTGCCCCTGGTTGAAATTCACTTTTGCAGACCCAGCCAGGAAATTTTGGATGCTGTCCACACAAATGTGCTGTTCTAACACATGGAATGTGAGTGATCCTTTGGAAAGCCATCCCCCACATTCAGTATACTTGGGAGAGAGAAGAGGAGGGAATTTTCACTCATTTTCAGAATTTAGACATTTTTGAAAATGCAATGGGAGGATAATTCTTAAATGTTAAAGAAAAAACCAAGATAAGAACATTATTTATGTTTGTAAAAGGATGGACATTCTTTTTATACCTCTGAGAGATTTTTCTTCTTTAAATGTGGTTCAGAATTGAGATGGACAGACAGATAGACAGATAGAGCATTAATTAAGCACTTCCTGTGCCAGGTATAGTGCTCAAGTGCTGGGGAATACATAAACAAAAAACAAGAAGGTGGTTTTCCATTCTCAAAGAACTTATAATGTAATGGGAAAAAACAATACATAAAGGAAAGCTGGGGAAGAGGGAGAAAAGGGAATAAGGCAATTGGAGGGGAGAAGGAGCAATGGCATTTGAACTAAAAATTAAGTGAGCAGTATGGCCAGAAAAAATGGTGATTCCAGCCAGGGACTTGAGTTTGTAGAGGTGAATGGAGTAGTTTAGGGTGGAATGCAGAAGTCTAAGAATGTAACACACACGTACACACATGCACATACAAATCTAAAAAATCACATTCACCCCATAGTCTCAATGTATTTCCTGTTTTCTGAGAAAATTGATATAAGATCAGATCTGCTAATACTTTCTGTGGAAAATTTTGGAGCAGGCAGAGGGAAAAGCAGAGGGAAGAGGATCTTCATTCTGGAGCTTCAGGAAATCACCTGTTTTCCAGAAGAAAGAGTTTCCAAACAGAAACACAGAGATCCATTGGGGAGGCAACACTCTTACTAGGATAGAATATGAAATAATCAGGAATGATGTTCCCCAGGATCTGTCTAGTCCTGATGTGGGCACTGTAGCAGGAAGCTGAGGTGTACAATCTTTTACTGTGCTGAATAATACAGTTTGGTGTCTAGGGTCATGTGATTAAAAACAAAAAACAAAAAAACACCATCACTGCAGAATTTGAAGGTACCCAAAGCAAAAGGTGTGCCCCCTTATGTTGTGAGGCAACTGGTGCAATGCAGTCACAGGAGCTGTGCTCACAGGCAGAATCGGGACTGAATGCCAAAACAAGTCAGTGAAACCAGGATCAGTCCAGGTCAAAGGCTGGGTCCTACAGAATAATGACCTTACCAATGTTTGTTGTGCTCAGTGAGCTGGGAGTAGGCTTGAAGCCAACCAACCACAGTTACCCAATGACACTGATGGACCCCTAGTTTCTGTGGAAAGGGAAAGCTCATCTGTAGGTTCTCTTCAGTGGACAACAGCTGTGTGAAGATGGACACTGAGTAGTTTCAGAAGATCACTTTGCTGAAAGAACCTCTATTATAATTCAACAGACATTTATTAAATGAATTTTCTGTCATTTAGTTGCTTACACTTTTGGGAAGAAATAACACACACACTCACACACACATATATGTATATATGTGCACACACATAGAGAGAGAATGAAAACACATTTCTGAGAGAACATTTATATTGCTTATGTTTTTTCTATAAAGTTAACCTGAATAACAATTAACCTAAATATGTGTAAGAAGAATCTGAGATTTCTGTGAGTTTGTTTGTAATCCATGTCATTCTGTAAATTCAAGAATTTCTAGAGGGCAATAGAATATCATGGTGCTGTGCTGATTTGTGCATAACATAGGTGTTGTAAGTGGTGGGTAAGTGATATGTGTTGTAAATCTGTGTGTTGTAAATCAGTGGGTATATAGTACGTGTGTGTGTGTGTGTGTGTGTATAAAGCAGTGTATACAAAGTGTGTGGAGGAGTAGAAATCAGTGTGTGTGTGTGGCAGGAGGAGTAGAAATCGGATTCCAGTAAGAAGGGAAAGCTCATTTAGCTTGGCAAGTTTTTTTCCTATGAATTTTCTTTAGAAACTTTTGAACTGAAAAGTTTTCTTACATGAAACACTCAAATATTTTGGACTTGGACTTTGATTCTTTATGAGCTCAAATTTCTCTCTTAAGAAGTTTTTCCCATAAAGAAGTTTTAGGGGGCAGCATACAATAGATAGAGCACCAGCCCTGAAGTCAGGAGGACCTGAGTTCAAATGTGACCTCAAACACTTAACACTTCCTAGCTGTGTGACCCTGGGCAAGTCACTTAACCCCAATTGCCTCAGCAAAAAAGAAGAAGAAGAACAAGTTTTAGGCATTTTACTACATTGTTTTCCTCATATGTGATAGTAGGAGTCAGAAAGTTTGAGAATTTTGTATATCAATCAATCAATAAGCATTTATTAAAAACTATTTTGTGCCAGGTACTATGCTAATGCTAGGCATACAAATACAAAAAACAAACATTTTTTTCTTCTCAAAGAGCTATCAGAACAAACCAATATATATGAGGAAACATAATTTATATTATATAACATAGGTATAAATAAATATTTGCATATATAATATGCTATATATTATATAGAGCATTATATATATATATATATATATATATATATACTCTCTATATATGCATTATACAGAACAAATACAAGGTAGTTCTAGGGGAATATAAATGAGGTCAGTTTTGAATATGTTGAGTTTGAGATATCTCTGGGACATTCAGTTTGAAATGTCTAATTGTAAGTCAATATTGTGGTCTGAAGCTCAGGGGAAAGATTGGGGCTGGATATATATAGCTCTGTGAACCATTTGCACGGGTATGAAATTTGAATTTATGGGAACTTAGCATAAAAAGAGAAGAGAAAGGCTAGGACAGAGCCTTATAAAGTATTTGCAATTAGGGAGGGTGATGTGGATAATAAGCCAGCAAAGGTGACTGGAAAAGACCAATCAAAGATAAAGAGAAGAACTAGTAGAGAGTAGGATCACAGAAACCCAAAGAGAAGAAAATGCACAGGAGAGGAAGATCAACAATGTCAAGAGCAACTGTGAGGTCATAAGGACTGCAAAAAGATTTATCGAAGAAGAGATCAGTGGTAACTTTGAAGAAAGCAGTTTCAGATGAATGAGAATATAAATTGCAAGTGTTGTGAATCAGTAAGAGAAAAGAAAGTGGATACAGTGAATGTAGAAAGAATGTGAAATATAGGTGAGAGGTTTCTGTAAATTCTAAGGGAGAAAATTTTACTTGAACTATTAAACTTTATAAGAATTTGATCATCCTCTCCTTCACTTAATTAACATGCTAATTATAAGTCATATTTGTTGATCTAGTCAACTATATGCTGAAAAGCATATGAATTTTATTCCTTTACAAGTATTATGTCATTTTCCCTTCTTGTTATCTCTAAATTGGAAAGGTTCACATGAACCTTTCAAAGGCCCACATCATCTGATAGTAGTATATTTTTCAGATCACTAAATTTTATTCTTCTAGCTCCAAAACCACTCTTTGATTTCTAATTGTATACTCTTTATCTTATATAATGATTATTTTCCAAACAATCAGATTATTTTATATGTCTTCAAATAGAACATAGTGACTTAGGGTTTTTGACTTATGTAATCAGAAAATATTTATTTGGAACCTTCAGAATCATGTAATCCTGGGGTCAAAACTAAAACTCCATGAAAATGAAATTTATGTTATATGAAAGTTTCAATCAAAGTAGAACTGAAAGTTTAGACTAATCTTCCATTCTGGTTATAACTTGCATTGGTGGCCTTCAGTACCATAGACTTTAAATACAGGCATCAGCCTATATTGCACGTGTATGAAAATACCTAAGTACAGGCCAATGAATTAAAGATGGAGCATCTCCCTTCACTTGGCATTTCCCATTTTTCCTGGGTTTGTTTTGCAAACTTAATATTATTAATCTATACAACATTTTACTTTTCATTCAGAGTTTATATCAGGATCAAGCTAATAAATTAAAGATGAGTTAGTTCATTGTTGGGTGGTTTAACATAGACCTAGTGTGTTAATCCTGATGTGCTTGTTACTGGGGTTTTAAAATTTTTATTATTATTATTTTTTCTGCCTCGTAGCTGTGGTTAGGCAGCAGCAATAAATCAGAACAAAGGAATGAAGGTATTGGGGCTTTAGGGAAAACATGTATTAGAAAAAATTGGTTTGGCACTAAAGGCTGTATTGCATTAAGATGAATTTTGGAGATAGGGAAGTAAGAGAATGCAGACAAATAAATTGTATAAATAATCTGAGAAACAGCAAGCCTGTACAGGACCCAAGTAATACTGAAAGCTACCATCAACAGGACTTCCTAATTCCTGTTCGAACAGACCAAACAGGTACACTATACTTAAACAAATAGCCCAGGCTAATGGGCATGCAAGTTAATGTTAGGAAAAGTGGGGGAATAGATAAAATTCTTTCAAATAGCCCAAAGGTTTATAATAATAGGAACCGGAGTAGGAGTCTCATATAGCATCTTCTAGGAACAGAGCTTATGGACACTTTCAGGTATTGGTATTGCAAATGCATGCTAAGGTGACTCAGCCTTAGATTGTCCTTTTGATGCAAAGGTTAGTGGGTAATTCCTATTAAAACCTGATGGATTGAAGGATGTTTTGTTGACATAATGCTGAGTTTGGGAAACATGGAAGGGAAGAAAGGAAATGGGGTGATGGGTTGAGTAGTGAAATAAGAACTAGAATTAGACAAAAAAATGTAAATATGTTGATAGGACCATCTCAATATTCTAAGGGGTTGAAGTAATATGTATATTAATTAAGAAGACAATTGGATTTTTCCTTAGGGGACTATGAAGTAACCTGTATTAGGAGATCCAGTAATAGATGATGTCTCTTGGTTGGGATGTTATGCATTTTTGAAACCGACTAAATTTTCAGTACTAATGGGTATTCACTCACCAGTTCCTTGCCACTACCAAAAGGGCTGCTACAAACATTTTTGCACATGTGAATTAATTGCATTCCAAAGCTAGAAAAAGATGTGGGATATCAGTCCATTCCTTGTGTGAGAGCCCCATCAGATCTTTGTGAGTCAGATGATTTGTTGTTGTTATTCAATCATGTCTGACTCTTCATGATCTCATATGGAGTTTTCTTGGTAGAAATACTGAAGTGATTTGCCATTTCCTCTCCAGCTCATTTTACAGATGAGGAATGAAAGCAAAAAGTTTTAAATGATTGGCCCAGGGTGTCTGAGGCTAGATGTATACTCAGATCTTCCTGATTTTGGCCTCTATTCAATACATTGTGCCCCCTTGTTGCCCTCAGCTATAATTTAAGCAAATATGTCATTTGCCTTGCTTTGACTCCCTCCTACATACAGGCAGATATGTAAAACATCAATTATTGTTAGAACCAAAATTATACTTCAGAAGTTGCCTCACTCTGTATGGATACATTTGGAGAAGTGGCAGAGCAGTGACTACATATAAAAATCATCCTGGTATTCAAAAAAAAAGGAAGCAAATCAATTTTTCTAACATGGGTAGAGTATTGATTTTTATTTCAATTCTTGATAAAATACTAGAATCTATTATAGAAGGGATCAATTTCACTTAGAAAAAGAGATAGCAATCATTTCCTACCCCATTGTTCTCTTGGACTTCAAGATCTCAACATCCTACTAGATAAAATTAGCTCTGTTACAACCAGAAAATAAACAAGAAACTAAGAAAGTAAATAGAATATTAAATACAATAAGCAAATTTAAAAAAAAAGAGGAATAATCTACCTGTCAGATCTATAGGAAGGGGAAAAATTCATGACAAAACAAGAGATAAAGATCATTACAAATTGCAGAATACATAATTTTCTTTATATTAAACTTTAAAACTTTTGTACAAACAAAACCAATACAGCCAAAATTAGAAGGAAAGCAGAAAGGTGGGAGGTAATCTTCTTTTTAAAATAATAGCTTTTTGTTTTTGAAAATACATGCACAGATAGTTTTCAGCATTTACCTTTTTAAAATTTATTTATTTTTATTTATTATAATAATTTTTTGTTGACAGAACCCATACCAGGGTAATTTTTTTACAACATTATCCCTTGCACTCACTTCTGTTCTGATTTTTCCCCTCCCTCCCTCCACCCCCTCCCCTAGATGGCAAGCAGTCCTATATATATGTTGAATATGTCGTAGTATATCCTAGATACAATATATGTGTGCAGAACCAAACAATTTTCTTATTGCACAGGGAGAGTTGGATACGAAAGGTAAAAATAACCCAGGAAGAAAAACAAAAACAGCATTAACCCTTGCAAAACCTTGTGTTCCATATTTTTCTCCCTCCCTCTCCACCTCTCCCCTTCCCTAGAGAGCAAGTAATCCAATATAGGTTAAACATGTGCATTTCTTCTAAACACATTTCTACATGTATCATGTTGCAGAAGAAAAATCAGCTCAAAAGGGAGGAAAAATGAGAGAAGAAAAAGCAAGCAAACAAACAAACAACAACAAAAGGTGAAAATACTATGCTGTGATCTATATTCAATCCCTGTGGTCCTCAAACTAAGGCCCACCAGCCAGACGCGGCAGCTGAGGACCCCCTCACCCAGGGCTATGAAGTTTCTTTATTTAAAGGCCCACAAAACAAAGTTTTGCTTTTACTATAGTCCAGCCCTTCAACTGTCTGAGGGACAGTGAACTGGCCCCCTATTTAAAAAATCTGAGGACCCCTAAGGCTCTCTTCAACACAACTCTATTGAAATTAACCTGAATCACCTATTGAAAAGAATAAAGTCCATTGTAGTTGATCATGGCCTAATTTTAATGCTGTGTACAATGTTCTTTTGGTTCTACTCACTTCACTTAACATCAGTTCATGTAAGTCTCTCCAGGTCTTTCTGAAATCACCCTGCTGATCATTTCTTATAAAACAATAATATTTCATAGCATTCATATACCTTAATTTATTCAGCCATTCCCCAAATGATATTCACTCACTTTCCAATTCTTTGCCACTACCAAAAAAGCTGCTACAAACATTTTTGCACATGTGAATCTTTTCCCATTTATAATGATCTCTTTGGAATACAGACCCAGAAGAGACATTGTTGGATCAAATGGTATGCATAGCTTGATAGCCCTTTGGGCACAGTTCCAAATTGTCTGTGAGAAACAATTTTTACAGCAACTGTCTTTGATAAAGGCCTTATTTCTCAAATATATGGAGAAATTGAGTCAAATTTATAAGAAAGCAAGGTATTCTCCAACTAATAAATAGTCAAAGGTTATGAACAGGCAGTTTTCAGATGAATAAATCAAAGCCATAGGCATATGAAAAAATGCTCTAAATCACTTTTGATTAGAAGAAATGCAAATTAAAGCAACTCTTAGATATGATATCACGCCTATCAGATTGGCCAACATGACAAAAAAGGAAAGTGATAAATGTTGGAGAGGATGTGGGAAAATTTGGACAGTAAATCACTGTTGGTAGAGTTGTGAACGAAGAGAGCAATTTAAAACTTTGACTAAAGGGGAACCAACCTGTACATACTCTTTCACCCAACAATACTACTGCTCAGTCTGTATCTCAAAGAAATCACACAAAAGGAGGAAAAACCCTCCATGTGCTAAAAAATATTTATAGCAGCTCTTTTTAGGGTGGCAAAATATTGGAAACTGAGAAATTCCCCACTTGGGGAATGGTTGAACAAGTTGTGGTATATGAATGGAATGGAAAACTGTTGTCCAATAAGAAATGATGAACAGATAGATTTCAGAAAAATCTGGAAAGGCTTGTATGAACTGATGAAAAGTGAGATGACCAGTACCAGGAAAACACTGCATATACTTTCAGCAAAATTGTGCTTAAAGTTTTCTTGACATATAGCTAGGGGAAAAAATAAAATACTATTTTTAAAATTAGCACTGTTACACAGACATCTTCAGATCATTGCCTATCCTGCCTTCAATATTTCATCATCTCTCCTTTCACTACCTCTACTCCTTTTCAGCTTCGTTTTATTTACTGTCTTCCCTCTTTCAATTGTAAGTTCCCTTGAAGAGCTAATAATCTAAATCTTAATGTCTTGTATCTTTCTTTGTCTCCCCAGGATCAGCAAATAGTAGATGCTTAATAAATATTTATTGTTCTGACTCTGATTGTACTCAGTATAAATCTACATGGATTCATTCAATCAAAAAAAAATCTAATAACTGCATACTCTTGTGTAAGGCATTACTTTACAGGCTGAAGATACAAAAAAGGTACAACTCAGTACTTTCCTTCAAGATTTTGCATCTCATTCCAGACTAAACTCATTTCCTTAATTTGGCAGATTTTATATTGATAGATTGTTAAAGCTTTTCGGTCATGGCCACTCGTAATCTTCAGCCTTTCATTGTATACTGGCTGCTTGACTACTACATACAATCATGCTCATTATCTCCTCTTCCTCAAAAAATCATCATTCATCTGTCTATCTCTGCTGACTATCATCCCTTATGTCTCTTCCTAAAAGAAAGCTAACTTAAGCTAAATTAAAGAAAGCCATTTACCATAGAGGAGTTTGCTCTCATTCTCTTCTTAACTCTCTGAAATCTAGATTCCAATTTCATTATTCAACAGCCAAAAAAACATATGCAACTTTTGGCTACATTAAGAGAAGAATAGTGACCAGAACAAGGGAATTGACATTGTATTGCCATAATTAGATCTAATAGAGCATTGTGTTCAATTTGGGGGAAGATGTTGGCAAAAAATGTATATCCAGGGTACTTGATGTGGTCTGTAACTAAAAAGGGATTAAATGTGCTCTGTTTGGTTTTAGAAGACAAAATTAGTAGTAGTGTGTGGTAGGTGTGAAGAGACAGCTTTTAATTCAATGTAGTCAGGGTCCCATGCCTTTTTACATTCTACATGAGAGAATAGAGAAAGGTTTAGAAAATAATATACTTTATTTCAAAAGAATTAACTTTAGAAATGCAAAATAAGACAGGGTTAGATAGTTTTTCCCCAAAATCAATCAGTAAGCAACTTCTATGTGCCAGGTATTGTGCTACATGCTGGAGATACTACCAAAAAAAAAAAAAAAAAAAAAAAAAAAAAAAAAAAAAAAGGCAAAGGCAAAACAGTACCTCAAGGAGCTCACAATTTAAGATATTTAGTAATTTAAAAAAGATCTGGGTGGTTTGGTAGTCTACCAGCTCAATGTAAGTCAATAGGATGGTATGGCAGTTAAGAAAGTTAATGTCATCTTAGGCTGTTAAGAGAGGCATGAAATTCAAGAAGGAAGAATTAATAGTCCTACAATATTCACTTTGAATGATAAATTTCAATCAACTCAAGAAATATTTGTTGTCCCTACTATATTGCCCTTAAGGAGCCTATGTTCTTCTGGAAAGAAACATATACCCAGCTAAATGGTTACACAACATATGCAGAATAAATACAAAGAAATGAGGAGGAAGGTCACAGAAATCATTATCCCTGAAGCATTGTGTAACTTCATTCAGTTTACATAACCCCATAACTTGAAGAAAAACATGTTTACCAAAAAAGTTTGATTGCCTACAAATATAGGTTTGGACATTTTGAGTGAAATGGTTGGTCAATTCAAATAGACCAATTTATTTATATGTAATTACAATGTATTAGAATATAAAAATATCTATTGAGTAGTTCTTGTGAGTAAAATACTTTGCTTTGAATTAGGGGACTGCAAATGAAACACATGGCTCAGGGCCACTTAAAATTAAGATTTACATTGACTAAATCTGCTCCTAAGGGCTGATCCAAATAAGATCAATGACCCTCCTGACTCATTATGCCTCCACCCAAGGTTTATTCTGGGATATATTCTGAATATAGTTTATGTCTAATTTGTGTCTGTTTCCACAAACATAGCTAAGTCCCTAGCTCCTATATGAACACCAGGTAACAATACATATGAGATGGAAGGCAACCTTTATTTTACTCCAAAAAAAAAAAAAAACAAAAAAAAAAAAACATGCAAAAGGTGAAAAGGATTCCATTAGGCCCATAAGAAAAAACAGAAAAGACATAAAGTACTCACAGAAATTACCTTCAAAAGGAAACTGAACTTGGTATTTCCAGATGTGTTCTCCTTACAGTTTCATTTTCATTGTTGTACCACCAGTGTATGTTGTACACAGTGTACAAAATACACATCACAGGTTCCTAGTAAATGAATCAAACTGAATTTTGGTGAAATCCCTCTTTTACATATGGAACCCTCCAAGACTTGTAGTGCTCTTGTGTTTTAGATTCCTCTGGAAGTCAAATATACTTTGGGACTTCTAAACAGGCAGCCTCCTTCATGGCAGAACTTTGGTATCTGACAATTCACTGTAATTATGGGGCTTGGCAACATTCTGATATGTTGCCCCTCTATATATTAGCTTTAGTCCCCTAACACATCCTTCAGTCACAAAACTATACAGGCCATTCTTTTCTTTCTTTAAGAGTATACTAGAATTTCCTTCCTCCAATGGTGGGTATAGATCAAGGCTTCTTAAACTTTTTCTACTTGCAATCCTTTTTTATCCTAGAAATTTTAACAAGACCCCCACCCCCCAGGTATATAGATAATGATATATAAATTATATTGATTATATTGATATATAAATTGATATTATTATTGATATATAATTTGTTGGAATCTTTACAAAGTGTTAAGCCATTACAGTTGATAGAGACAATAATTATCTAATTTAGCATGGTTCAATATGATTGATTTGATCTTAGAAGGAGATATTTTGGGCCAGAACTTGAAACAAGGTACTAAGTACAACTGATAGAAAGATGCTTGTGTTCACACCTTTAGAGAGCTCATAAGTATCTAAGTACTCAATGGAGTTTCAGGGCTTAGTATGGCTTAGTATGAGATATCTGAATTCACACCTCCCTTAGGGCCAGAGAGCACTCTGGGAGATAACCTAGAATCTCTCTCTCTCCAGAAAGAGGAGTTAACCTTTGGAAGATCATATATATACAGGAAGCTCTTAGAGCTCGAGAGAGAGTTTTCTTGGGAACATTGACTGGGGTCGGAGAGGAACACTCTGGGAGGAAGCCCACAAGCCCTATCTTCAAGGCAAAAGAGATTCATTGCATCTTCCAACTTGGTGCTGGCTGGAGTCGGAAGGACAAACCTTTGAATTTGGAGACATTAGGGAAGAGCTCTTAGAACCAAGCGGAGAGATAGGCCTCTGAGCTAACCAGGCTATATTGAAGGACACAATAAAAGATCTGAACTTTTATCAGCTGGCAGTGTTTTGGAAAAGAAACACCAACAATAAATCAAATATTTACTGATATTAAATCATAATCTTGAAACCCCACATTCAGTTATAAAATTTCTCCATATGTGGTCAGGAACCACAGTTTAGGAAGCTGGGGCATAAATGATACTTTTCATTCTCCAAGAGGCATGCTACTTAGAAGCTCTCCTTCTTTCTGCAAATTGTCAGATTTCTGAACTCTTGAACTTGGGGTTACTCACGAGGAAATCCCTGAGGCTAATATTACTTTTTTAAAAATCTCCTTTCTCTGCCAGAAGGCAAGATTCCAGAATTACATTGCCTAGGAAATTTACCTCCCCCTCTAACTAGGAGGCAGAAATTGAAGAACTTTGTCCATGAACTTTCCTCTTGGGCCTAAGGCACAGGTACATTCAGCTCACATTTGGTCCTTCAGTATATTTCAAGGTTGCCACTAATAGCTCCAGGATAAGAGAAGATTATGTTCATGTAGAAAATTCTCCCTACTCCATCCCAATACAGTCACTTCTGCTGTACTCTGGTCTGTCTCTTGCATAGGCAAAAAGCAAAGGAGTAAGTAAACTGGCAGCTTTTTTGTTTGTTTGTTTTTAATAGGTCAACACAGAAGAATAGCTTCTCCTAAAAGTTTTGGCTGAACAAATCATCTTGCAGGGCAGTGGGGAGAGGCAGTATTAGTCATTGGAGTCTAATTGGGAATTATCTTTCTCTTTTTAACAAGGTATCCATACTATTCTGGGAGATGTGCTTTAAAAACTCCGGGACAAAGTCCCATATTGTGGTAATTAGGAAACTCCCTGAATTAAGTGCCTTTATATACTCTTAGCAGTTACATATATATATTATCTCAGAAAATCAAGCTGGGGTCTGTATCTTTAATTCTTGGGCTCTGCCTTTGCACCACCTCCCTCTTCTCTTTTCTGATGCCGGCATCTCTCTTAGTACAATCCCTCACATCACACCTGGATCACTGCAATAGTCTTCTGATGGGTCTGTCTACTTCTAATATCCCTAAAATGCAGGTGCAGTTAATGTAACCCTTCCCTCCCCATCCCCCACTCAAGCTACTGTGGCTTCCTATAGTGTACTATTGATTCTGGGAGCAAATACATGCTATTTAGCCCTTTATCACTTAGCCTCCTCCTCCTTTTCCAGCCTTCTTACATTTTACTCCTCAACACTTACTCCTAGATACTTTCACTGGCCTCCTCACAGTTCCATGGAAAAAGATACTCTGTCTCTTGCCTCCAGACATTTTCTTTAGCTGTTCCCTATGCCTAGAGTGCTCCCTCTCCTCCACTTCAACGTCTAACTTCCCAGGATTCCTTTAAATTTCAATTAAAATCCCACATTCTACAGGAAGCCTTCTCTAACCTCTCTTAATTCTAGTCCTTTCCCTTTTGTAATGGCTTCCTATTTGTAGCTTCCTGTATGTACCTTTCTTTTTATATATTCATTTGTAGGTCCTCCTCCATTAGATTGTAAGCTCTTTGAAGTCAGGGACTATCTTTTGCCTTTTTTTTTTTTTTTTTTTGGTATCCCTAGGACTAAGAACACAGTGTCTGGGGCATAGTAAGCACTTAATAAATGTTTATTGAATTAACTCTAGAACCCGCTATGGGCTGAATGGGTTAGCCTGGATCCAACCATGATCTCACTCAGCAGACATCTTCATGACATGCTGGTTCTCTTAACTCCTCTCTGGTTCCAATTTGTAATTTCCCTTTATGTGTTGTCTCCCTCTACCAGAATTTAAGCTTCTGGAAAATAGAACTGTCTTAATTTACCTGAAGTTGTATCTCAAGTGATTGGCCCAAAACATGTACTTAATACATTCTCTATCCATCTAAATATCTGTCTATCTAGGAGTGACCTAGAAGTTGGTCAGATCATATCTGGAATATTTTGTTTAGTAATCAGCCCTACATTTTAAGGATATTGGTCAGCTTGAGAGTGTTGAGAAGATGATAACAAATATAATAAGGGTGTTGAGTCATATGAATACTAAAGTTGAAGGAAGTGGGGATATTTAATCAGTCAGTAAACATTTATCAAATGTCTCCAGATCATATTCCCTATTACCCAGAGAACTAATTGGTAGACAAGGAGAGACAAATATAGAGTACAGATTATATTGGGAACAATCTGTTCGAGGAGATAAGATTGAATGAGATCACTTGCATAGATAGAAGGGCTGATTTGGCAAGGAGAAAGATCTCCTACTCATATGAGCAAAGGTGAAGGAGGAATGGCAGAAGGCAGCTGTGTGATAGGAAATGAGAACGTAAGAGAGACCTTTTAATGGATGGCTTCCATTTTTTCAAAAAAATATGAGATGATACTTTCAGTTCAGAGGTTGGGGGTAGGGAAGTCATAGAAGGTTTGAGGAGGGATGAGGAGAGTTTAGAACAATCAATTTGATAATAATGAGTTAATTAGGGAGGTATAGAAGGATTGCCTAGCACCAATGAAGAACTAAAGTTATGTAACATGTTTGTAGTGGACCCAATTCAAATGGTTGTATGATTTCCTCCACCTTTGTTCAGCAGCATATATGTAGGAACAAAGGCAGCACATAGTGAGAGTGATCCAGATCTGAGGCTTGGTAGAGCACAACTGGCAATGTGATAAGGCAATGTGCAAGGGACTCAAGAGAAGAGTACTTTATAGGATGGAACTGGTTCACCAAGGTGTCAAGATGGGGAAAGGAAAAGAGGATGGCTGGTACAGTGGCAATGCCTGGGAAAGTACTGAGGGGTTAAGGTATTGGTGTGGATGAAGAGCAGGGATTTGGCACTAAAAAACAAAAGAAGAGATAGAAAGTCAACAGACTGTGATCGAATAAGGGAATTTCAGAATATAGAAGTAATGCATTTGTGAGTGATCTCAAGATTAAGGGAATGATCATCTTTGCATGTAGCTAAGATGGAGTGCAAGAATAGGTCATGGGAAATGGATAGGTGAGGGAACCAGGAAGTTAAGGTGTTTGAGGAAATAATATGTATGTTGAAGCGCCCAAGTATGAGGGCAGAAGATGGGGATTAGAGAAAGACTATGACCCATATACTGAGGAAGGAAGAAAAAATTTTCTAGAGCTCTATAGACAACAGCTTTCAGAATTTCTATTATGTGGTGAGTGTGGATTGCATAAATCTTAAAGAAGGAGAGATTATTGACTAATGGTGGTAGGAGGAGAAGAGTCCTACCATTCTTCTCCAGAAGAGTCCATTGGGAGCAAGGAGTGTCCCAAATCCCTCAGTTCAACCAATGAGTTGAAGAGAATGAACAAAAATGTAGCCAATGCTAGAAAAGATGGCCAAGGAGGCTGTCATAAGGAAAGAGCTAGGTTTCACTGAGAGACAATGTTAGAAATTCAAGATGAATGCAAGTTTGTTGCCTATGGACCAGAATGCACAGTAGAAAGATAGGTAGCATTTAGCTGAGCTTTGGTGAAGAAGAGAGGGTGATAGGAAATAGGAATAATGGATGATTCCCAGAGTCAGCCAGCTGTGAAGAATATACCTAGGTTGGAGTTTGCTAATCATTCAGTGATCATTGGGGAGAATTTCCAAGTGAATGGTATCATCATCTTTAGATAGAGTCCTTTTAGAACCTTGTGCATTTTAGACAAGGGGACAAGAACTTGAAATGGGAGAAGTTATGATACTCTCCTTTTCCAAAGCAAAAGATCAAGTAGAAAATTTGATGGTATGGCACTCTCTTCTCATGAGACTGGTAAGATGAAATGGTCATTATTTCCCCAAAGGGAATTGAAAATCAGAGAGGAGAAATCATGCAGCAAGATGGAAAGGACCCATCCCTTTCATTCTCACCCTGAGACTAGAGAAGAGAAGATGAAGGACAGGAAGAGATGATTTTAAGATTGATAACAAGTCTAAAGGGGGATAAGAAGGGAGGTATAGAATGTCTTGTGTGAAAACTAAAAGAAATATGCTCTTCTCTAGACTGCTTTAGACTCTTTAGAGGCTATTACAATAACATTAGAGTCTCTCTTTCCCCAGTTACTGACTCCAGTTGGACACTAACTGTCTACCATGTGATACTATTTCTGAAGATTCTGCTTTTGTTTCCCTTTCTTTCTGTTAGAAACACTTGAAGGAAGGTGATCTCTATTTCATTTTACTCAGGCAGATTGTAACTACTGCTAGGATTTGCCTAACCAGCAGGTCCAAATAATCCCATTCAGGCTTTTCCCTGTCCTGTTGGCTCTAGTATCCTAACTTGGCCCAATCTCCTTCCATTCTTTCACTTCCCCCTTTTCCTTTAGGTGCACCTGGACATGAGATCATAGATAGTAAAGAAAACCCATTTATATAAACAGTATTATCTGTAACCCTCCAGCATGTCAACTGACACCTGCCTTTGAACCTGAGCTCTGTTTGGTCTATGGAAACCTGGCTGGCCAAGCAGCTGAGTTCTGCACATTATCCTAAATAGGGGAACTAACTTTTTTTTTTTAATCCTCATAAGGATGGTTGGCTAAGGCTGAACATGCAAGATGAACAGGGAGGATATCCTCAAGTTTCTTAGGTACTTAACTTAGGTACTTCCATTTCCCATGACCTACTTCTCCTCTTTACCTACAAGTATGTCACTTCCATGTTCATGAACTCTGACATTCTTATTTAATCATAATCTTTTATTATCCCAGCTTCCCTATGCTTTATAACCCATAATCCCAATCCTCATTGTTACTTCTATTCTTTGTACCCTCTAGTTCCCCACCCCAAGCAATCACCATTATATTGATTACAACTCTGTTTTTCTGTATATTGACTCTTTGATGAACTAATTTAAATCAACACTTATTGCGTACTCTTTTTATTTATTTATTTATTTGCTGAAGCACTTGGGGTTAAATGACTTGCCCAGAGTCATATGGCTTGGAAGTTCATCATCTACTCTTGAATTGGGTCAACTATCAACTCTAGATTATTCCCAAAATCTTTCTTCTTTGCTTCTATACATGTTCTGTTGAACAGAATTGGAATAAAAACAACAAAATAATATTAATTAAGCATCTACAAATTTATGACATGTAATCTCAACAAAATAAAGCAATCATTGGTAAAATTGTTTGCAAACCCTAAAGTATTATATAAATGCTAGCTATTATCATCATCATCACTCTTTTTGCTCCTCTTTCCTAACTCATTTGCTATCTCACTTTCTACAGAGTGACTCTTCCAAACCTTTTCAAGGCTTCCATACACTACCTCTCCCCACCTCTCCTATTGGCTGAGGATCTCACCTCATACTTCAATAAAGAAGTCATGTCAAAATTTTCTTCTTCTCCCCATTTCACAACCTCCTAACATCAATTCCCACTAGGTCCTCCTTCATTCTGGTCTCAGATGAAGAAAAGTAACCTTTCTCCCTGACAAGATTAACCCCATGACATACTCTATTGTTCCCCTTCCATGTTCTCCAGCAGATTGTCTCTACTTTCTTATCTTCAATCTTTCCCTATGTATTGACTCCCCTTATTCCTACAAACATGCTCACTCCTCTCCATCATCAAAAAACACACTACCTTTATCTACCATCTCCATTGGCTATTGTTCCTCCTTTTTACTGGTAAAAGAGTGGACAAAACTTTTTGCCTTCACTTGACTGCTCCACTTTCTTTTCTCTCATTCTGTTCTAAATCCTCTGTAATCTGGTGAAGATCTCATTTAACTGAAGTTGCTTTTCTCAGTCATTAAAGATTTCTTAATTGTTGAATTTAATAAACTTCCCAATTTGTATCCTTGATTTTTCTAAAAGCTTTAACATTGTTGATAACTTTTTTTCTCCTGCATATTCTCTCATCTCTAGTTTTTTTGGTGACATTTTTCTCTCCTTATCCTTCTTCTATCTCTCTATCCTATTTAGCTAAATTCTCTTTATCAGTCTCATTTGTTGGTTCCTTATCCATATCATGCCTACTAATTGTGGGCATTCCCCAAGGTATTGTTTTGATTCTATGCAATTTCATTTGGTGATCTCATCAGCTTTCATTAATCATCTTTTTATACATAATTCCCACATTTATATATCCAACTCTATTTTATTTTCTGAGCTACAATTTCATATCATTAGTTACCTTTTAGACAGCTCAAATAGATGTTCATAGGTATCTCAAGCTCAATATATCCATTATCTTTTCCCCCTCCAACCCTCTATTCTTCCAAATGTTCCTATTATTGTCAAGGGTAATACCATCCTTCCAGTCATTCAGTATTGCACCCTCAGTCCCATCCTTAATTGCCCTACATACCTAGTTCATTGTCATATGTTATTTCTATTTTAAAATTTCATATATGTCCTATTATCTCCTCTCATTTCTCTACCCTTTTTAATAGCCTTCTAATTTGCCTCCCTGTCTTAACTTTCACCACACTTCATTCCATCTCATACTCAGTTGCCAAAGTGCCTTTCCAAAGCATAGGTCTGATCATGTTGCTCTCCTCCTCAGTAGAATACAATGGTTCCCTATTATCTTCAAGATCAAATCTAAAATCCTTTGTTTGCTATTTAAAGGTCATCTTAACCTTGTCATTTTCTACCTTTCTGTACTTCTTATATTTCACTCCTCTCCATGCATTCTGTGCTCTAGCTTATTTGCCATTCTTTCCACAGAAGGCATTGATTCTGTCTTTTCAATGCTGTCCACCAAGACTAGAATCGTCTTCCTCCTCATCTCCAACTCTGGTTTCCCTCATAATTCAGCTCAAATTCTCCCTTCTGCAGAAAGCCTTTCTGAGTTCCCTTAATGCCTTTCCCTTTGAGATTATCTTCTATACACTCTATTTATATATCTTGTATGTAATTAGATATTAAATATTGCCTTTGTCATTAGAATATGAGCTTCTTGAAGGCAACAACTGTTTTTACTTTTCATTACAAATTTAGCAGAATGTCTAGTACTTAGCAAAAACTTAATAAATGCTAGTTGATTAACTGAAATACTTTCTACTTTGAAGGGGCTTAAATCATATTGCTCTGTGGCATTATAAATACATAGCTGGAGAGATGACAAAAACCAGAAAAGGTAAATAACAAGAAAATATTTAAATTATAGCTACATATAATAATAAGAGACAAAGTAAGACAGTTCATGATTAATTATCAAATGAATTAATTGTATAGACTTTGGGTTTGGTTTTTTTTTTTTTTTTAAGAGGTTCAATCTGGTATGGTCAGGGCAGGTTTTATGAAGGAAGGGAAATCTGGGTTAGAATTTTTTTAGACCCTTACAACAGTCAGGAAAGACAGAAGTTGGGATATAAGTTTTGGAATCCTGGGGGTTCATATGTAGACAAGATACCTGGGAATGTAGCATTTCACAATTTTGGCACCAATGCAGCAGTTGGCAAGAAAGAGAATAAACGGATAAACTTCATCCTTTATGTTTGAACTTCTACCATGACCTTTTATTCTTCCTGTGAACAGTCTTGTAGAATAATCTTGGTGGGCCCGAGTCTGGTTCCCTTTAGACAGAAATCTCCCTCACAACATGTATTTCCTTTGAAAATCCTATGAAGTATGAAGTAGAAGTCAAGTTCTATCTGCTGGTCAGGATACAGGTCACAAAGGATTCTGTGCCCTTCAACCAGCCTAAAGCTGGTTTTTTTTTTTTTACTCTTGAGCGAGAGGCATCCATTTTAATATTGCACTGTCAGTATTTTATTTATGTGTCATGATGCAACGTTTTCTCTCACAAATCTCTCTTGCATAAATGATTTACTGTTTGTTCCTAAAGCTGAAAATTTTATTCCTTGTCTCTTTTTTTTCTGATAAGAGGATATTGCAGCAGCTCTGCCTTTTATACAGCTGATGGTTTTTTTTTTTTTCTTTTGTTAATTCAAACTTCCTCAGAGTAACTAGTTTAGCGAGGCACAGAAAACCAAGAGGTTCAGCTCTTGATATAACTAAGGAACTAAATCTTCCCTTGCCCATTATCATCTAGAACCCTGTTGAATTTGTTTTCCTAAAAAGTAAGTTTGTGCATTGTGGTTCTTAAAATAGGTTTTTACTTTTTTCTTACCTCTTCAAACTAAGCAGATTTGACTACAGGACAGTGTTTAGGCCTCAAAGATTAGGTTAAGAAAATAGGTTTTTGCAACTCCCTTTTCCCAAGTCTCCACCCCACAACCTAGGTTGAATGATTTTTTTGTTTGGTTTCTCTTTAAGAAATAAATAGAAATAATTATTTCCTTTTGGATAAATCCCAGCTAAGCTTAAACACAGAATTTACAATGCTTGACATTTAATGCAAAAGTTATATTATTTTTATATTTCTTCAAAAAAACAAAGAGAACATATTTAGCATATTTGTTCATTCTAAGAAAATTATACAGCACAAAACTCTCCTAACAGGGGACTGTGATCACTTATACAAATTGGATTAAAAACAAAACAAAACAAAATCATAAAGGTGAATTGGGATCATTTCCTGAACTGTGACTTTATGAGGTCTGGACTGAAACAAAGGCTATTCTTTTTTTGAAGTCTGGATCCCCAAATAAATCTCCCTGGGTTATGCTCCCTAAGTTTTCTGTTCTAGGACTCTGGCTGGATAAACATGCATAAAGAATCCCCTAGAGCTCTCAGAACAATTCATAGATTTGCTCTTTTGCCATTGTTCTTTTAAAGTCACAAGCTACAGAAAGCACTAATAAGTATATTATGATAGTCCTGTAGGCCACTGGGTCTCTTGGGAAGCTTAAAGTCATGATGCATGTTTCAGAGGGAGTGCTAAAAGTAGAATAAAGGACCCCAGGTCTGTGTATTATCCCTATTGCATTGAATGTTCAGGAATACTAGAAGGGGATTTAGATGCTAGCTAGATACTAAAAGATAGATAGAAAGTTAGATAAGTGAATATTTACTGTAAGTGCTTATGTGCTTTGGAACTGAATTATGTGACATGCAGACACTGGTAAAGGACTGCCCAACATGGTGTACCTGCATCAAAGAAGGCACTGTGCTCTATGAGCAAAAAGATTTGAAGTAGCTCAAAAGAAATGTGAGATGTGCAGATTTAAAGAATATATCCAAATGTTCCATGGACTATTTGTGCCTGACTTGTGGTGGACATTCTGAGCTCATATTAATCTGATCAGCCACAGTTGGATACAGCATAAATTGACTCTAACATAGTGATGTCATTTTGGTCCTACTGAAAAATTCTGAGAATAAAAATGGAGGCAAATTAGATGGCCTTTGTCTTCAAGAGCTTACATTCTAATGGAGGAAAAAAACTTGTAAGCTGGAAAGGGTTGGGAAATATAGGTGGCCTGGATCTTGTGTAGGTCATCAAGGTACCTGGTACAATTGGTTTGAATTCATAAAAAATAAAGTGATTAGAACCAGAACAATTCATAAAATAGCTTCAATATAACAAATATAAACAACTTTGAAAGACTTAGTAACTGATCAACACTATGACCAACTACAATTCCAAAATATTCATGGTGAAACATGCTACCCACAACCAAATAATCAATTAACTAATTGACTCACTGTGCAGATTAAAACATGTATTCTTTTATTTCTTTGCTTTTCATGCAATTTTAGGGGAAAGAATGATTAATATGAAAATTTGCTTTGCATTAATATACATATTTATATTGTATTATTTTTCTTGCATTCTCAGTGGATGAGAAAGAGAAAGGGAGAAATTTGGAAGTGAAAATAAAATAAAAATGTAAAAGAACAACAAAAAAAATTTTAAAAAGCAGTGTCTGGCACCAGTAATTGATGTTTAATAGTAGTGCTTAATAGTAGATATTTAATAAATATTTAATCACTTCCTTTCCCTTCACTATTTGTATTCTCATTGCTTAGCAAAATGCCTCACTCATAGTAAGCACTTAATAAATGATTTTTCTACCTATTTAACCATATTTCCTCCTTACTTTGCAGTGTTGATACTCCTGTGAGACAAAATAATAATACCAACACTCCTCTTCTCCAGCAAAACAAAAGAAACATTGACTCAAAATTATGGTTTGAAAAATTAAGCATTGGTAGAAAGCTTTGACCAGCCCTGGAACATTACACAGCACCATCACATTACATTACATAAGCTGCTTTATCCTGTCCTCAAGCACTTAATCCTCTCATTTATCAGGCATGGTGGCTTTTATAGGCTCCATGAATTTGAGATTTGCTGTGAATTACTGGCTCCTACTTTCACAATCACAGACAGTAGATGAAGATTTGGTGGATATCTTCAGGTAAAGGTTTAATTAGATGGCCAATGAGATCTCTTCTGATTCTAAAATTCTGAGATTGTGTGGTTTACTTTCTCTGTTCTTAATCCCATATTGTTCTTATTTCTGGATGGGGCCATGTAGCAGTGCTGACTATGTCACCTATATGTTTTTATCTACTGCCAAGTCATTGAAAAATGACAATACTCTCATTCTTTAACTGATTCTTTACTGTGATCCCTATAGTGAATGTTCTAAGCCTTCACTTTTTCCTTAAGTACCCTGTGCCATCTCACCTTGTCTCTTGAAGGATGACTGACTCCTTCTTAGCTGAGAATAAGGTGTCTGCCATCAGAACTTTTCTCTCTATTTCATTCCTTAAACTTTCTCTACATTTCTAGCCATATTTCTCTTCCTTTGTTCCATTTTCTATTGAGGAGGTGTCCTTTCCTGCCAAGTCCAATCCCCGTTATGTTCTTGTTCCTATCTCCTGTTATGTCCTCTGGAGTGTATAATTAAATATTTATAGGAGATTATAATCCTTTGAATATTGGAGTTGGGACTGAGAATGATTTTATTACTTGATTTTCTTTATTGTTTACTTTGTTATTCTTTCTGATTTTGTTATTAGATGATTCTTAGTTTCTTGGTATCATGTTCACTAGATACAGGTATAATGAGATGCATAGAGTGTTCTGGGAGGACCAGCATCTCTTCTGTGAGAGCTTGCCGATCCCTCTTCAGGGCTGCTCCTCCACCTTTGGTGTCTACCTTTTACCCAGTTCTCACTAGTGGCTCCAAGAAGCTATATTATGCACAGCAACTACATGTTGGTAAAACCATCTCAGCAGATGGGCTAAACCAGGCTGAAGGTAACAGATGGGTCTCAAAACCATTGGTGAATTAAGGGGATGTCTACTTCAAGCATGTGAAGATTTCCCCCAGCAGAATAGGAAGATAAGAACCATTCGTTCCAAAGGCCCTGAAGGAAGCCGAATTAGGTTCTGTAAAGTCGTTGGACAGAGATAGAAGGTCATTCACTGTATTTTGGGCCATCACTAATCATCTTGACTTTTATCTTGCCATTGGATTTTGATGATTCTGGAAGACAGTAAAACTGATGACCTAGTGTAACTCTGCCTCATTTAAATCCAATTCATGCTCAAGAGATCCATCCCATGATATAAGAGTCCTCCTCAAAGTGAAAAGACAAATAGCAGAGATCCAATCATATTTGCAAAATTTTGTGTAGCACAAATACCTGACACTGAAGCTGTGAAAGGAAGGAAGGGGTGACAGAGTTTTGTGGGATGATTTTCACATTTGTGGAAGATTTCATGATCAAAATCTCCATCTTTTTATAACTTTTTATAATCCCATGTCTCCTTATTTGCTTCACTACCTCTAAATCTATTCTCTGTCCTCATTATGACCTTTTATTCCTCTGTCCCTTTTAGTACTTTTCCTGATCATCACCTCTTCTTTGAACTTTCCTCCCCTTCCAATACTGACCTCTTCATGAAAAACTTCAGCTGGATACTCTTCTCCATCCTTAAACCTTTTTCTTTTTTATCCCATCACTAATCACACTTTTCCAGACCTTGTTTCTATTCAAGTGATGTTGGATAGAGGTAGAAGAAGCCATAACTGAGTCCATTACAAAGTTTTACTAATTCCAACAGGGTTCCTATTGAAACAAAGCAATCACTTTCTTCCTTTTTTATTATTATTATAGCTTTTTATTTACAAAAAATATGCATGGGCAATTTTTTCAACATTGTCCCTTACAAAACCTTCTGATCCAAAATTTTCCCCTTCTTCTCCCTACCCCCTTCCCTAGATGGCAGGTAGTTCAATTCATGTTAAATATGTTAAATTATATGTTAATTCCAAATAATGTGGAATACATATTTATGCAGTTATTTTACTGCACAAGAAAGATCGGATCTAGAAAGAAAAAAAAAAACCTGAGAAAGAAAACAAAATGCAAGTAAGCAATAACAGAGTGAAAATACTATATTGTGGTCCACACTCAGTTCTCATAGTCCTCTCTCTGGGTGTAGATGTCTCTCTTCATTACTGGACAATTGGAACTGGTTTGAATTAACTTATTGTAGAAGAGAGCCATGTCCATCAGAATTGATCATCGTATAGTCTTGTTGTTGCCATGTAATAATGATCTCCCGATTCTGCTCATTTCACTTAGCATCAGCTCTTGTAGGTCTCTCCAGACTTCTCTGAAATCATCCTGATGGTCGTTTCTTATAGAACAATAATATTCCATAACATTCATGTATCATAATTTATTCAACCATTCTCCAATTGATGGCATCCGTTCAGTTTTCAGTTTCTAGCCACTACAAAGAGGGCTTTCACAAACATTTTTTGCACATGTGGACCCCTTTTCCTCCTTTAAGATCTCTTTGGGATATAAGCCCAGTAGTAACACTGCTGGATCAAAGAGTATGCACAGTTTGATAACTGTTTAAGCAAATAGTTTCAAATGGCTCTCCAGAATGGTTGGATCCATTCCTAGTTCCATGTATTAACAATGTATCAGTGTCCCTAATTAATTCTTTATCCTATTATTTGGGCAACAAGGTGGCACAGTGAATAGAACCTGGAATCAGGAAGACTCTTCTTGAGTTCAAAACTGAACTCAGATATTTATTAGCTATGTGACCATTGGCTACTCACTTGACCCTGTTTATCTCAATTTCCTCCTCTGTAAAATGAGCTGGAAAAGGAAATGACAAACCTCTTCAATATCTCTGCCAAGAAAACCCCAAATAAGGTTACACAGAGTCAGACATGACTGAAAAATGTTCCAAACCTTCGTTTCCTTCCCCAATCCTCCTATACTATTTCTCCTTCCATCTTCTCAGCTACAGATCTTGCTTTATACTTCATATTTTAAAAATTGAGGCCACTTACTTTGTGATTTCTCTTTAAATAAGATAATTATTATAGAGACCTTGGCACAGTATCTGGCACATGTAAATGCTATATAAATATTGGTGAGTTTGCATGAACCTGAGAAAACTATTCTTTCATCTTTTGATTAATTGTGGTGAAAGTCAGAAATTATGAATAAATAATAACTTTGTTCAATTCTCTATGATACTATAACAGTGTTAATTATATAAGGAATCTTGTACTGTAAGATGTGAAACCTAGACTTTAGTTTTGTTTCTGCCACTACCTTGTAGTATGACACCGGGAAAGTTAACACACTTTTCTCCAACTCTGTCTTCATTTAAAAATTAAGAGTGGACTCACCTCTATAGTACCTGCTAGCTCTATCATCTAGTAATCAGCTGGGTGGTTCACTGGAAAGAGCCTCTGGAATCAGAAAGACCTGACTTTTAAATCCAACTTCAGACTTACTAGCTTGTACAACTTAATCTAATTGTCCCAGTTTTATCATCTGTAGAACGGATCATAATAACACCTCATTTCCTAGGGTTGTTGTGAGGATCAAATGAGATAATCACTGTAAAATATTTAGCACAGTGTATGGTACATAATAAGCAATATATAAATGCTAGTTATTATTTTTAATAATTTGTTCTGCTTACCTTGTGCAATTTGTCTTTTAAAATCAATTTATCTGTACTTTACAAAGCTTTAGATTATATACTTTATAATTTTTAGGTGATTTTTAGATTCTGGTTATGGTCATTTCTACTTTTTAAAATATAGACCTTAAGTTCAATTTGTTAAGAAACCCAAATCTTCTATCATATCATTCTGATTCTGGGAAAATTACATTGTACTTATACAATTTCAACATATATCATCTATTCCATAACCTATCATTAGTATAAAGACAATCTGTACAAATAGTTAAATATTCTATTTCCTCCCAACAATTAGAGTTTTCAAATAGTATGAAGTAAAGCTTTGGAGCAAACCTTTAATGATGCCCTATTATGTGTGAATAAAGTTTATTCCGTCTGCCTGCAAGAGCCTTCCCTACACTCTTCTATCAGTTGAAATTCCAGTCATCTGTAAGACCTTGCTCAAAGCTTTCCTCTTACTGGATCCTTGCATTGATGATATAGAACTAAATTCCCTTTTTTTTTAAACATCATATATCTGTGATTTAAGGCCTCCTGTTATCTTTTTGTCAACAGATTCTCATTAACAAAAGATCACCAAGAAGTCAGGGGTACATCATGATTCAGTTCAATTCAGCAAACATTTTTAAGTGTCTACTGATGTTGAGAAGATAAATGGATATTGTGCAGGAACATTATATCTCCAAGGAGAGCCAAGTAGTCCCTGTAAATGCCTAGAGAGAAACATACGAGTTAGACACTGGGAGGTGATGGGAGTGGGTAAGTTGGTCTGATAATATAGGCCTGAGGATTGCCAAATTCCTTTGCCCTTGAGAAAAACATCCTTGTTCACCATGCTGGATGCAGGCAACAGAGACACACTAGAATTAAATTTGTGCCCAAAGTGGCAAGCATTATAGAATACTGAATTATTATATGATGAAAAACAGTAGCAAGGAGCTACTGGAGTTAGCTTAAACTTTGAGACTGGAGAGAGATAGACTGATTCTGTGATCAGAAATGGAGAGGTGACTCACAGTCAGGAACCAAAGTGGGGACTGACTCAGAGGAAGCCAGCGATTTCCAGATACTTGGAATCCAGATGGATTAGTGAACCAGAGGTGGGCATGACTGATTCCCCATTTCTTTCCCTGTCTTTCCCTTATTTATCCTCTTGGTGTGTGATACTTTACCTATCTCTAATCCCAACCTTGATGAACCAGAAAGATGTCTAAGTGACCACTAGGCAGATGACTTGGGTGGAGCTCTGCCTCTTGGACAAATAAGAAATTACATCTCTCTTCACCACCACCCTCTCCCCCTCAAGTCCCAATAACTCATAAATACTTTCTTCAGGCTTAAGGAGCCTATTTGAACTAGTAATTATTATTTCAGTGTACCAAATATCCCAGTTGTACAAAGTATCACACTAAGTCACATCTGTATGACACAAATACAAAAAAAAAAATCAATCAATAAACATTTATTAAGAGTCCACTATGTCCCTTTTCTCAAGGATTTTATTTTCTATTGGGATATATGACATGTACACAAATAGATAAATTTAAAGTAAATACAAAGTAATTTTAAGACAGAAAGATTACTAACTGATGGGAATCAGGGAAGGTCTCATAAAAGTACCACTTGAGTTGTAATTTGAAAAAACTAAAGTAAAGATTGGAGGTAGAGATATGGAAGAAGTATATTCCAGAGATCTGGATAATTTATATAGAGATGTAGAAAATGAAATATTGTATAATGTAAACAGTGAATAGTGCAGTTTAACTGGAAAGTAGGTTTTGTGACTGGGAATAATGTGAAATAAGATTGAAGAAGTAGGTTGGAGCTAGATTGTGAAGGATTTTCAATGCCAAGCTAAGAATTTTGAATTTTGTTCTAGAGATAGGAGGGAACTGATGAACATACTTGATGAAGAAAGTGACAGTCAGATAGCAGTATTTTATGAATATCAACTTGATAACAGTGAGGAATATGAATCTAAGAAGGGAGAGATTGGAAGCAGAGAGATAAATTACAGAGCTATTGAATATTGTCTGCAAAGTGATAAAAGTCTGAAGTAAGATAGTCTGAAGTATGGAAATAGTATGGCTGCTACATATATCTTGGAAGAAGGATGAAAAGAATTTTGGCATCTTGTGGAAGAGTAAGAAAGAGGGAAGAGTTAAGAATGAAGATTTCTATAAGGTTACAAATCTTTGTGACTAGAATGATGATGGTACCCTTGACTCAAGAAGAAAAATTTGGAAGAGGTATAGGTTTGGGCAAAATATAATGAGTTCCATTTTGGACATGTTGAGTTTGAGGTGAGCATAGGGATATATCCATTTATAAATTTTTAACAATCAATTGATTTTGCCAACCTAGAGTTCAAGGAAGACATTAGGGATGGCTATTTAAATTTAGGAGCCATTTGTATAAAGATGATGATTGAACCCATTTGTTCAATTGGTTAAGGTCACTATAGGAGAGAATATATAGAGAAAAGTGGAAGGTCTAGGACAGAGCCTGGTGAGATGCCCACAATTAGTGAGAATCAGAAGGATGATAATCAGAAGACTGCAGTGATCAGGCATGTGAGATGAGAACTAAGAGAGACCACTGTTTTAGAAATGTAGAGAGAAGAAAGTATGTTGGAGGAGGGTGTGTTCAACAATGTTAAAAGCTGCAGGTTAAGTAGACAAACTGAAGAATGAACTTTGGATTTACCATTTACGAAATTGTTGATGATTTTGGAGAGAACAATTTCAATAAAATGTTGAGATAAGAAGCCAGACTGTGTATGATTAAGAAGTGAGAAGAAGGTAATAAAATGGGAACAATAAGGATAGGTGGCCCTTTCTAGTAATTTAGTTGTAAAAGAAAGAAAGAAAGAAAGAAAGAAAGAAAGAAAGAAAGAAAGAAAGAAAGAAAGAAAGAAAGAAAGAAAGAAAAGAGGTTTAAGAAATTATGTTAAAGGAATGTCAGACTGAAGTAAAACATTTGTAGGGATGGTTGAGAGATTGGAGGAGGAAGAGGAAGACTTGATCTGCAACAGGGTTTTGGATTAAGGAAGTCTGGTGAGGATATGGAAGCAGGATTACTGACTATAAAGCTTGTGTAACAAGGGGAAAAGAAAAAGGACAGGGTCTTTTTTCCCTTATAATTGTACTTTGACAGAACTAGATGGTTCTTGAAATTATTTTAGGAATGGATGAGTCTAAAAATTCAAATGGAGGGGCCCCTGTCACCTAGATTCCTGTAGCTTCTCCTAGTGAACTAAATCCAGTTAATCCTTCTTTTGCAATATAAGGAATATTATGTCCTATGGATTTTCCCTGGAAAAGTCTTTCTTCTTTAGTTTCCATATGTATATATGTAGGATATCTGTATTTATATGTAAGATGACCACAACTATATGTAAAGTAACTACAAAATCCTGGGCAAACTATGAAATTCTGTCCTGCAAACCCATCTTGCATCTGCACTGTGTTAGTCAGCAAAATGCTTACATTTGCACCCAGTGGACTGACTTTCACTTAAAGGAATATAGTAAAAGGCATGGCAAGGGCATCCGCTCACTTTTCCAGGCAGAGAAACTGGGTGTTCTGGTAGGATAACTCCACAGCAAATTTTATTTTTTATATATTTATGTGTAGAAAAAAACAGTTTTCTGGGACAAGTTTATAATCCATGCCCATTGATCAAGCTCACAAATAATGTTTTGCAATCTCTTGATAAAATTTTATTTTTATATTCTTATTCTTCAGCGTGAAAGGTTTTCCTGCATCAACCTCAATAACAATTCTACACTCTAAGTACTCATCCAATGTGATGGTGGGAGGTAGCCTCCAGGGATATGGTCAGTGGCTCTATGGCAGTCTCTGAGAACCTCTCACATTTGCCCCTTTTCTCTTAAAATTTTGTTCAATATAAAAATCTCTTCTGAAACATCTCCTTCTCTCCCCTCTTCACCATTAGTCTCTGGAGATTGTCTTTAATATTCCCCAGGTTGTGAGATTCTTAATCATATCTCTATTATTTTGCAAACATTGCAAATACTCTTTGGTTCCTGTGAGCATGGTGATCAGTTGCTAATTCCCATTGTGGGCTCTCACATAATTCCAGAATCTCTGAGTTGGAAGGGACCTCAGCCATCTAGTCCATCCTAGTCCCAAGCAAAAATGGAATAGCTTTTCTTGGAGACCTACTCCCTCCTGAGGGAGGCTGTTCTCCTTTTGTTTAATTATGTTTATTAGGATGTTTTTCCTGACAATAATCCTACATCTATCTCTTTGCATCTTCCACCCATTGCTGCAGGTTCTCCTCTGAAGTCAAGCCAGAGAAGTCTCACCCCATTTCTATATGACATCTAAAGACCATTGTTTTCCTTCTCCATTCTAAATGTCCCCTGTTCCTTCAACAAACTAAAGGATTTTTGCTTTATTGATTACCTTCCTGGTAGCAACCCAATAGAGTTGAAAAAAAAAAAAAAACATGTTGGAATCAGAGGCCTCCAAAATAGTAGTTATGTGATCCTAGTCAAACCATCTGTCCTCTCTAAGCGTCGGTTTCCATATCTGTAAAATGGAAGTGATAACAAAACCTGTGGTACTTACATCATAAGGTTTTTGTAAAGATCAAATGAAATGATGTATGGAAGTACTTTATAAACTTTAAAATGCTACAAAAATGTCAACTATTAAAATATCACACTGCTGAATCATATTGACCTTAGAAACCACTGAAAGCCCCGGATATTTTCTAGATGAACTGCTGTCTAGCCAAGACTCCCTTATCTTGTAATTGTGAAATTGTCTTTTTGAACTAAATAAAGTATGACTTTGTATTTTTCCTTATTCTATTACATCTTATTAGAGCCCCATGTTTTTAAAATGTTGAGATAATTTTCATTACTGATTCTATCATCCAATTTGTTAGTTATTTTTGTGAGTTTTAAGTCATCTGCAAATTTGATGAGCAAGTCAGCCATACCTTTATTCAAGACGCTGATGAAATGTCAAATAGTCTAGGATCAAGCACATCCCTTAGTTACTCCATTAGAGGGCTTGTTTTGGGCAGGGCCTGACTCAGGCCAGTCCTTGGTAGTTGATATTTGATATTGAGACAAATGAGATAGTCCTGAGTCATTCAACCATTAACAAAAGAAGATTTAGTTGAATGTGACAGGAGAAGAATATTTAGCAAGGATAGCCATAGAGGAAGCTTTGAAGTGATTCAGCTGAGCAAAGTTCCTTTGCCTGCATTACTCAGCAGTCAAGTCTCTGAGTCTCTGATAGCTGCTTTACACTCAAAGAAGGGACACCAGCAGTCTGAATCCCTAATTCCCTGAACCAACTAGGTCTGTAGGAATATTTCATTTCATGGTAGGGAAAAAAATGAGCCTAACCTGCATGGTGGGAAAGGTTAGGATATTGCTTCCACCACAGACTTTCTTATAAGTGGACTTTGACTTTAATGATTACTTTTTGGGACTACTCATTCAAGGAAAAAATCTATTTAATTGTGGGAATCATTTTCTAGTCTGACTCTTTCCATCTTATCCATAAAAAATATCAAAAGAGACTTTGTCAGGTATTTTGCTAAAATCTAGGCAAATTGTACCTAATAGATCTCCCTTACCTCTTAGTATTCTTGACAGAGTAATGTAGTCTAGTAACTGTCAAAAAAAGGAAATAATAAGATTGAGTGAGAGTTGGCTTTTGATGATGACCAAAATTCATTCTGACCATACACAGCTGTCATATTCTTCCTAATCAAGTGTTACCTTTGCATACAAGGGACAGCATGATTTGGTCATTCCTTAATAGTAGGACCTTTTGAGTGAAGGGAGAAAGAGAAAGAAGTCTGAGTGGAACTGGATGGAAAAAAACAACATTGTAAGTGTTCGACTAATGCCCCCTCTCTATCCTAATTTATATTTACTACTTGTACTATCTATGCTGTGCCATATTGTCAAGTCAAAATCCTGGCATTGTCCTGCTTGCTCTTGCCTAATTTCTCTACACACACAGCTCAGATAAACAAAGGAGTATGCAGGCACACACACACACACACACACACACACAAACACACACACACACACACACACGATTTCATTGATTTGTGGACATATATTTATAGATTTTAAAAAAGAGAACAGATTTTTCTCTAGACCTCTATCTCTCACACATACATGCACACACATACACACACACACACACACACACACACAGATTCTTTGTGACCCCATTTGGGGTTTTTCTTGGCAAAGATATTGGAGTGATTTGCCATTTTCTTCTCCAGTTCATTTTACAGATTAGGAGACTGAGGCAAACAGGGTAAAGTGACTAGCCCAAAGTCATACATTTAGTAAGTTCCTGAGAAAGTAACATTGTTGTATGCACCCACAAAACACAATGAAACATACACAGATACAAATACACAATTCATCCAAATGTACCCATATAAATGGATATATACACACTGTTATACCAACACATATGCTTAGAAACCCTGAGAAATACATATAGGACCACAGGCATCTAGATATATAACTTATATAGATACATATGAAATACAAACACAGTTAGACATATAGACATGCAGACTCAGAGATTTACACAAACACATACATGCACATTGGCACTCTGAAAAAAAGTCTGTCAGATTTAAAGAAACTCAATATATAACAGATACATGCTCAGAAAAGCACATAGGAATTCAGATAAACAGATTCATAGTCATATATATTTACAGACAGTCACATCACACACATACACACACACATACATACCACATACACACACATATACTTTTTCTCTAACAGAGCATAGATTGGGCAAGTACACACGACCTAGCATTGCTGACAGAGTAGTCTTAGACCAGAAAGCCTTTGCCTTTAGCCTGTGCCTACTCTCTAGCCCAGTGGGTGTCTGAACCTAGTGAGATGACAAACAGTGAAAAGAATGTTAGATGTCAGAGGAGAGGGAGTAAAATTCTGGCTCTCTACTTGCTACCTCTGTGACTTTGACAAAACATTTCTCTGTCTGAGCTTCAGTTTTTCCATCTGTAAAATTGAAGAACTTTGGGGACCCTTTCAAGCTCTATGCCCTTTTTAGACTACTGGGTATCATTTAGTGCCCTGCCCAATAATATACTAAATATACTTTGACTCATTATGTGGCAAAACCAAGTCTCCAATAATAAGATCCTAGAATCCACTTAATCCTCTGGCATTAAAGCAGTTCTCTGTGCAAACTCAGCTTCTCTGGACGAGACATCTAAGAGCAGACACCGACAGAACACCTGATCAGTTGTGGTACAGAAAAACACCTTAAATGAGTGAATCATACCCAGGTGGCCTAAAGAAGCCTATAGTCTTGCTGTGAACAGTAGAAAGTATATTGCTCTGTGGTGATTAGAAAGCATGTGGTTTTAACTCAAGCAAAAAAAAAAAAAAAAAAGAAAATCTTGCAGGAAACTTGGAAGAAAAGAGGCAGGGGGTGAAGAATGCAAATGACAGGACTTATAAGTAGCAGCCACAATTGCTAAACAAAGAGCTTTTGTGTGCTACTGGTAGAGAGGACTGTGTAACAGTTAAATCAAACTCAAGTAAACTGATTAAGGTTTGATAACTCTGTTATATAGTCTGCATCAGTCTCCTCCATGGACAGTAGCTCAGTTAGCAGCAGCAGCTATAACATAAACTTGATGAAAAGGTTTTTTTTTTTCCTTAGAAGTTCAAGGGAATATATCGAACTAATTCGTCCATTTCCAATTAAGTGATTAATCTCTTACCATTCTGAAGTTTTCTGAGTTGTAGGTCAAAATCCTGGGCTTTACTGATTTACAAACAATATGGCTAAGAAAACATAAAAAACCCATTAATCTATATGCCTACTTTCCTACGTATACAACATTCTTTTAAGGAGTCATCCAAATATGAATGAAAAGCATCTCCAATGAGAGTATTAGTATGAAACAATCAAGGCTTTCACACACATTATTCAACAATGTTAAGTAACATTGTTGAATAATGTCTTTACCATCTCACAATTGACTGAAGGGTGTAGAGAATATAAAACTCCATTGTATTTATTGCTTGTTGATTATGAAAAACATTCAACTTGCTTTATAGGTTCTTTTACAATACGATGTAAGTTTCCTTGGAAGATATAACTGAAATAGTTCTGTCCAATGACCCTCTGATAATAAATATAAAGTAGGGAGATGTGTGCTTGCTAAAAGTTTGTGATGAAGGAGATTCAATGTAGAGTTTAGGTTGAAGTGGGATTCCTAGTGGTGAGTGAAATCCTCCAGATGCTTCTTTTTATACATTACATTATATTGCCCGATTGCATTAAGCCTCGGGACATGGCAAAATCTTTTGCAAGAGATCTGTAATCACTCAAAACTTTGCCTGTTTATCCACACAGGAAAGATTAAATGGATGAAGAATGTTTGTTGCCCAGATTCCAACATTCATCTGAATGGGCACTCTATAGAGTTTGTCTAATACTATGTATATCTGAGACACATATAAAAATGGACAATAAATTGGGTCCATTATTGAATAGGAAGACATACAGAAGGACCTGGCTTGCTTTTAGGAAACTGCAAAACACTATTACTAACTCCAAACATCCTATAGCATCAAAGGTAAAACATAAAATAGAAAAAGAGATATATTTCTGCCAAAGGTATTTATCACAAAAGAGAACAAGCTCAGAGTTTAAATTAAAGAACATTTCCTTGTACATGGTGAGGTCTTCCATATGCTCCCACTTGAAAATGATGCTAATTATATAAAGCTTTGAAATACTACAGACCTTCTTAAATAAAACCTATAATCACACTAAAGAATTTGGACTAACTATCCACACAAGAAAAAAAAGTACCACCAAATATTTGAAGCAGGTCTGTTCAGATTATGATATGAAGTTAGATAGACAATCTAAAGTTTATTGATAGGTATGTGTTTCTTGGACATACCCTTAAAATGAAAAATGAGCTTATTTCAGAATTTAATAGGAGGAATAAAATAGGCTGGGTTGCCTTTGGAAAAATACAAAATTCCTTTAATGACCTCTAAGTTTCTCTCTGAAATTGTAGCACACTTGGAATAATCCTTTCATCTGTTACCTAGACCATGTGACCTTAAACTTAAGCATTAAAAAAAAATTTTCCCTATATTAGTAGCCTGGGATGGAGGGAAGAATACCTGGAGGGAAAAGGTGAAAGCAACCTGGTAAAATGGCATATTTCCCTCCTATTCCTGAAATAGATTTTGCTGAGTAGAAGGAAGAACTGATTTGTTCCCACTCATGAAATATCTGGAATAGTACCAGTTTGGGAGTATATTAAAATAAAAGGTAGGCATAAATTTAGGCCATACCTTCTATCCTTCAATCTAACTTGTACAAAATCTGAGTGTAGCTATCTGTATATTAACAAGAAATATTGTGGAGGTACAGAAACAAGAAAGAGCAGAAGTAGAATTCCATTACCTAGATATTTCCTATTAGAACAAGGCTAGGTGATTTGTATTGGCACTCCAGTTCAGAGAAAAGCAGCTAAACTAAGTGAATGCTGGTGTAGCTTTGGACAAAGTTAACTTACTACTTTGTGAGTTTGCAGAAATGGGGCATGGGAAGATTGAATGAGAAGAGAGACTAATTGAAGGGTATAGGCGTGGCTGAGCAACATGGTAGGAGATTCTGGATGAATTCCTAATCTGTACTTATGAGTTTTGCTGATTATCCTTCCTATGGGAATGGTGTTTAGAGAGATATGTTGTATATGGTGCTCAGGCTGTCCACTGCCCAAGAATCTGCACCTCTGTCCCTGACTATAGAGCTTTATGAAAGCTCTATGAAAAAAACATATTCAGAGTTATTGGATTTTGTCTGATAACATCATCTCTAAGCTCTTCTCTTACCCAAAGAGTGAACTGTTATCAACAGCAGTGGATCATGGGAATCAGAGGTTGTAGAACTTCCACTGGCTGATAAATCACACTCTTAGAGGAAAACAATTAAAAGGTGAGTAAAATGAAGAAAATAGGGACAGGAAAGATAATTAAAATGAAAGTTTTCTTTTAGCCATTTCCAGTATTTTTTACGCTGCCATTTCTTTTTGAAAGTGTACCTATATATTCTTTGTCATCTCAAAGCAACATTCTTTTAGAGGTATCATTTACACATGGACCTATATAGTTGAAAAGGAGTTATATTGTGGCTCCACATCCAGATATGTGGCTCAGTCTAATTTACTTTTGCATACATGGAGTAGATTCTTTGAAAATTAATAAGTTATGGTACTCAGAACAATGACATACTGATTCCCAGGGCCAATAATGACTTCAGTTCTATTTTAACCTTTAAAAATAGTTTCCTGTAAATTCTTTGCATGATAACAAGTAATTCATTTCACTCAGAAGTGAATGCTGGCTGGAGCTTTCCATTTTACAATCTGGATTTAATAAAATATGTATTTTCAGATTGCAAAAATTTTTGAGGTGAAAATACCCTTGGAAGTGATGCTGTAGACAGGACTTTTTTCCTTTTTATTAAGTTGAAACCACATGTTTTATGATTGCTATGATTCTTCAGAATGTGTGACAAGAAGTACACCAAGATGAGGCAGGGGAAGATATTAAGTAGCCATACTATGTGATTATTTAGGAGTTCTTTACATGAGAAAAACAACAATAACAATAACACTCTATCTAAAGCCACATTCCTAAAATGTCCTAGTTTCCTAAAATATATTTCCTTTGAAGAGTATTAGATATTATTGAATAAGGCAACTAGATGACATGTTGAATAGAGTATTGCTACTGGAATCAGGAAGATATGAGTTCATATTCTGCCTCAGACACTTAATAGCTTTGTGACCTTCGACAAGTCATCTAACTATTTTGAGAATCAAACGAGATAGCACATATAAAAGGTTTTGAAAACCTTAAAACAATGTACAAAAATGCTAGCTATTAAATGGACTGATCATCCAAATGGTCATGCTAGAAGCACCTTCAGTTTATAGAAGAGGAAAGATTTGAGATATCAGTGGCAAAGATCCTTATGCATAATAGATCTATGATTTTTCTTAATGCAAAGAATTTCCAAGGTAATAATTCCTTTCATTAATACAGATCAACAAGTCATCCATAACTTAAAGTCCTTAAAGAATTGCCAGGAATTTTGAGAGTTCATGGTCACACAGCTAAAATGTTAGAAGGAGGATCCTTTGATCAATATGCCACACTGCCTCTTAAAATCTAGATATACTATGATTATTAAGTACTCTTTTATGCATGATTCTTCTCTAAGTGCTATATATTAATAATGGTGCTTGCTTCCTAATATATATACTATATATTAATAATGACTTACTCACAGATCTGGAGTTTATAATGCCATCTGCTTACACAGAGTTTCCAATCAAGAAATGACATAAAGGAAAATTTTAGAGATAATCAGATCTAATTCACATGCTCAGAACTGTATTTGCATACACGTTCAAGAACTGAAGCTTCTGTATAGTTTTAGGATTCTTTAGTTCTTCAGAAACATTAGTCAACAGTACAGTATTTCACCTCCTGCCTCTTGCACAGATTGTTCCCCATGCCAGATATGTTATCTCTCCTTTCTTACCTCTCTGCTGTAGAGAATCTCAAGCTTCTTTTAAAGAATCACTTACTTGAGTGCAGTATCTTACAAGAAATATTTTTTTTTTATTTAATAGCCTTTTATTTACAGGATTTATACATGGGTAACTTTACAGCATTAACAATTGCCAAACCTCTTGTTCCAATTTTTCACCTCTTACCCCCCCCACCCCCTCCCCTAGATGGCAGGATGACCAGTAGATGTTAAATATATTAAAATATAACTTAGATACACAATAAGTATACATGACCAAAACATTATTTTGCTGTACAAAAAGAATCAGACTCTGAATTATTGTACAATTAGCTTGTGAAGGAAATCAAAAATGCAGGTGTGCATAAATATAGGGATTGGGGATTTAATGTAATGGTTTTTAGTCATCTCCCAGAGTTATTTTTCTGGGCATAGCTAGCTCAGTTCATTACTGCTCCATTAGAAATGATTTGGTTGATCTCGTTGCTGAGGATGGCCTGCCATCAGAACTGGTCATCATCTAGTATTGTTGTTGAAGTATATAATGATCTCCTGGTCCTGCTCATTTCACTCAGCATCAGTTCGTGTAAGTCTCTCCAGGCCTTTCTGAAATCATCCTGTTGGTCATTTCTTACAGAACAGTAATATTCCATAATTTTCATATACCACAATTTATTCAGCCATTCTCCAACTGATGGACATCCATTCAGTTTCCAGTTTTTAGCCACTACAAAAAGGGCTGCCGCAAACATTCGTGCACATACAGGTCCCTTTCCCTTCTTTATAATCTCTTTGGGATATAATCCCCTTACAAGAAATATTGCTTGATCTCCCTATGCACCAATTGTTACTGTCTACTCCCACTCCACCAAAATTCTTTTTCATTTAATCTGTATATATGTTATTTCTCAATACCTAGTAGAATGTGCATTCCTTGAAGATAGGGGTTGTTTAGCTTTTGTCTTTGTAGTCCCAAAGTTTAGTGCAGTATCACTCACATAATAGATGCTCAATACATTCTCCTTGAATTGAAGTAGAATTTTGACTGTCACCTCAGTTTTCAAAAACTTTCAATGTCTCCTTATTGTCTTATAGAATAAAATAGAAACTTCTCAATCTAGAACTTAAGATCCCTCCAATCTAATGCTAATCTACCTTTTGAATCTATTTTTCTACCACTATGCTACAATCAAAATGGATGCTTACTATTTCCCAAATAGATTTCATGCTTTCCTTCTGCTTTACCTCCATTTTCAATGACCCCTTAATCAAAAATGTCCTCCTCTTTCATTTTTGCTGTCAAAGCTTACCCATTCTTCAAAATCCAAATCAAATGCTGCTTTTTCTATGAAGCTTTCTCTAATTATTCAAGCTGGATGTGATTTTTCACTATTTTGTGTCTGTAAGACTTCATTTGTGGCATTCTTAGGGTACTTTATATATATTGTCTTGAGTTGTAGCTAATTGTATAAATATTATTTCACTCACCAGACTTTAAGTGACTAAAGTGTAACTATCTTCATTGTAATTGTTTCTGCTACACACTGGATATTCAATCAATATTTGCTGAATGAGTAACAATCTAACCTGCTAATTTTATGCATGGCATCCACTAACAGGCAGCAGTGGATGGAGAGCTAGCTTTAGCGTTAGGAAAACCTCAGTTCAGTTTTCATCTCTGACATACATTGGCTGTGTGATCAGGGGCAAGTCAACATGCTTCTTAGGGTCTTAGAGGAGTTATTGTAAAGTGGTAGAGGATCCTCACTAGCATCTTTCTACAATGATGAAATCAAAAGTCTGGTTAAAAAACAACCCCCAAGCCAATAAGCTGCCCCGCTCCCATGTTCAGTTTCTGTTCCTCTCACTCCTCTTTTCCACTGTTATTTCCCAAGATACAATTGCCAATCTGCTTCTGTTTCTATTTTGTCATTTCTAAAAATATTGGCCTGACAGCTAATGAGTCCTAATCACCCTGAGTTTGTGCTTCTGCTACCCCACTGGTGGCTGTCAGAATCATATTAATCATCATATCAACTTGACAGAAGAAATGTTGACTTTCCTCATAGAGAACTTGAGAAGTTCATTCAGAAATCTCTAGCGTCTAATAACAACTCTCCTGATTTTCTTTTCAGTGTGGTAGTCTATTCAAAACTGACAGTGCTAGAGTTCAGATTGCACCCTTCCAAGCTTTTCATCTCTTCATTCATTTGAAAAGATTCATCTGTGAGAATTCAAAGGAAATTGATGATTATCTACAAAAATATAAAGTACTCAAACTGACAAAAAAAAAGAGATCTTAAACAACCCAACTTCAGAAAATGAGATAAAGCAAAGATATAAATGAATTGCCAAAGAATAAATGCCTAGTCCAGATGGATTTAGAAGTGAGTGCTATCAAACATTTAAAGAGCAATTAATACCTATGTTATAGAAGTTATCCTCAAAAATAGAGATATAAGGCATTATACCAAACTACTTTTATGAAAAGAAAATGTAATCCTCCTTGGCAAAGAATGGAGAGAGAAAACAAAGAAAGAGAATTAAAAATTATTCTCAATTTTTAAAGAAGACTCCAATTTTCTCCATTCCTTGACCCAGTATAACCTTATTGAAATATTATTTGTCCTGCTTTTATCAACCTGAATCATTTTCTTAAGGATAAATAAGATCTTTTTGGTCTATTACATACTTCTTTTCTCCATTTGTACATTTCCCTACAATTTACAAATTTGAGAATTTTGCTGACGTACATTATTGCTGTCCTAGCCTCTACCAAACTCTCCCATAATTTTCCTAAATAATTTAAATTGCAAAAAAAAAAACTTTCCATATTGCTCTTTTCTCTTTTTCTCCTTTAATTTTTACATTTATTTTCTCTAATTAACAAAAATCTGTTTTCTCTCCTCCCATTGGAAAAAAAATAGAAATAATAGCCATGTAATAAATATGCATAATGAAACAACACATTTTTGAAATGGTAGGTTCAAAAAGTTTATGATGCTGTCATGTGGGTATCTCTCTTAATATCATTTTTCCATTGGATTCATAATTTTGAATTTGAAAATTTCAGAATCAGAAAAACAAAATTAGAATGCCAGTTGGTCAATCAATAAACATTTATGGTGCACCCACATGAAGATAAATAAAACTTCAAGGAAGCAATATACAATGAAGTTATTACAAATAATTTCTCAATGAGGGTCAAGGAATGGAAAAGATCAAATGAGTCTTCTTTTTTTTTAAAAAAAATCTCTTTCTCTGCTTTATCTTTGGTTTGGCTATGAGGACTTTATTTTCACTGCTATGTGAAATGCACTGTTTGAAGTTCTGTGAGGGTTATAAAAAAAAGTATAAAGAATAATGACTGATCACAGTGTAATTAGTAATACAAGATCATTCATGTGAAGAGACAAGTAACTAGGAGGAAGAATAAGTATAAATGTGAGTTCAAAGGAAATAGGTAGTTCTTGGACTGGGACATTCTAGAAAGATTTGCTTCATAGAAAGGAGGACTTATTCCAATTCTTGGAGAGAAGAAGTACTTGAAGAGTAGTCTCAGGGATTAGAAATGAAGCATTAGTGCAGACATAGTGTAAGTGCATTGATATATTTAGAAACTGGGGTTCCTCCCTCTTCTTAGGTTTCCTCTGTTGACTTTAATCTTAAAATCTGTCACCAAATCAAATCAAAACCAGTGCAGCAAATCTTAGACTCAATCTGGCTGATACATAGATTCAAGTCATTTTTTAGTGTGCCATAAAGGGGTCTTGATTAGGTTTTCAGTGAAAGATTTTATCTTTCAATCTTTTTAAGCTTTAATTTACTCACTATCTCCAACTGTCTAAATCTAAGAAATTAATCAAATGAGACAATTAGATTAAGAAAATGAACCTTCATACAATAGACATTAGTGGTTTTTATGGGCTTCCTACTGCTGGGAAACATCACTTTCTCTTTAAAAGAAACCTTTCCTCCTTTTTGTAGTGGCTAAAAACTGGAAACTGAATGGATGTCCATCAGTTGGAGAATGGCTGAATAAATTGTGGTATATGAATATTATGGAATATTACTGTTCTGTAAGAAATGACCAACAGGATGATTTCAGAAAGGCCTGGAGAGACTTTACACGAACTGATGCTGAGGAAATGAGCAGGACCAGGAATCATTATATACTTCAACAAAATACTATATGATGACCAGTTCTGATGGACCAGGCCATCCTCAGCAAATCTAGATCAACCGAATCATTTCCAATGGAGCAGTAATGAACTGAACCAGCTATGCCCAGAAAAAGAACTCTGAAGATGACTAAAACCATTACATTGAATTCCAACCCTTATATTTATACACACCTGCATTTTGATTTCCTTCTACAAGCTAATTGTACAATATTTCAGAGTCTGATTCTTTTTGTACAGCAAAATAACGTTCTGGTCATGTATACTTATTGTGTATCTAATTTATATTTTAATATATTTAACATCTACTGATCATCCTGCCATCTAGGGGAGGGGGGGGGGGGTAAGAGGTAAAAAATTGGAACAAGAGGTTTGGCAATTGTTAATGCTGTAAAGTTACCCATGCATATATCCTGTAAATAAAAGGCTATTAAAAAAAAAAAAAAAAAAAAAAAAAGAAACCTTTCCTGAAAGAAGAAAAGAAAAAAACTCTAAAAAAAATGAATCGGTATTGTGTTATCCCATATTTTAAACTGGAAAATATATTTTGAAATTAATATTTATATTTAAACTATTATTTATTTTTAGATTAGTATTTACTAGTTACTGTTTACTAATTTAAAAAAAAAACAATTTCAAATAGACAAATTATATAGCTTCCCATAAGGCTCAATTTGAAGAAAGCTCAAAAATATGCCTAACACCAAATCTTCTCAAAGAAAAATATTTATTATGATGAAAGCTTCCATTTAAGTTGCTCCTTTATGTTATGATATTTTCTCTATTACTGATATAGTATTTGATTACTTGAAAGATATAGCATACTAAGCTCTTAGCAGTGTTAATTTGTTAATTTATTTCCTTATCTGAAAAGGGGTCACAAAAGGGGTAAATTTTCCTGGGAAGAGAGAAGGAACTCCTAGTATATCCCAAGCACTATCCTAAGCTCTTTACACATATTTTCTCACTTGATTCTTACAATAAATTCTTTGAAGTAGTGCTATTATCATTCCCACTTTGCAGTTAAGAAAAATGAGTTGGACAGAGGTTAGTGATTTGCCTTAAGATTATGTAGCTAATAAATATCTCACATTAAATTTGAAATCAGGTCTTCTTGATTCCAGGCCCAGCACTCTATCTACTGTATATAGGCACAGAGATTTGAGGAGATTCCAAGAACTTAGAAAACAATGAATCTATTTTGATACAATATGCTCCTTTGTAATCCTGTGTATTTTATATTATGCATTTTAAAACATGACTCCAGAAAGGGGTCCAGAGACTTTTCCAGACTGTGGAAAGGGTTCATGAAACCCAAAAGATTAAGAGCCTTTGGCCTGATGATGGTAGCACTGTTTAGGGAGGGTAGTTCTAATTATAGTTCTGTAGGGAGAACATGAGGATATAAGAAAACTAACTTAGTTGTTGATGATGTGTGTTCAGGGACATTAGGTTGGGAAGAAAGAGATACTGCAAGGAGTTTTGATTTCACAATTTTGCTGAAGGCTGATTATATTGCATTTCTATATGTGTGAAAAAGAATATGAAATTCTCAGTTTTATGTTCTTGTTGTTTAGATATTTCAATTACGTCTGATCCTTTGTGATCCTATTTGGGATTTTCTTTACAAAGATATTAGAGAGTTTACCATTTTCTTTCAAAGAGGAAAAAAAAGGAGGGAAATTCATACTACTTTTGGGACCATGAGGATTACTTAAGAGATTTCAATATTGTGAAGTGAGGGATACTGCAGTTTCTTGTTCCAAATGATTTCTATTTACAAGAGGAAAACTTGCAGATCCCCAGAAGATTGGAAGCTAAGGAGAACAAAGAAATAAGAAGAATAGTAAGGTCATGAAAAGGGAGAATATGAGTTGTGGATGTTGGGGAGAAGTGAAGACTAGTAACCCATGAGAGTTGTTTAATGGTTCTTAGACTTGTTCCTTCTAACAAAGCAATAAGGACAGAAGATGGGAGAATATTGAACTCTTCTCTTCTGTATTCTCATTGTTAGTAATAGAAAACTTAAAACTGATACATCATTTTTCTACTGAGACAACTGATAGAACTGGAGAAAAAACTCCTCTCCTATGTTGCTTAAAGGAGCTTCATTGACTATTGTCTCTGTAATTTAAATTCCTTCACATGTTTAAGCTTACCTTTCCAGACTTATGTCACATTGTAGTCTCTCATTTATGCATCTTATGTTCCATCCAAAATAACCTCCTTGCTATTTCCCGTAGATGAACAAAATTCCATTTCCAACTTCTGTCTTTGTATAGGTTGTCCTTCATGTCTGGAATGTTCTCTTTCTTAATCTTTTTCTTTTCTTTTTAATTTATGAAATAAAATAATTTCCATAACATAGTCAAATTTAAAAAATGATTGCACATGAAACTGCAATTCTATTATGTAAACTTGTTATTCCTTTTAAATACAAATGAAGTTATCATGTAACTTGTTTCTCTTTTTTCTTTCCTCCCCCTCCCCAAAATAGCTACCATTAGACACAAATATATATATGCACATGTATATGGGATATATGTATACATGTAAAAATCATTCTATATATAATGATAGTTGTCATTTCTTTGTCTTAATGCAGGTTATAGCTTTCTTAACAAGTCTTTTGTAGCTAATTCAGGTATTTATAATAGTCAAAATGACAATGACTTAAAGTTGTTCTTAAAACAATATTGCTGTTACTGTATACAGTGATTTCTTGGTTCTACTCATTTTGCCTACCATCTGTTTTATGCACAACATCATTTCAGAGTCTGAAATTTTCTGATTTACTGTGCCATCTTCCCAGAATCCAATTCTCTTTCCTTCATCTTGACCTCTTGAAATTTCCTAGCTCCCTCTGAGACTCAGCTCAGGTTATATTTCCTATATCACATCTTTTTTTGATACCTTTCCCCTATGTTTACTGCCTCCTTCCCCCAAGTTGCAATGTATTTACTTTGTATTTATTTTGCATTGGCTTCTCTGGGTATAGGGTGTATATCTCCAGTAAAAATAATTCTTTTTTTTATTGTCTTTATCACTGTGATCCTGAGTACATCATGGCCTGCATGTAGCTGCATACCTAATTATTACTTATTTGCTGAATGAATGAATAAATGCAGTGTTATCCAAAACCTCTTTGTTGACATGAATTGCAGCAAAACAGCTATTTTTAGCTTACTAGTGACAATTTAACAATTGTCATTAACAAAAATAATATCTTTTGGTTGGTCAATGTTCATATATAAACAGATTTTGGCCTTCTTTAATCTACACATCTATTTCAGTAATCTAGTTAAGAAATAAGTAATATATACAAATCATTTTTAAGATTTAAAATGGAGAAAATTTTTAAAGCCTCCTTTCCTCTTTCATAGCTTCTCCATCCTAAACTAATTCTTCATTCATGAAAAACATTCAAATATAAGACTTTCTTTTATTTAGTAGAGAAGTCCTACAAGTAGTTAAGTATAAGGTATTAATTAAAAAATGTCACAAAAATGTGGTACCTTTAATAAATCAAATCTATAGCCGAGGGTGTGAAAGAAATCAAATCTACCTTTGCATTTTCTGATTTGGAGACATGCTTGGCCAGCTATCAGTCAAGCCTCATTTCATCCTGGTCATGCATCAGCCTTGCATAGCCATGGGGAAAAGCAGGGCTAACCTTCAGAAAAACTGTAAAATAGACAAAGTTTGTCTTTGATGCCCTTCCTCTTCCTTTCCAGGATCCTTCCCCTCATTTCAGCATTCCATTTTACAAGTGTTTAGTAGTCTCATGCTGGCAGGGATCTCTCCCATCAGATCTGATCAACTAATTCACAATAGCCACTTCCAGAGAGTGTTCATATTTTAAAAGACATCCTAAAGGGAAAAGATAGTGCTTAATGCAGAAGAATTACCTTCTAAAGGAATCATATGAAGTATTATGTTACTAAAGGTTGTTTTTTTTTAATTGGGGAACCATCTCAGGGTCTTACAAATTATGCCATGCAGTTGGACTTATGGTCACTAACAATAATATGATCTATGACGTGGAATTTGGCATCAAATGATGAGGTTCAAGGACCAAAACGATGTATGTGGGTGATAGACACTAGATGATGGCAGGTACCAAAAGTTGGGGTCCAATTATGTGAAGAATTCACAATGGCCATTCTACTTAGCAAAAGGTAGACTTGTTTAAGGGAATAGGTTACAGACAAAATGAGGGGATACAATAGAGGGAGAGAAAGAGAAAGCATAGAAAGAGGTTTTCCTGCAAGGGACATAGCACCCCAAAAGAGTTAGCTAGCTATATGGAGGAGTAGTGGGTTTGGGAAGCTTCATGTAGTTAGGAGAGATACTGTGTAACATGGGGGAAGAGGAAGGGGAAGGGGAAAGACACTACCAGGCAGAGTGCCTGCCATGGAGAACTGACCCAAAGGAAGGCAGCAGCCAACGATGGCCCATAAGTATATTTTACTTCAGCGGCATGACTAAGATTTCTGACAGAGCATAGAAAGGTGAGATTGCTTGAGATCTCTATAGAGGGTGTTTGGACAGTTTGACAGAAGTTGGATTTCAGACTCCCTAGATGGTGGGACCATAGAACTAAACTGACCTCTGTCAGAATCATCTCCCTGCCTGCCTCAGGGATCAATTCCTCTGCTAATTATACCTAACATTGAAGATCTTATCAACAATAACATTTATGTGGTGTCTCTATAACAAAAAGTAAAAATTGTGTATAAAGTGAATCACTGCAGCAGATTTAGGAACCAGGTCAACACTGCTTCCTAAGCAAGACTTTCCAAGGGATGGAGACTGTTTTTAAAAGCAATGTTAAAAAAAATCCATCATCTCAACTTCAGTTCTGCTTGTAAATTTGAACTCTCCACACTCAACACCATAGAAATGGCCTTGTCTCTCTCCAAATCTAGAGCCTATCTCAGAGCAGGGAAAAGACTTCATAGGGAAGAAGTCTGACAACACTGCTGAGTTTTACCTTCATTGTTCTCAACTTTCTTGAATGTCCTTTGTTAGGTTGCTGTCATAGGAGAGATTTTATTTGGTAGATCTTGAGGCAGGGAACCTCTTTTACTTGAGCATAGCATGGATAAAGAATTACCCTTGGATACTTAGAGCACAATATGAATAAAACCCATTTGCAAGACATAGAAAACAGGAAGACCATTCCCAGGTGTCCTGTTCCATGTTCAATTCCAACCTTCCTTTAAAAAATATCCATAATATTGACTTAACACTCCCTATCCTACTTCTAACTGTGAAGCATTTTTAGTGGGGCCACTGGGACATATTCCCTCTCTGGGGCATGCCTGGATATACAAATAGGAAACTGAGAAGAATAGTGACTTTTCTGAGGTCCTGCAGCTACTGTTAGGACAGAAACCCAAGCTTTAGAATCCCAGTCTTATGCTTGTACTTCCTACTTATAATTCTGCCTAAAGCAGGCCCTGATGCTGTTTATGTCAATTGCTGGTCATGGAATTTGTCATGAGGAATAAATAGATAAAAATGAGAACAAGTGGACATTTTACTGAATACTTTCTAAATGCCCCAATTTCTTTTGTTGCAGGAATGGATTTTTTTTTCCTTTTTAATGTCTTGGCACACAATCTACTTGTTTGGAATTTCCTCCTACCCCATCCCTCGAATAAATCATCAGTGGAATATTCTTTCTGACTTATTCTTTAGTTAAGAAAAACAAAATGACCATTGTGGGCTCTCTTTTGTTTAAAGTCTGAGCCTAATGGTGTTGTTTATCCCTTCCTCTGGACTTGTAGATGTGGGGCTTTTCTGAAGGTCAGGAACTGCTTTAGTGTTCAAGCCATTACTGATTAAAAGCACCAAAGATCCCAAAATTCATCATGAAAAGAGAATTACTCTCAGCACTTCATACTTGGAAATAGTTAACATGAAATCTTCTTAACACATAAGAACAAGTGCCTCAAATTACATTTTTTTAACTTTAGAGAAAAAAAGACAGAAACAAGCACATTCCTTTTATGTCTTGTGCAGATGAAGACTGTAAGACATGGAATTCAGTCAAAGGTTTTTTGGAGACGTGACTTGAATGATTTCCCTCTGAAGCTTTGTAATTGGGAATAATATTATATTCATTTTTGTCTCCAATTTGGAAATCATATTTTGGGTGCTTTCAAGAGACTGTGGAAGCAGTGTTCCAAGCAGTGAGACATCTTTTATCAATCTCCAGTAACAAAGTGACTCAGGAATAATTGATGCCCCATTAAAATATAGCTCTCTTCCCACAACAGACTTTTGTTTAAAGTGCAGTTTCATTAGCCCACTTAGTATTCTTTGTAATAGTGGTATTCACCATGAAGTAATTTAATGCCAAAGTCAATTTCCCATAATGTAAAATTTCTTAGCAATTCGATTGTAGTTGAGTGACATTTAGACAGTAAGACTGTTGTTGAGTACATTTCCTCATCCTCTATGCTGATTCATGTTTGATTTGCAGCAAATCTGGCATGTCTCACAGACTAAAAGTTACTATGAAAAAAAACATGTTCTTTTTTTGGTCTTTAACACCTGGGAATGAGTTTTGATGTTTGCTACGGATATATCACTTCCACATAAACCATATCTGCCTGTGGTTAAATCTAACTAAACTAACTAGAGGCAGTTTCTAATTTAAAGACACTTAGAAACAAATAATTGCTACCTGTTATATACTAACTCTCCTTTGCCACTAGAACCCCTGCTACTATCACCATTGCCACCAGTGTGGACACAGAGCTTTAAAAAATATATACTTTGTTTACAATAGAAGAAGGAAAAACTGTAAAAAGCAGATTAAAGAGGCTGACCACAGGAAGCAGAACCTGGTAGTGATAGTATGTCCTGATCCATAATTTTTTTCTCTACATTGCTTGATAAATTTCACTTAAGCTTTTTTCATCTTCAATATGTCAATGTATTGAGGATCTCATCAATGTTCTCCATAAGAGGCATTACCTCCATAAGAGCAGATTGCAACTCCTCAATGATTTCTCATCCTAATTTCTTTCCATGCCTTCTATAAATCCTCCAAAGAAGATTCAGTTCTGTAACGATCAGCCTTAGTCTTTCTCCTGAATTCTGGTCTCATATCTCTAACGATCTATGGGAAATGTCAAACCATATGTCATTTAGGTATAACAAACTCAACATATCCAAGGCAGACTCATTGTCTTTCATTCAAAATCCATCCCTCTTCTCTCTATTTTTGTAGGAGATACTACTTTCCCAGTCACTTAGGTTTATATATTTCATATTATTTTAGATTCCTCACTCCTCTTGCCTCACAAGTTGTCAAATCTTGTCACTTCTAACTTATCAACATTTCTTGCATCTGTGACCTTCTTTCTGCTCATATGGCCACTGTCCTAGGTCAGGATTTCATCACATCTAACCTGGACTATTGCAATTGTCTCCTAATTGATCTCCCTGCCTCAGATTTCTCTTTTTTCCAATTCATCTTCCTCACAGCTAATAAAGTGATTTTACTTTACTACTTGCCATTTTCATGCTCAATAAACTCCAACGGCTTTCTATTATTTTTAGAACTAAGTATAAACTTTGGCTTTTAAATCCCTTAGAAAACCTTTTCCTTTACCTTCCTCTTTAACCTTGTAATACATCATTCCCTCCTAGACAAGCCTTCTTTCCTCACACATAATATTCTGTCTTTGCATTAGATAGCTCTCTATGACTGAAATATATTCCATCCTTATCTCTTCCACTAAGAATTCTTTGTTTCCTTTGAAATTCAGCACAAATATCATGTTCTACATGACATTTTCCCAAAAGCCCTAGTTGCTGGTGCCCATCTTCCTTATGTTTATTTTGAATGCATTTTGACTATGCGTCTAAATATAGGCAGTTTGTAGTGCTGTGGAGTGAGTGCTGGGCCTAGAATAAGGAAGGCCTGAGTTCAAATTTGGCCTCAGACACTCATTAGATATGTGACCTCTTTCCCTCTCCCCTGAGCAAGTCATTTACCCTTTGTTTGTCTCAGTTTTTAATGAAACAATAGCACAGGGCCTGATATATGGCAAAAACTATATAAATATTACTTATTGTTATTATTATATTGACTTTTCCAATAGAATGTAAATTTCTTGAGAGTAGGGATTCTTTAATTTTATCTTTATATTCCTGGAAACTTGCATAGTGCACATGGTAAGCACTTACTACAAGCTTGTGGGTTGCTTGATTAGAGATACCTAAAATACCAAAGTATAAGAATGTTTCTATTCTTTACGTAAACTATTAGTGTCACAAATTACTTACATGGAAAATAATTTCATCCATTTGCAATGATATAAGGCATATCCAAATAACTAAATAGTTCTCAACCAAGTATGGATCATTTTGCATTATTAAACCACAATATTATAAACAAACATCTTTAAAATGTAATGGAGCCCTAATGTCAAAATAAAGTACATATATTCCAGTAAGAAATTATCATCACTCCTTATCTAGGACTAAAATACAATTTCCCAACTCAGATACAGATAGAATGAATCAAATAGAAAATAATCTTGTAATTAAATAATTTTAGAGTTATTATGGAGGCATTAGAAATTACCTAATCCAAGCTCCTTATTTTCTAGATAAAGTAACTGATGTTCAGAGTGATTAAGGTAATACAATTAGTAGCAGAGCCAGGACCAGGACCAGGTCTCCTGAGTTTCAATATAGTACTCTTTCCACATCCTTTTTAGTAATATGAATTTAAATTCTTGAATAGTAAAGAAATATTCCAGAATATTTGTGTCTACAAAATAAATAGATATTCTTCAGAAAGGAATCTTTACTTTCATAGTCTCCTGAAATTAAAAAAAAAAAAAAAACGAACAAATAAAATAAATAAAAATAAAATAAAAAAGACTTAGATTTCTAGGTATGGGATGAAGTTATTTATATTTTTGTTTCAAAGTTCAAAATAAAATTTTGTATAAAACTAAAATAGTATTTGAACTCAGGTTTTTAAGAGTTTGTGAAAGATGATCATTTCTCTTAAGGCATGGTATGTCTTTGTTCTTCTAATCATAGTTGACACAGTTTATTTGTATGATTTTGATATGCACACTTATCTTTAAAAACCTTGTCTTCAGATCTGAGTTTTTTCCTTTTTTTCTTTTTCATACTTGAACTGGATTTTTAGATTTGTCTGTCTTCTGGTTTGACCTCAGAGCAACCTGAGACACAGAGATTCGGAAGTCATGTTAGGCAGTAACTAATATGACTTAGAGCTCATTAATATGGAACTGATGGAAGATTTTCTAGTGGCTATAGCTGGACAAGCCTATTTTGTTTTTATTCACACTTACTAGTGTCTTTTGGTCTTCCTTTCTTTATCATTTCACATTTATCTAGTCCTTCACAATGCTTACATTGTGTACATTTGCAGTTTGAGGCATGGAACCTGTGGTAAGCATATATGTATGTGTATGCATGTATGTATACACAGATGAATCAGCCAGGAAAAAGGTCTTTAGAAGAAAAACTCAGCTAGGGAGTGCCTAAATATTTATTTCAAATATAATCAATTTCTCTTGTACTTCACACTCAAAAGGGGCTTTCAGATTAAACTAACTGTAACCTAATATTCTGTTTAAATTTTGTAATAAGGGGTCCATAAAGTAAATGTTTATTGGAACAGCTAGGTGATATGGTAGATAAAGATGGACCTAGAGTCAGAAGATTCATCTTTGTGAGTATAAATTCACTGTACACTGTACTTTGTGAATACAAATTCATTCACTGTAGCTGTGTGACCCTGAGCAAGTCACTTAACCCCATTTGCCTCAGTTCCTCATCTGTAAAATGAGTTGTAAAATGAAAACAACTCCAATATCTTTGCCAAGAAAATCCCAAATGAAATTACAAAAAGATGGTATAGGACTGAAAAAATAACAGTAATATCAAAAAAGTGAATGTGGAGGCATGATTACTATAAAATAGGTGGGAATAATAAGAACTCTGTTTATTCAGCGTTCTTTGAGGTTCCCTTGTACTATTAAGAAATATATTTAGGGGTCTTCAGGGAAGGACTAGACTTTCCTCTGAATTGTAGCAACCCCTACAATGGGCAGAGCTGATTAGAGTGTTTAGTGAGCATTCTCATACCAAGTCACATTTTTAGAAAGCCGGGTCTCTGTGATTCTAGTGGACAAGAATTCTTAGAAATCAAAAAAATGCCAAGTCAGTGTCCTCACACATTCCTTAGATCTTCATCTTCAAGATTCTGAGATACATAGTCATTATGGAGAAACATAATCAGGGAGAGATTGAATCTCAAAGAGTTCATTAAAAGTCAGTGAAGAATAAAATAAATACACTGTTAATCTCAAGTACTTGGGCTTGTGCTTCACACTTGTTACCCTGAGACTCTTAAATAAGAGAAGAAGAGTTTCCTTAAGTAGGGAGTTCCCTATACCAAAAGTCATAGGCCCAGTTCCTGTCTCTACCCTTTACATAACACTTTAATTTCAACAGATTTTTGAGACAAGTAGTACAAATATTGACAACCTCATGTTACAGATTAAAAACCTGAGAAGACAAGTATTAATCCATAGTTGCTGAACGAATAAATGTCTGAGGTAAGATTAAAACCCATGTGTTCTGATCCTATATCCAACCTTCTGGCTACTTCATGGCTGTTTCGTGACAAACTTATATCTGGATTTATGTTTCTGTAACTGGCAAAACTAGTCAGCTCTTTCTTTTCTCCCAGAGCCAAACTGCTACATGTGTCTCTCAGAGTTTTAAGGATTAGTTTCTCTCTTTTATTACCCTTGGCTTAAGCTCTCTTAAGTTGTGTTCTTCTCATTTTAAGGGACAATGACTAACTCTAGCTCCATTTAACCATTTAAGATCTTACAGATTTTATAAAGGAATATTTACTTCAAAGATAAAGAGAGAAGAAACATTCCTCTTCCAAACATACCCTTGTAATGTAAGAGAATAAGCACAAAATTTAGCTCAGTTTAGAAAGAAGAATACAGACATACATATAGATGTATATTTCCTCCAACAGAGAAATAGGGAAAGAGGAGAAGGTGGTAGGGGGGATTAAAGTGAAGGTAGATTCAGGCAAGGATTAGTCCTAAACAAAATATAATCTAAATTTCTATAAAAAATATTTGTAGTTCTTTTTGAGGTGGCAAAGAATGGAAATCTGAAAGATTGCTCATAAATTAGGGAATGGACAAACGTGGTACATAAATGTGATGAAATACTATTGTGCTATACTCTTTTCAATATAGTGACCAATCATGAATCCAGAGCACTGATAATGAAACTTACTACCTACTTCCTGATAGAGAAGCATTAAGACTCAGAATGCAGAAAGAGACAAACAAATAAGACAAAAAAATTGAATATGACTAATGTGGAAATTTCTTCTAATTGACTATACATTTTTGCACTGGTTTTTGTTTTTCTTTTGTTTTCAGTTGGGAGGAGACAGGATTGAAATTAGGAAGCAGATTTTGGCTGATCAAAAACAATTAAAATGCATTTAAAGATTTTCAAAAAACTTAGTTCACTCACTAACTACATAGCGCCAGTACCACCAACTTCTGGTCCAAAGGCAACATTTTTGTCCTTTAATTCTTTGTCTTATTCACCATTAGGTTGAAATCCTGCAGGTCACTTCAAAAGTGTGCTGCTTCCTCATTAGGGTAACAGTGCCATTCTGACTATAAAAAGTGGTCTGGCTTCTGATTCCCAGATTGTTCTCACAACCCTGAGAAACTTCCTAGATTTGGAGTTACCCCTCTCTTCACTTAGAATGGAAAACAAATGAAAAAACCAAAAACCAAAGCCTGTTTCCTAGGCACACGGCCTCAGGAGATAGACTTTGAAACCTTTCCCTTACAATATAACTTCTCTTTGGATGTCATGGAATCATTAAATGAAAGCAAATAAGATGGCTGAAGCTGACTCAGGATGTTTTGAAGATACCTACAGTTCTGACTACACAGCCAATTGAAAAAGACTCCTCTAAATCATAGGAGTAGTCAGCTATAACCGGAGAAGGAAATGGCAAAACATTCCAATATCTTTGCCAAGAAAACCCCTCAGATAAGAGCCAGACACAACCCAACAACTGAACAACAACAAAAACAACTTCAAATGGTTAAGAAATGTTTGCACATACTCCACTATCTCTTTAAAGCATTTTCCTTACATATCACTACAGATCTCCTGAAAAAAAATCTCCCTTATCTCTTCATATGAAGATATCATCTCAGGAACTCTGTGTATGTGTACATAGATAATAAAGATTCTCTCCTGACTAAAACCTTGCTTTATAGTATTAGGAATTCTTGCAATGTGTGGTTTTAGAGGGCAATTTAGAGAGATTCTGAATTTCAGATTCTTGGATCATACGTAATTATGTAAAATTTTCCTCCTTTCCCCTACCCCCTCCCCTAGATGGCAAATTATTCAATATATGTTAAACATAGTAAAAATATATGTTAAATCTAATATATGCATATATATTTATACAATTATCTTGCTGCACAAGAAAAATCAAATCAAAAAGGGAAAAAATGAGAAAGAAAATAAGATGCAAGCAAACAATAGCAAAAAGAGTGAAAATGCTATGTTGTGATCTATACTCAGTTTCCACAGTCCTCTCTCTGGGTATAGATGGCTCTCTCCATCACAAGATCATTCGAACTGGTCTGAATCTTCTAATTGTTGAAAAGAGCCTCGTCCATCAGAATTGATCATCGTATAATCTTGTAATTGTTATTAGTATTGTACAGTGATCTCCTGCTTCTGTTTATTTCACTTAGCATCAGTTCATGTAAGTCTCTCCAGGCCTCTCTGCAATCATCCCGCTGATCATTTCTTATAGAACAATAATATTCTGTAACATTCATATACCATAACTTATTCAGCCATTTTCCAGCTGATGGCATCCACTCAGTTTCCAGTTTCTGGCCACTACAAAAAAAGGGCTGCCACAAACACTTTTGCACATGTGGGTCCCTTTCCCTCCTTTAAGATCTCTTTGGGATACAAACCCAGTAGAAACACTGCTGGGTCAAAGGCTATGCACAGTTTCATAACTTTTTGAGCATAGTTCGAAATTGTTCTTCAGAATGGTTGGATCCCTTCACAACTCTACCAACAATGCATTAGTGTCCCAGTTTTCCCACATCACTCTAACATTCGTCATTATCTTTTCCTGTCCTCTTAGCCAATCTGAGAAGTGTATAGTGGTAACTCAGAGTTGTCTTAATTTGTATTTCTCTGATCAAAAGTGATTTAGAGCACCTTTTCAAATGACTAGAAATGACTTTAATTTCATCTGAAAATTGTTCATATCCTTTAACCATTTATCAATTGGAAAATGGCTTCAATTCTTATAAATTTGAGTCAATTCTCTATATATTTTAGAAATGAGGCCTTTATTAGAACCTTTGAATATAAAAAAGTTTGCCAGTTTATTGCTTCCCTTCTAATTTTTTCCACATTAGTTTTGTTTGTACAAAAGCTTTTTAACTTAATATAATCAAAATTATCTATTTTGTGTTCAGTAATGAACTTCAGTTCTTCTTTGGTCACAAATTCCTTCCTTTTCCACATATCTGGAGGTAAAACTATCCTAATTTGCTTATAATATCACTCTTTATGTCTAAATTATGAACCTATTTCAACCTTATCTTGGTATATGGTGTTAGGTGTGGGTTAATGCCTAAGAAACAAAATATCTTACCAAGAACTTTACAGGCTTACTGATGAATGCAGGAAAGGTTTATTTTACATTGTTTCAAGAACAATAGGTGAGTAGACACACCTTTGAAACTCCAAAGGCAGCATTTTTTTCCTATCTTGAAAATCATTCTCTGATTCCCCATTAATTGGATGTCACAGCAGTTACATGTCATGAATCTCTACCTCTCATTACATAGCCAGGCCCTGCTCCCAAGGAGTTTCCATTCTAGAAGGGGGTAGGTTAACAGAGGAAGAAAGGGCAAAAAAAGAGCAAAAGATTATTTTCAAATCTCAAACTACCATTCTTCATTACAAAAGTCAGATACTGCTGGTAAGGAGCTTGCATCTTTGGGTTAAGATAAACTCCAACCTTGATTATTCCCTGATGGTCCTTGAGGTTTCAGTTTTCTAAGTTAAGATTCATTTTTCCAATTTAATTTCCAAAACTAGAAAACAAATAACCATCCATTTCTCACAATTTCCTTTTTTTTTCTTTTTAATAATTTGGTTTCCACATCCTTTTCAGACTCTTCAGATTTGGCTAATTTTTACATCCCATTTCATAAAAGTCTATTAACCCCTGCACAGATCTCCTTACATAGGATGGATAATTAATCCCTGAATTCTCTGCTAATTCTTCTGATATGGCTGTACTAGGAATGAAACTTTCCATTGTAACATGTGTTTCTCCTCTTCCTGCCAATGACTTCTCTAGAGTCATTCTTTTTCATTCTGCTAGTAGCATCAACTATTTTGCTATTTCTTTCACTGACTCTCTGGTAAAACTTATCTAATAATATTTACTCACCAGAGTAGTAATAACCCAAATCCAGAACTAGTCTTGAATTCATCAGTTATTGTCCTTGACTAAATTCTTCCTGATTCAGTCTTACTTTCTTCATTGAATGCCAGGGTAAAAGGAATAGCTAATTGGGTCAGTGCACAGATGCCCACTCAGTTCTCAGGCAAAGCAGGTTTCAGAGTGCTGTCTCCACAATGCCACCCAAAGTTTGCAAACCCTGGGCAATTGCCAGAGCTACCCTCAGTTACATTCCAGATTCAGGTACATGCCACTCAGTCCCTAGATTTTGGAATTTCACCCCGCCATGAGAAGCAAGCTGATCTCTGGAGCTAAGGGGCTAGTATAAAGCATTGTAGTTCTCCCCAAGAATGTTATTTTGGGAACAGCAGGAATTCACTCTCGAGTTTTTCCATACCCAAAAGGTATGGTACTATCTGGACATGGGGCATTTTGTAGCACAGACATTGAAATTTCTTTCTATTCAGATTCTTTACAGAGTACTTTACCTGTTGTCCCCAGGCATTGGTGTCTATCACTTGCCTTAAGTCCAAATCTTCCTAAGAGATCTATACTTATTACATATATAACCAACTTACTCTTTGATCTACATTTCTAAATGTCTAGCCCTTGTAGCAAACCAAACATTATTCCAAATTGGACAGTTTATTCCATAAATCTTCTTTTTCTATCAGAACACAATTCTATTTACTTGTCAAGGCTAGTTAAGTTTCCTCAATCTGACAAGCATCAAACTGAATTGTTTATGAGGTATCTTTCTCAGTAATATTAACCCAAATCTTAATACCATGTCACCATCCTAAACCCCAAATACTACTGGAGAAAGGGAAAAGCATTAATCCTACATAACCTACCCCCCCTCACAGGATTGATGTACCCCTTATAGGGAACACTAAGTAGTTTGAGATCCATTTACCAACCAGTTCCAGTTCCTTCCCAAACAAAAGAGGCTCAAAGTCTTTTGGGGTAGAGTGATGAGTTTATCTTTTGAAACTACTTCCTACACAGAATGGGCATTAAATGGGTCAAACTACAGTGTCCTCTTTGGAGGAGGTTGAGCCTATTGAAGATCCAGTGGGTTGAGTCGGACACCTTTAACTGTTTAATATAGCTATCTGCTGCTGGTCATTTGAAGGTGAATTGCTCAAAAACTAGAAAGAGGAAAAAAACCCAAAAAAAACTAGAGAGAAAGAACAAGTACAAAGAGCAGAACTCCCATTCTTAGGAGGTATGCTTATATTTTCCCTGAAGATTCTGCAAATAGCTAGTTAAGCATCATCTCTTTTCAAAGGAATTACAATATAACCCAAAAGCAACTCATCAGAAAAACAGAAGTATTCACAAAATCCTTCATTAATGGTATCATTTACCTGTCAAAAGCAGGATATTGAGATAGAGATTAACCTAGACTCCTGCATGAGGCATGTGTCAAGTCTCTGCCAGTATATTTTTTTAAGATATTCCTCCCTCTTTTGCTTATTGTAGGATGGACTGGGAAAAGGAAAGGGAAAAAAGCAACAGCTTTTCAATATAAATTATTCAAAAGGAAACACTATACACACTATACAACACTATACAAATGTTATTCCCACATTAGTAACAAACTTAAATAAAAGTGACTTTCCCATTGATGTACAAAATATTCCATGTTACCCTTCTAAGAAAACTTAAGTATACTAAAATCCTCTTCTCTAACCCATACAAAAAGATATTTGAGCTTCAGTATCAATAATCAATAAAATAACAGGTCTCACAGACAGTTGTATCAATTGTTTTTACACTTACCTTATGTCCTTAAAGGACCTTATTTCATACAGATACACATATCTAGCAATAGATAAATGACCAGGCCAAATACTCATTTACCTAATTATAGGATACATTGACTACATATACATAAAATATACTACATATTTTCAGATTGAAAAGAACAAAACATTACATACTTGAACTGTATTTATGGTTTCTATTTACACTGATTATAGGGAAAAGCAGGGACATGATTATAATAGCATCAAAGCTTATCCTTCAGGGCCTCAGCCTGAGGACACATAAATCATGGTTGACAACCAGTCATGTAGTAACAATCCTGCCTTATAGCCAACTCAGTTCTCAAATGGTGGCTTACTAACTTAAAAATTCATCAGATAATCATTCCCAAATTCAAGACTCAAAAATATAATTTATAATCCCAAGAGATTTCATTTCAATAGCAATTTTCATTAATCAGGTTTTAAATCCTAAACTTATCTGTCCCTTGTGCCTGTAGAACACAGGCAAAGCTAGATATGCAAGACTGTCAGATTGCAATCCTGCTCTAGGTACTTCAAGAAAGCACATAATGAGACCATGATGCACTTAATAAATTAGATAATTTGCTGAATAGGTTTTGAAATAACCATTTTCAGAGAATTTGCAATTAGCCAGAAATCTAACAAATTTTTTTTAGAAGTTCCTTGCATCACTAAGCAGTAGAACCTTTGATATAGCATCACAAGTGATTTTGCCTTAAAACAATCACAGACTTGAAAAATAAAAACAAATATTCAGTTATTAACACCATGTAAATGTAAACTATCCCTTTAAACAATAGAAGCAATTAATGTTAAATAATTTCAGTTAAATAGCAGAGGAGGAGTGGCAAAGTTGGGGGGAGGGAGATAAGTTCCAGTTTTATAACTTCTAAGCAGCAGCCACCCCTCAGTGAGGGAAGGATGGACTAAGCTTTCACCTTCCCAAGCCAATAGGTCATGCAAAAAACAGTATATTTCAATCCTAAATTTCAAATTAACTACCAATAATCACAATAAAAAATCTTCAGAGACTTAAAGGTGAAGAGATTGGAACTCCAGACCCAAAACAAAGCTTTTCCCAAATTCAGCAAATTCACAAACCAGAGGAATGGACCCCTGCTGGTCCAGCCCCGCCTTGGAGTCCCAGAGGCAGGGAGAAGGCACTGAGAGACATCAGTTTAGCTTCATGATTCCACTATCTGGGGAGGTTTTCCAGTCTGAAATCCAACCCAGGTCAAACTCCTGAGATCCATCCTCTATAGAGGTCTTGAACAGTTTCACCTTGCCATGCTCTGTCAGAAATCCCAGTCATGTCTTTGAGGTTAAATTCTCTCCATAAAATTTACCTACAGGCCTTCCCATGGCAGCCTCCTTGCTTTGGGTTAGCCTCTGATGGCACTGTTCTTCGTGGTATCTTGTCCTTTCCCCTTCCACTTCCCCCATGCCATGTGGTGTCTTTCCTAACTCCACTATGCTTTCTGACCCCACTTCTCCTCCTTATAGCTAACTCTTTTAAGGGGCTAAGTCCCTTTCAGGATTTAGCTTGTCTGTTAATGGCGTGTTCCAACCTCATGAGGTGTTTCCTTTCTCCTAGCTAATGGAAAATTCCACTAAGGAACTCTTTCTCCCTTCCTTTAAGATTAATATCTAATCATTAGACACATCAATAATAATACTGTATGATGATCAATTCTGATGGACATAGCTCTCTTCAACAGTGAGATGATTTAGGGCAGTTCCAATTGTTCAGTAAGGAAGAGAGCCATCTACACCCAGAGAGAGAATTATGAGAACTGAGTGTGGACCACAACATGGCATTTCCACTCTTTCTGTTATTGTTTGCTTGCATTTTTGTTTTCATTCTCAGGATTTTTTATCTTCTTTCTAGATCTGATCTTTCTTGAGCAGCAAGATAATTGTATAAATATGTATACATATATTGGATTTAACATATACTTTAACATGTTTAACATGTATTGGACTACCTGCCATCTAGAGGAGAGGGTGGAGGGAAGGAGGTGAAAAGTTGGAATAGAATGTTTTGCAAGGGTCAGTTTTGAAAAACTACTCATGCATATGTTTTATAAATAAAAAGCTATTAATAAAAAAAGATTAATATCTAAAAAACTTTGGACTAAATTTCATAAAACTTATACATATGTCCAGCAGAGCTGATAATATTTTAAAAGCATAATTCATAATTTTACAAATTGTTCAACATTTAATTTAGAAAGCAACATATTTCATCTAATGACGAGATATGAATATATGACCTCTTTAGGTAAGTTACCAGAGAACTTTGTTTTGATAACCTATTTTTTTTAACTTAAAATCAAATCAAATACAGATTCAAACTTCTAGTAGCAATACTACAATATTAATGTACATACACTTCTAAAATCTTGTTTCCAAATGAATCAAATAAAAGTAATTCTCTCATATTTAAATTTAAACACAATATTTTAGGTCACATTTTTGGGAGAAAACTCCTCTTCCCCCTCAACTCCATTCTCCTTAACTTCCTGAAATCTTTGAAATGACAGTAAATTATTTGAAACCTGTGTCTCACAGGCCCCTAGGAGCCAAATGTCAATGGTTCCTATCTCCCCCTAAATTTTGTACTCTTCCCTATATGGACTGCTGTATAGGGAAAGGGGAAAAGATTTTAAAGTGTAAAGTGGATTTTTCTAGATTTCCTCAAATCATGTGGAGATAGACTATACCCTTTTCAGAATCCAGAGTCCCTGAGAATTTGGGGACTTTAGGAGGTTGGGGAACATAGAGTCCTATCTAGATTGTCTTATTCCAGAGCATGGGGTTTTGGGGGAGCCTACAGTTTTTTGGAGAGGCTGGACTAGATGTAAGTCCACATGCAGTGACCCTGGTCATTTTCCGTCCCCTGTAGAGAGAGAAGCTTGAAAGCCTAAAAAAAATTCAGGTCACGGCGTCAAGATGCACTTTTAACTCCCCAAATGGCCATTTTTTTACTTTGTAGTTCAGCTGACTAAGAGAAACATAGAAGACGAAACACAGACTCACTCACACACAAACACAAACTGCTTTTACATTCCTTTTCTTTCTGTCTAGTACAGAGTTATTCCTTCCCTACTTCCTGGAGAAGAATTCCCCATTAATTGGATGTTACAGAAGTTAGACATCATGAATCTTCACTCCTCATTACACAGCCAGTCCTTGGCCCAAAGGAGCTTCAATTCTAGACCAGCAAAGGTAGAGGACTAAGGGAACAGAAAAGATTCTTTTCAAATCTCAGGCCATCACTCCTGATTACAAAAGTCAGCCCCTTCCCCTAAGGAGCTTACTTTCTTTTGGGAGAAGATAAACTCCACCTTTGATTATTCATTCCTTGGTATCCTTGTGGGTTTCAGTTTTCTAATTTAAGTTTCATATCTCCAATTTAATTCTCATAACTGTGGAAAATAAATACCTATATATTTCTTACACCGACTTCTCTAATTCTAGAATCATCAAGAAAGGATTCATTTTTCAAGAACAAAGGAATTAATTCTTCAGAAGTAGTGCCAACTTGATTTCTGAACAGACAGGCAAAATAGTAGAAGTATTTTATAGAAAAAAGGACAGGATTCTTGGAAGAAAAATATTTTATCTGCCATGAAAATTAGATGGAATAATAGTCACTGTAGATAGAAGATTTTTGATGACATATTGTTGATGCTTGGTGCCTTCAAAGACATTCCAGGAAAGGTGAAGGAATAAGGGTGATGAATGATAATTCACAATCCTGCCAGTTTGTTGCTCCTTGGACTAATGGGTCACTTGAGAAGTATGTAAGGCTATCAACTTGGGCCCAATTTTGCAAAAATGATCCTAGATTCCCAAGGTTTCTTTGTAGTGAATCTCAAGTGGATGGGCCCTGAGGGAGAAGTGAGGAAAGAAGGGCTTTGATCTCTGACAACAGGGAGTTTGCTTCTTAAACAGCATTTCCCCTCCAAATCTCTGAAGCATCATTTGACTGACAGAGAAATTGAAAGAAGTCATGGACTGCCTCTTCTAAGAAAAATATGAACAGAAATGAATATCCAGCAAAAAAAAAAAAAGGGAGATCATGGCAGCAATAAACTCATCAAGAGAGAACACAAGTCTTATGACTACTATTTGGGAAATAGAAAAATACCATTGGGAAAAAAGAAAACATTAATTAAAAATATATATATTAAGTTCTTCACTAAGGATACAAATTTTTTAAAAAACAAATTTTGCTCTCACATTCTAAGGAGGAAGAGGAATCTGGGACTAATACTGCAAGCCAGATGGAAAAGCAGCAAAGTACATAACACATCTTCTTTAATACCATTTTCATGGACAAAATTATAGCTGTAATGCTAAACTGTATGTCAGTGCTAAGGACTTTGGTCCACAGAACTTTTTTTTCCCCAGGTCTTTAGTAGCTGACTGCTATTTCAGAAGCAGGGGAGCAAACAGATAGCAACAAGGGAGCTACCAGACCTCTTCTGATAGCATTATAGTTGATCTAGAGAGAGAGCAGTGCTATTCTGGGGGCTCTAGGGCTTTCCTATCCACTGGTGGCAGTTGGGTCAGGTTAGTCCTGGCACTTATATGGATGCCAAGCCTCTTCTATAGTATTGTTCTCCTCAATGATCAGCTGTGGGGGGGGGGGGGGGAAGTGAAATAATGCCTCCAGCTTCTGGCAGGATGGTCAAGAACCAGATACAGTCTGCTGCTTACTTTTATCCCCTATAAATATTTCTCCTACAGAGAGGAGCACTATTAATATTTTAAAACAGTGCTTTTAGCTCATTCATTGAGGGAATAGCATTTTCATTGTTACTTATTCAAATGTGCTGATAATGGAGTAAGAATCAAGTGTTAGCACTGGCGGAAATGTTGATAAACTTGAGAGTTTAAAAGTTGCTTTTTACTTTTGTATTAACTGGAAAGGTAGAGGGGCTCTGTGAATAGAAAAGCAGATTTGATGTAACGTGTCTGTCTGGGTGCCATATTGAATATATGTTTGAGCTCCATACTTTAGGGGGAAGGACAGACAATCAGGATAGAATCTGAATAGTGATAATGAGATTTTTCCTCTGAACCACAGTATCTGATCCCACATAATCGATTTTACATGTTAAGAGTTTTCAGATGAGCAGGACCAGGAGATCATTATATACTTCAACAACAATACTATATGATGACCAGTTCTGATGGACCTGGCCATCCTCAGCAATGAGATCAACCAAATCATTTCCAATGGAGCAGTAATGAACTGAACTAGCTACGCCCAGAGAAAGAACTCTGGGAGATGACTAAAAACCATTACATTGAATTCCCAATCCCCATATTTATTCCCACCTGCATTTTTGATTTCCTTCACAAGCTAATTGTACAATATTTCAGAGTCTGATTCTTTTTGTACAGCAAAATAACGGTTTGGTCATGTATACTTATTGTGTATCTAATTTATATTTAAATATATTTAACATCTACTGGTCATCCTGCCATCTGGGGGAGGGAGTGGGGGGGGGGTAAGAGGTGAAAAATTGGAACAAAGGTTTGGCAATTATTAATGCTGTAAAGTTACCCATACATATAACCTGTAAATAAAACCTGTATAAAATATATATTTTATACAGTTTTTATTTATTTATTACAGTATAAAACCTGTAAATATAACCTGTAAAAAAAAAAAGAGTTTTCAGATCCTAGAAGAGATCAAGGCAAATTGTATCATAGTTGTTTATAATAATGCTTAACCAGTGTCTAGAAAAAGTTCTGATGCTTTTATAACCATGAGGTGTTGACAATGGTAATCAATCACTGTGATCACTGTGATGGAGTATTGCAGGAGCTGAAAGTATATGGGAAATAGAGATATGAGTTAGAGCTTGAAAGGTAGGCTGATGCCAGATTGAATTTTATTCAATTAGGAAATCACTGAAGATTTTTGAGCAAAGGAATAAGATCATCAGATCTATGTATAAGAAATATTCTCTGGTAGTAGTCCAAAGGATGAATTGGAAAAAGAGACAAGAGTAGGGATGATCTTTTAAGAAACTATTTTTAATAATCCAGGCAAGGAAAGACAGATTTCAGAAGTAGAAAGACTCTCAAAGGTCAACTATGTCAAAATATACACGAGTCAAAGACCTCTCTATTGATAATCTGTACTAGGCTAGAGAGATTAGAATATAAGTGAGAAATAATATGAATATGGAATTAATAGGAATTTGGTTACTGGATATGAAAGGAAAGAGACAGGGAAGTGTTTCAAATGTAGAAATACAGGTGAGTAATGATGCCAGACTTAAAGATTTGCTGTAGCAGATAGAGTTTTGGCTTTGGAATCAGGATATCTGATTTGAATTTTGCCTCTGATACTTCCTTATCTATGGTCACCTTAACAAATTATGTAAACTTTCACCTTCAGTTTTCTCATAAAAAAATAAGTATAATAATATTTGTACAATGCTGTTTTGAAAAAAGTATTCTGAAAACTTGAACTCCCCCCATAATGATGGGAGTATTTATGCTTTTTTAAAAAAAAATTTATTTCTTTAGCTTACATGTGTACATTCATTTTTAACATATTTCTATATAAGTCATGTAGGAGAAGAAAAATCAGAACAAAAGAGAACTACAAGAAAGAAAAAAATGGTGAAAATAGTATGCTTCAATCTACATTAAATTTTCATAGTTCTCCCTCTTGATGCAGATAGCATTTTACATGAAAAGTTTTTTGGAATTGCCTTGGATCATTGAATTGCTAAGAAGAGCTAAATTAACCATCACACAATCTTGTTTTTATTGTGTACAATATTTTCCTGGTGCTGCTTACTTTACTCAGCAAAGCTCATATAAGTCTTTCCAGGCTTTCTGAAATTAGCCAGCTTATCATTTCTTACAGAATAATAGGATTCCATTACATTCATATATATTATAACTTATTCAGCCATTCTCCAATTGATGGGAATCCACTCATTTTCCAATTCTTTGCCACCACAAAAAGAGCTGATACAAACATTTTTTGAACATATGGGTCTTTTCCCCTCTTTTATGATCTCTTTGGGAAACAGATGCCGTAGAGGAGTGTTTGTGCTTTGCAGAGGAGTTATAAAATCTGACTTAGAATCCCTTTTCTGATATCCATTTGTGACCTTGGAAAAATCACTTCTCCTACCTGGGCCTTAGTCTAGATTTAGGATTCTATAATTATGATGATAGGCAAATGAGTATTTGAGAAAGTGTATTAACATTGCTGGAAGGGAAAAAAAACAAAAAAAAAATCCTTCCTCCCTTTCAATTAATGAAAATCCAACTTCTCTTCCTCCATCCTCCAAGGAAAATAGATTTTCCAGAAGGCAGATGTTAAAGGAAAAAAAAATGGTAATTTTCTATTTTAATTAGAATAGAGGGGAGATTCTGTCAGATCTCAAAGAGTAACCAAAACAATTCTTTTTTATATTATTATTTTCAATTAATAAGTATGTGTTTTCTTTCCACATCTTCCCAATCTAAAAAGAAAAATTTAACTCTTGAAATAGATATGCATAGCAAGTTTAACATGCATTAGATTATTTGCTGTCTAGGGAAGGGGGTGGGAGCAAAGGAAGGAGAAAAATTTGGAACACAAGGTTTTGCAAGGGTGAATTTTGAAAACCATCTTTGAATGTATTTTGAAAATAAAAAGCTATTATTTAAAAAAAGAAATAGATATACATATCAAACAAAAGAAATTCTCACATTGGCTATATTCAAAATTTGTCAAGTCATCTCATAAAGTAGTAAGTGCAAGACAATAGAGCCTTGTCTTTCCAGAAGATGCATAAATCTAGAAAGCTAGGACTTGAAGAGAACAATGATGAGAGGAGAAAAAAAATACAAACAAATATTTCAGCAGAGGCAGAACTAAGATATTGACATATCAATGTCATGGAAGTAAAAGGAGGCAGACTAAGCAATCTTTGAATATATTAGGGGGAAAATATAAAATTCATTGTCAAAGATACATTATATTTATAGACAAAGTGTTTAGAGGGGAGGCAAGATATAAAGCTATTTCTCTTGTTATTTCTGGAAATAGTAAATTTGGAAGAAAGTAAAAAATATTAATTAAGGCAAAGCATAAAAATGAAAAGATTAATAAGTGATCTGAAAAAATATTAATATCCAACTGTAACTAGGTCAATCTCCTCTAAATAACCTTATGTTGTTTCCAACTTTGTACTGTTGCTTCTCTCATTCCTTTACTTCTTACCCACCAATCAATGGACATTACTTACTTTATCATCCTCATTCATATTACCTAACTATATTCCATGTTAAGCAACTCTTTATATTGGTTCCACATCTCTCAAAATTATTAGAATAGTTCAAATCTAGTCTCAGCTACTTAATAGCTGTGTGACTATTGGCAAGTCACTTACCCTTAGATTCCTCAACTATAAAATGAGGGTAATAATAGCACCAGCATCTTAAAAAGTTGGGAAGATCAAATTAGATAATATTTGTAAAATACTTAACACAGTGCTAAGCACCTTGCACATGGTAGGCTCCATATAAATGTTATTCATTATTACTATCCTGCATTTGTGTTATCTAATTGTTAGAAATTCCTTTCCTTTTCACTTATACATTATGTCTCTTGGTACTGGTATTGTCCTTTCATAAGACACAATTCCTAACTTTATGTAATACTAGGGGGAATAAGACAGAAATAAAAATCCATCATTCAAAATACAAAATATTATGCCATGGCTGCATTAGAAAGTTGAAGAACTAAATGTTATTTCAGACCCTGGAAGACAAAGTTGTTTCTAATAGGAAGGGAGAATGACTAAAAGGTGACATCTGAGCTAGATTTGGAGGATTGGAAGGAATTCTGCAGGAAAAGTGGAACAAAGAAGCTTTTAAAATTCAAAAGCATAGCTTCTTAACAATTTTCATAAAAATTATTAATTCCAGAAATTTTCAAGGAAGATGTTGATTTGTCAAATGATCAAGCTCTATTTGTCTTCTGAAAAATTATATAAGCTGTGTCATTTTTATGTTGACTGACCACCTGCCCCACCTTCTTTCCTTCTTTTTCATTACTCCAGGTTTGATTTTGGTTTGTTCCTCCTGTCCAGTCATACAGAAAACAGAGATTATTATCAAATCAGTATAATATCTGTTCTTCCAAGAACTCCAAGAATAAAATACTAATAAATGGAGCAGCAAGCTATGTAAACCATGGCTTAACACATCCTTTAACATACTATCATGAAATATCACTGGAAATTCCTACAGGATCTTTCTATCTGCTATGTTTAATTCTCAAATCCGTTTTATTAAAAGAAGTCTATTTACTCTTTTATCTGAGTACCATATTACACCATTTTTCATCAAAAGTGGCTTAGCTTGGAGGAAGAGGAAACATATGGCATCTCAGAATTTTCAGATATTGGACCATTTCTAATATTTGACTCTGGTATTTGTCAGGTGTATTGATAGTCCTAAGCTTAGAGAAGGGACCTATTCCACAAGATACACCTTCTATTTCCCATAAAAATGTTCCAAGGTTATTCCTATTTGTTTTAAAAATCATTATTGTAATGTATATGCCAAAGCATCTAGTCAATTTAATCCCAAAGTTCAGTCCAACATGTTTGATATCAAGTAGAAAATTTATAGGATGATTTAGATGATCTCTGAGGTCCTTTTCGACTTTAGCCATCTAAGAATCTAGGACTGACCCAAATGACCAGATATTTTGGTTCCAGAGAAAACTATCAAAATCTCTTCTCCCTTCTAAGGTAAAATTTGATCTATTATAAGTTTTTGCCAATTAAATTTTTAGCTGCCAAATTAAGCTACTGTCCTTCACCCCCCTTCTTACTACTAATCCTGTCATTTTATCAGTGTAGGGAGTGCCTTATGAGGAACTTCTTTTATGAATTCAGATTGACACCTCCTTCAGTCTTAGAAAGACCATTAGAGATTTACAATCTTAGAACCTAGGATTGAGATGTTAATGATCACTTGCCAATGATCATAAAGATAGTAAGTGTTAAAGAGAAAATTAAAACTTGGGACTTCCCAGCTTAGAGACCATCTCTCTATACTATGTTTTCTCATGTAGTCCTCAGAAGCCAAATATTCCTTTGATAGTCAAACACACACACACACACACACACACACATGAATCACATTTACTGGCAACAGAGAATTCCAAAATAGAATGTTCAGTATTTTTCTATAAGTTCTTACATGTTCCTGAGTTTTTACAATGAATTCACGAAGAGACATCAATAGATAGAATAATCCATAGAGATGATTCATTATGTAGTATTTTGTAACTTCCCTAAATTACTAGTTTAAAAATTTCTCTATTACACTAATACTTGATCTTTGTAGTCCTCAACTCTAAAAGCACTTACAAGTGTATTATTTCATTCGATATTAACTCTAATTCTGGCAAAATAATGATAATTATAATAATAGTTAGCACTAATATAGAGTTTTAAAGTTTCCAAAACACTTTTACAATATTATTTTATTTTATTCTCACAACAACTCTGGGAGGTAGGTGTTTTTATTATTCTCATCCCCATTATACATTGAGAAAACTGAAGCCTACAAGATTAAGATTGCCCAAAATCACACAGCTAGTATCTGAGGCCAGGTTTGAACGGAAGTCTAAGTCCAGATGCAGCCAACTATCCATCATCATCCTCACCTTAAGGGCAGAGTTCAAGGTTCTGGTAGGAGAGGATTGAGGAGATGACAAGAGGCAAGATGGCAAGTGGCCAAAAAAGAGGTGGCTGTGATTTTAGCAGGTGGAACAGAACCGTCTAAATATCATAGTAAACAGTGATGGACCTAGCATCAGACCTGAGTTCTAAAGAAAATCAAACAGAAAATTAAAAACAGTAATAGCAATAACAGTTATTTATATAGTTTTTAGAACAGAGTGCTGGATTTGGAGTCAGGATCAAATCCTGCTTAATTAAGTTGCTTAACTTCTGTTGTGATCATATTTCTCTTCTGTAAAATGAGGATTATGAAAGCATCTACTTGACAGGATTGTTGTGAAAAACAAATGAGATAATTTACATAAAGTGCTTGTAAACCTTAAAGTGTTATTTAATAGCTGTTATTCTTATTATTTTTTAATTTATTTCCCATTTGGCTTTCAGTTCTGTGGTTCAGGAAAATAAAAAACAGGTAGTAGCCATTGCAACCTAGTTCACTGAACACATTCTCTTTCTTCACAGAGTAGTAATGTTCATCTGAACCCCTCCCTTGTACTGAAAGTAAAAAGGAAAGAAAAGAAAGGAATATACCTGCTAGGTTTGAATGATTGAACAAGGGAAGAAAGGTAAATATTAACTAGCTTCACTTCCCTCGTCTTCCTTTGTGACAAGCAGATGGTAGAAATCAAGCCATAACCTGCTTTGACAAGAACAAAAGCTGTTCTACTTAGAAAAGTTTTTGCTAGCAGAAGGAATTATACTTCTTTGGGGTTTGAGGAGCTCTGCAAAGTTATTAATGAGAGAAGGAAGAAGTTTATTCTGGAAAAAAAAAAACAACCTTTTTTTTCCCCTTTTTCTTTCTCCCTCAGAATATGGTGGTTGAAAATATACAAATAAATATGGTATTCCAAAAATTCACTGACTTACAGAATATTAGAGCCAAAAGGAAATCCCTTCATTTTACAGATGAGGAAGCAGAGGCCCAGCCAGATTAGGAAAAAGATGTGCCCCAAATCAATATTCGAGTAAGTAGCAGAGCTAGAATTCAAACCCAGGTCTCCAAGATTTCTATCAAGCTCCTCACTAATAATGGAGAAGGCATACAAGTAAGTTCCTCTCACTTTCTTCATGAAGGAAACCCCCAGGGTACATGAGCAAGAAGAGTGCTGATGAAGAACAGAAAGGGAAATATGCAGACCAAGAGGAAGAAAAATCACATTAAGACCTAGTTAGAGACTTGTGTGTCCATGGAGTCCTAAAAAATGCTTGTTGGCTGATTTGCACTGAGTGGTTGGTGCCTTATAGACATTGAAACAATAATAAATATTGAATGTACTACGTGGACCTGGATCAGAGACAGAGTAAAAAGAGAAAGAAGGGAAGAGAAGTCCCAGAGAAGAGCCAAGATTGCTGAAGTTACAAAGCCCTAAATTATAGAACAAAGAAGGTGCTGAGTTGGGATTCAACAGCCAGCCTATATGTAGCCAAAACCATTCCATCTTGTTCATTGGGGAACCCTAGTGTGCATGAGATATCGGAAACAGGGAACCATGTGTATAGAGGAACAAAAAAATGCAGAAGTGTGATTGTATTAAATAAAATGCATCTTATATTTGATGTCTGGAGTACTCAAATGACACGTAAAGACTCTTTTGGTGAGAATGAAATAACCCAGATATTGATGTTCTCAGGATTTTTCTCTCAGGCACAAGTGAAGATTTTTGTGAGAGACTTCCCAAAGTTATAACACATAAATTGTATTAAATCAGAATTCAGAATCCAAAGGGCAATGAATTATTATTCAAAATTATTTTGTTTTATATGCACCTAAACTTTTTGAAGTTACAACACATTATTGTTGTTTATTATCCTAAAGCACTTCAAAAGATATTACAAACTAAAACAAAAACTGATATTGTTTGAAGAATTTTAAGATATTCCTTTAATTGGAAATAGCCTGATGCAGTATAAGAATCATTACTTTAGATAAAAATAAGCTATAATAATTATGAATGAAGAGTCACAGCTTTTCATAAAAATTTTCATTCCAGACCACTGTTAGCCATTAGCAGAGTAAGCCTTGAGAATTATATGACAGATAGCAGCAATGGCAGTAGCAGTAGCACCGTGGAAGAAATCATTTGTAATTTTCCATAAATGTGAATAACAATGGCAACTGATTCAGTTTCAGTCCAGGACTAGTCTGGTGGTTAACTCATAGATAAATCAGTCAATGAATATTACACAGGTGGGAGGAACCAAATTGTCCAACCTATACCTAAAAGGCATGTCCATAGAGAATATATGGAACTGTTAATCTCACTTCTGTCCTCCACCAGAAGAAGGAATACATCACTTCTCCAGGCAGGCCATTCCACTTTTGCCAAGGTCTAATTGTTTGGAAGGTTTTTTTGTTTTGTTTTGTTTTGTTTTATGATATCAAACCTAAATAGACCTCTTTGCATCTTTTACTAATTGCTCTTGATTCAATGGGGGGCCAACAAACATAAATCTAAGCCTTCTTCCATGACAATCCTTAAAATACTTAAACATATGCATTCTATCTCCTTCCATTTAGATATCTTTTCTACAAGATAAACATGTCTAGTTTGTTCAATATTCATTTCATATGGACTAAGGTCTTTCACCATTCCAATTACCACCTCCTAGATACTCTTCAACTTAACAATTTCCTCCTTAAACTATGGTACCCAGAATTGAATGCAATATTCCGGATGAGATCTGATGAGACTGAGTGCAGTGAGAACATCACCTTCCTATTCCTGGAAATTATGTCTTTTCTTAAGACAGAACAAGATCACATTAGCTTTTTTGGTTGTTATGTTACAGCACTGACTCATATTGAATTTACAGTCTACTAAAACTTAAAGATCCTTTTTTAGGATAACTGCTGTCTAACCATGTCTTCCCCATATAATGCCTCTAAAACTGATTTTTCGCTAACACAAGCATAAGATTATACATTTATCACTATTGAATTTCATCCTGTTTTATTTCAGCAAATACTCCAGTCAGTCAAGACCCTTTGAATAGTGATTTCTTTTAGCCAGTGTGTTAGCTATTCCTTCCAGCTTCTATCATCTACAAATCTGATTGTATTATTTGAGCCTTTACTCAAATTTTTGATAAAAAAAAATGAAATAGCACAGATCCCAGGGGTACTGCACTGCAGACTTCTGAATCCATCTGACTATACTGTCATCAGTATATGTCATCAGTAGATATTCATCCAATCTATATTTCTCTATTTTCTGAATAATAATAATATGAGATACTTTATTAAAAGTTTTACTAAAATCTAGGTAAATTCTATTCATAGCATTTCTCTCATCTTATTAGTTTAGTAATGTTATCAAAAAGGGAAATGATATTAGTCTGCCATGACCTCTTCTGGATAAAGCCATGCTAACTCCCTGTAATAAACTCGATGTTCACCCAACATCCATTTAAATGATCCTTCTATATGCCGTGTACTGTGCTAGGCAATGGGAGCACAAATATAAAGAATGAAACAATCATTACCCTCAAGGAGCTTACATTCTGGGGGGAGGGGGGGAAACCAGTACATATGTAACTGTGTAGTAAAGGGAGTAAATATAAACGCAAAATAAGAAGCATAGGACCTATAATCAGGAAGACTTAAGTTCAAATCCAACCTCAGACAGCTCCTTGACCCTGACTGGGGAGGTTACTTTAACCTCACCATGACTCAGTTTCCTTATTTGTAAAATAAGAATATTAATTATATTAATAAGTATATTAACCTCCCATAGTTATTGTAAGGATCAAATGAGCTAACACCTGTAAAAGGTTTTACAAATCTTTGCATTCCTTACTTTTGTTGTTCAGTCATTTTAGTTGTAGTCAACTCTTTGTGATCTCATTTGGGCTTTTCTTTCTTTTTTTTTTTTTTTTAATAATTAACTAATCAAGGTTTATAAACAAGTATAAAATGGCTCAAGATCTCCTTTGCCTCCCAATGGGAAGGGTCTAGTGACCGGGGCAAGATATGGTCACTTCCATGGTCTTTGGAATCCATTAAGTCTGAAATCCCCAGAATGAGACTTCTTATGTCCTTAGGTGACCAGAAAGTTGGCATTTGGGTTTTTCTTGGCGGTGATATCAGAGTGATTTGCCATTTTCTTCTCTAGCTCATTTTACAGATGAAGAAACTGAGGCAAACAGGATTAAGTGACTTGCCAAGAACACAGAGCTAGTAAGTGTCTGAGACTGGATTTAACTCAGATCATCCTAACTGCATGTGCAGAGCTCTATCCACTGTGCCACCTAGCTGCACCCCCAAATGCTATATATGTTTTAGGTACTATTGTTGTTGTTAATATATATAATATATAATCATATTATATTATATAACATATATAAATATCTAAAACAATATGTAATAAAATTTTTATTATTATAATGAAATACAAAGTGGTTAGAAAGGGAGAACCCCATTTCTGATTTTGTACCATGCTACATAACCAAGTTAAGGCTCTTCCTCTCTTAATCATACACACAAAAAAAGAGAGATGACAAGATCCAGATCCACAGAAATATAGGGACCAGCTGGCAGAACAGGTGTCTGGAATAGGAGAGTAGAAGTGTGAAAGAGAATGATGGTTAGGTTTAGCAGTAGAGAAAGTCAGGAATGGGAATGAGTCTTTTAGAAACATGCTTCTGGACACTGCCTTGGGAGAGAAATGAAGGGCAGTAAGGAAAACCCTGACTGCACACAGAGAAAGACTTCTTTTCTTTTCAATCCAAGGGGGAAAATGGGGGAATATACCAAATAAAGAACTAACAGCTTTTTTTGTTTTCTCTTTTGCATTTTTTAAAGTGTAGAACTATGAGGAAGGGAGCAAAAGAAAGGTCAGATTAGCTTCTGAAGAGCAGAATTGTGATGAAATGAAATGTTTTTGCCCAATCATCCACTGATTCTGTGTGCAAGTAGACCATTTTTAAAGATAATAATGCAAATGAAATCCAATGCAAAATTTTAAGTAAAGAAAACAAAACTATCAATACTTGTTTTTCTTCTTACTTCATTTAAAAAATTAGTATTGCAATGGAAGAGTCTAAATGAGTATGTGTATATATAATATATATATATATATATAATATCAATAAAAATGTTAAAATCCCAGAGCCCATAAAGTTCTTAGGACTTCTTTTGTAAATTGAACAAACTAAATGTATATTTCCAAGATTTGGAAATCCCACAAATTTAAAAGAAAGATTTTTTGATGGAAAATTGTACTTAGCCCATAATTGTAATACATTATATTTGATTCTGTAATAGGAGATTAGGTTGTTCTAGAATCAGTAATTATTTTGTAGTTTTTGCCCCTCAACCACTGTTGGAAATTTTACTCAGTGGTCTAGCATCATGATAATTATTTGAATTGCTTTGATGAGCTAATCTAGCTCTACTTAATTGTACCCAGATAGAGAGCTAGACTGAGTCAGGAAGACCTGGATTCAAGTACCACCTGTAACACATACTACTCATATGACTCTGGGCAGTTCACTTAATCTCTCAGTGCTCTAAACCAAGACTTTTTAAACTTTCTCCATTGGAAAACCCTTTTTGTCCAAGAAATATTTATGTGACCATGTCTCTAATCTGAGCTGAGGTGTTTCTGGTAGTGTTCGTGCATGTGTAGTACAAAGTGCTCATGTTGTGTGTTGTGAAATCATGCAATCCAACATGGGTAAATGCTGTCAGATTCATCACAATTTGATTTTGAAATTTTTGTTTGGTCATTGCATCCAGGAACCTTTAACTCTTGCCAGTTTTTTTGTGGCTACCACATTCAGTTATGCGACCACATATGGGGTTGTGGCCCACAGCAAGAAGCCTTGCTCTAAGCAACTATGATTATAAATTTCAGAGCAGGTGCAGATTTGCATGGATAGAGGAGTTTTCTTATCTAATATTCTAACAATCAAATCACAGATTCAGATCACCTTGCCCTATCCCCCCAAAGAAGAAGCATTTCCTTCTCAGCTCTGTAGGTTAAGGGAGTACCAGAAGTATTGCCACAGAATATCAATCTCAGAATCTAAGAACTGGAGAAATCTTTAGAGTTCATCTAGTATTACTTTAAATCACAAGAATTCAATTAATTGAACTTTCTGTCACACCATACTGTTATGGACAGGGATAGGAACTGGACTTGTGATTTCAATAGCATAGAGATCTACAGATAAGGAAATTCTTTCTTTGAAAGAGGGTTGTAAAGAGCTGCTTAGGGTACTTTTACAAAAGAATATTTACTGTAAATGAATAGCAAAAATAGAAGTTACCAAAAAAAAAAAAAAATCCTCCTAAACTAGAAGGCATATAGGATTTCCTAAGTTTTAAATCTTGTGGAAAGTAAGTGTAAGTTAAAGATTGTTGGGACAAAACATTCTCCCCCAAGCCAAAAGCATAATCTCCTGCTCACCTACACAGTCTTTAGAGAGAGTAGGCTCACAAACAGCCTGTGGCACACAAGTAGGCAATATATGGAGCCAACAGGTATTTTAAGACTCCTAGTTCCAAGGTGGTTTTTTTTTTCCTCTTTGAGGGGTCCCCATCAAGTTTGCTTTTGGGAGATGATTAAGTCAGTTGCTCATCTTGTTCAGCTGACCCAATTCTTTGCAAAGCTGTGTCTCAGCTGACAAGTAAATCCACTCCTCAGCTAGGTCAAGCAAGTTGGTCCTCAGAGTTAACTTCTCATCATCCTTAGCTACTATAGTTGCTACTGGCTCTAGTGATTTCTGTTATCAAAGTCAGGCATTGAAGAGACTTCTGATATTCTTCCAATCCTTTCATAAGTCTAGTACATTGGTCCATTTTGTCTTCAAATACTCATTCACTAACAATCAGGCAAAAGAATAAACACCAAATGGAATTGTGAACCGATCCCCATAAATGTTTGTGGCAGCCCTTTTTGTAGTGGTAAGGAACTGGAAACTGAGTGAATCCTCATCAGTTGGAGAATAACTGAATAAGTTATGGTATATGAATGTTATGAAATATTATTGTTCTATAAGAAACAATCAGCAGGATGATTTTAGAGGGACCTGAAGAGACTTACATGAACAGATGCTAAGTAAAGTTAATAGAATCAGAAAATCATTATATGTAAGAACAGCAAGATTATATGATGATCAATTCTGATGGAGGTAATTCTTTTCAACAGTGAGGTGATTCAGGCCATTTCTAATGGTCTTATGATGAAGAGAGCCATCTACACCTAGAGAGAGGACTATGGGAACTGAGTATGGATCACAACATAGTATTTTCATTTTTTTGTTGTTATTTTCTTGCATTTTGTTTTCTTTCATTTGTTTTCCTTTTTGATTTTATTTTTCTTGTGCAGCATGGTCATTGTGGAAATATGTATAGAACCCTAACTGATGTGTACCCACTTTGTTTCTATTTTTTGTACCATATATTTTCATTCTAAAAGAGCTCTAACAACTTCGCTGAGGAAAGAGAATGAGAAAGAGTGGTCAGATAGATAGAAGGAGAACTCAAAGAAAGCAATACCACAGAAACCTAGAGACAAATTGGCGATACTAAAAATTGCAGAGAGGTCAAGAAGGGTAAGGATTGAGAAATGGTCATGAGATTTAGCAAGTAAGAGATAAATGGTAATGTTAGAAAGCCTGCTTTCAGTTGAATTAAGTGTCTGGAAGTCAGATCATAGTGTTAAGAAGGGAGTAAAAGGAAGTAAAAACACCTATTATACATATAGCTTTTTCAAAGAGTTTTGCCTCAAAGGAGAGGAAATACATGAGATGATAAAGAAGGAAGATGATTAGAGTATAAGGGGTTTTTTTGTTTTTTGTTTTTTTGTTTTTTTTTTTTTTTTGAGGATGGGGGAGACATGAGCATGTTTGTAGGTAGTAAGGAAGTAGCCAGTAGACAAAGAGGCCGATTGAAGATAAGGAAAATAATAGGAATGATAAGACAATCCTCTAGAAAGATAGACTGAAGTGGAACAACTTGTGTTTGTAGAGGGTGTTTGCCTTGACAAGAAGGACATTTCTTAATGTGAAATAGGTGAATGAAAAGATAACAAGTGAAGGCAATTAGGCAATAGGAGAGAAGAAGGAGTTCTTGGCAAATAGCCTTGAATTTTTCAAGAGCAAAGTTCTCAAGTGGAAAGATGAGAGTGGGGATAGGAGGGGATGGGGGGAGAAGGAGCTAGAGAAAGTTGGAGGCTAAATAAAAAGGCTAGGAAATATAAAAGAATTGCCCTACTGCAGTTAGGGACCAGTGGAGATTATACCACCTAAAAGTGTACTAGATCCATTCAGTACAGTTTCATGATTTTCTCCAGTTTTGTCCAGTTGCACATTAGTGAGAGTGAATGCAATGGATGGTGAAAGTGATCCAGGATTGAAATTTAGCTGGACAAGATCACCAATGAACAAAGGGGATAAGGAACTTAATAGACGAGGACAGTATAGGGTCAAGCTGGTGAATTTCTGGCCAGTTTTCTAGAAGACAGTCAAACAAATCTTAATTATAATATACAAACTAAATAAATATACCTTGAAGAACATCTTGCTATATGTGGATCAGCTGAAGGAATTGAGAATGATTACTGGAAAGACTTGAGGGATTATTATAGCTGTCTTTGAATGATTGAAAAGCTATCATGATGAAGAGAGAATTGACTTGGGGGTAATAGATGAAAATTTCATAGTGGCAAATTTTAACTTGACACATATGTAGTAAGGTTCTGTGGCTTGAAGAGAGGCACAATATTCATCTCTCACTACTTCTCCTCTTACCCTTCTCTCTTAGAAGAGAGACTTTATTTCCTGTCAAGAAAAGAAGCTAGAAGTTAGATCCTGGCTCCATTGCTCTCCCCATAGACAGAGAGGGGACCAGGTCAGAATTATATCTATCTGCTCTCTTAGATATCAGGATTGTGATTTTTCAGATTCAAGTTAAACTTCTAATCACTGCTTGTTAATAATGGGACCAGGGTCCCAAGTCTTATATCTAGAGTATGATCCCTTCTTATCAAATACAAGTTTCATAATGAATAACAGAAGGTAGCAAAGAAATCCATGTAACCAGATTGATAGCAAAACAAAAGTCAAGTCTTCATAGGAGAATATATGCCCATAATATATAGTGGAGGACGTCTCCAAGGTAACTCAACCAAGAGAGAGAGAAAGTCAAGAAGCTTTCTGAAGTCTTAAGGGTAGAAATCTGAGGATAGGGACATGATGGAGATTGCCAGCTTCTCTCTGTCAGCCTATTCCAAGTCTTTTCCTTCAGGAACCTGAAATGGAGTTGACATCTTCCATCTTCCCTCAAAGAAGGTAGAAGCCAGAAGTGTCCAAAACAATTTTCAACTAACTCTACTCTGCCTCTATTGATCTCTATCAAGAAGGAGAAAGTTCCTTACCAATGGGCTTTGGAGTCAGGTTTTATAAAGATGTAATTCCTCACATTTACAACGAGCCAAAAGAACAATAGAATGTTGTACAAGGTAGTGGATTCTTCCTCACACAAGGTATTTAACAATGTCTGGATGTCCATTTATTAGCTAAGTAATGACCAGTAGTGTAATGATAAGTTTATCAGATATAGATTGGATTAGTCTCTGAAGGCCTTTCCAATTCTAAGATTCTGTAAGTTGTTCATATAGGAGCATTGTTGAAAGACATGGCCTTTTTATTACTCTCTAAATCATAATATGTTATTGAGCTAAAGAAGAAGTTCAAAGTTAACAAAAGATAATACAAAAGAAAAAAAACCTGTCACTAACAGATCAACTTAGTTCTGAACAACTGCAACTATTCTTCTGCATTTAGTGATCAGGTACAAATTTGTCCTTGCTTTAGTCCTTTGTAAGATCTTCCTGTTTGCTACTCTGTGCTGACTTCTCTTGCCTTGCAAGTTTTACACTGTGGAAGGAAAAATTTGATAGACACCCTTGAAAGGATAAGACAGCAGGATACCACTCAGATTTGGATCAAAGTCTTCTACTTCACTGACAGACTGTGAAGTACTAGAATTTATCAGCATTGTGTGCTTTTTAAAGATCAGCATTCCTCTTAATTAAATACCAGAAAACCTGCAGAAATAAAGAAGAAACTTATTATAACAAAGCAATTTGAAATTCTAGTCACAATCTGGAAAAAGTAAAAAAAGATCATTTTTTCTACAGGAACTACTATGAGTCAATAAGACAGGTCGAGAAAACTTTACTAAATGTTCACTATGTACCTGTCATAGTTTCAAGTCCTGGGAACACAAAGAAAGATAGAAATAGTCCCAGTCCTCCAGGAGCTTACAACTTAATGGAGAAGAGAACATGCAAACAACTTTGATAAACAATAAACATAATATTGATGGTAAATTGGGGGTTATATCAGAGGGAAGAAATTAAGATTAAAGAGGTCTGAGAAAAGCTTCTTACAGAAAGTAAAATTTTAACTGGGACTTGAAGGAAGTCAAAGAAATCAGGAGATAGAGATGAGAAAGGAGAGAATTCCAGACTTGGAAGACAACCAGTAAAAATTCCCAGAGTCAGGAAATGGAGTTTCATGTTTGAAGAATAGCACCACCAGTATTGATGGATTATAGTATACATGGAAGGGATTAAAATATAGAAAGAGTGGAAAGGTAGAAAGAAGTCAGATTATAAACGCTTTTAGAAATCAAACAATAGATTTTATATTTGATCTTGGAGGAGATAAGAATTAGACAATGGAGTTACTGAAAGGTGATATGATCAGACCTGAGCTTTAGGAAGATCACTTTGATAGTTAAATGGAATTGAGGAGAGACCTGTAGAGAGTCCAACAGAAAACTAATGCAATAGTCCAGGTGTGAGATGATAAAGATTTATACCATGTCATTGTCCAGAAGAGGAAATGGGAATTTGAAAAAGTAGAAATGACAGGACTTGGCAACAAATTGGAAAAGAGGAGTTAGAGAGAGTGGCCTTTATGTTGTGACCCTGGATAACTGGGATAATGGTGTTGCCCTTGACAGTAATAAGGAAGTTAGAAAAAGGGGAGCATTTTGGAGTTCAGTTTTGATTTGAGATATCTACAGAACATCCAGTTATAGCAGTTGGAGATGTAAATCTGGAGGTTGGGAAAAAGATTAAGGCAGGAGAAATAGATCTGAGAATCATCTGTCTAGAGATAATAAGCGATACCTTGGAAGATGATGAGATCACAAAACTCAAAACTCTTGGGATGAGGCAATTTGTTCCGTGCTTGACTTCTGGGAAGAGATTCACAAGTGAATGTCATTCAGAAATCCAATCTGGTTTGAATTTTGTTTGTATATTTCTACACTGTCACACTGATTTTGTGGTAACCAAAGTCTCAAATATCTACCCTCTTTCTCTCCTTCATTTTCCTTAAAAGTGACAGATATCATCCTTTTGATGATATGCCTCTTATTCACAGGTTGAGGGTCACCAGAGGACAATTGACTACTAGTAGTCTTAAGATTCTAAAGATAGGTAACCCTGAGGAACTATACCTTCTAGTGCTGTAGCTTATGAACCCCCATTATTGTGTTCCCTATTAACAACTGACTCCATTAGCTTTTAGAAAAAAGGATTTACACAGAGGGAATGGGTTCAATAGGCAATACTACATATGTGCCATAAAAGGTATAGCACCTTCCAAAGTCTATGAAGAGATAGGAGGAGATAGGTGAATGGGTGAAGCAAAGGTGAGGGAAGAAGACAAAGGAGGGATCCCTGGAGTGGGGGTGGGGGGAGGTTAAGTAATAGTAAGCCAAGTTATGGAGCAGAATTTAATGGAAAAGTAAGCAGAGATGGAAGATATGTATGTAGGATATGTGTGTGTATATATATATGTATATATCTACATATGTATACATAAATATATCTTTTCTTAAGTATAGCTTCTATGGGGTGGGGAGGATGAAAGGGAAATATGTGTGTGTCTATGTGTCTATGTATGTATGTGTATGTATATATCTACATATGTATATATAAATATATTCTTAACTATAGCCCATGGGGGGGATAAAAGAATAAAGTAAGAAAGGTGTGCAGCAGAGAACAAAAGAATGATTTACAAAGAAGTAAAGAAAAGACAGACACTCATAATATAATTTCTTCTACTAATATATTTACTTTCTTAAATTGGTATTTCTTGTTATATAATTTGAATCCTTCCTGATGTTCTGCTGGGCATATGATAATGTTCTCTTTTCTTTTGTTTAATTTTGTTTTGTATTGCTTTTCTGTTTTTCTTTTTTTCTTATCTGTTTCTTCAAATGTAATAAATTTGGGAAAAAATTTAAAAAAGAAAAAGGATTTAATGAGAAAGTATAGCAACGATAATTGGAACAAAATATTTCCTCTCCTACCAAGCTGAAGAATACTTTCCCCTTATATTTCTCTTATATGTGTATGTGTGTGTGTGTGTGTGTGTGTGTGTGTGTGTGTGTGTATTCCCCCTCTAAAGAGAATAAGCACAAACTTAAAGTAAAAAAATAGTTAAGACCTGTGTAGTGAATACATGGGGCTAAGAAATATTTCATAATGGAGAATCCTTTCCTCCTTCCATGGAAAATTTATCAAGATCCTCTTAGATTTCATTCTCTGCCAGGTAGGCAACCCAGCTAAATTCTGAAGGTCTGTGCCTTTGTTTAATCAATAGCCGGAACTTCTTGAGAAGCTACCAGGGGTCCTGTTCCCATCATTCCTGTTTATTATTGTTGTATACCAACTCCTAATGCATATGCTGTAGTTGACCCCTGCATCTTTGATACACTTTTCAGCTGACTTTTAGCTAAAACCACTATTAAGCCCTTTGATGGGAGATCTGTATCTCTCCAAATCTCAAAGTCTCTTGGGCAATTTCATCTTGCAAAATTCATTTATTTAAAATACAAAGAGAACAACTATATAAGAAAGCTGGCCCAGTCTCATGGGCAGGACATGAGAGGACATATGTTCAAGGTCAAAATTTGTCAGGGTGGGAGACTAGGCAGTCACCCTTCCCTTGGCTGTTCCTTTTGAAGGAGAATTCAATAAAGCCTTTCTACTTAAAAGATAAGAAACAGAAAAAGTTAGAAAGATTGACCATTTTGCATGCAGCCTCAGCTCTGGCTCAGCAGCCTTGTGTCATCAGTTGCCTCACTTCCTTGGGCAATTGATAACTAACATCTTACAGTACAAAACACTGAGTCATCATAGTCAGAAGTAGGCTCATCCCAACTTTCCATGTGGTCATTTGGATGGCGCCCAGGCAAGAAATATCTGCACATGCTTCAAAAACTGGTCATTCTTGGAGTCAACTTCCATTACAAAGAATGAAAGTTTCCTACTAGCACATTCGTGATTTGTTTTTTTTATTTGACTGCTTTTAATTAGCTACAAGATAAGTTTAAAATGTTACCTTCTTTTTTTAAAAAAAAAAGTCCCCATTTCATTCTATTCTTTCTTATACAATAGATCCACTTGGGGGAAGGGGAGGAAACAATCTGTCCACAGTTAATGAACTCAATATTTCTTAAAAACTTAATTTTTAAAAAAATAATTTTTATTTCCAAACATATTTCTTTAAATCCATTACCTTTAACACATATTTTTTTTAAAAAAAGGGAAAAAGTAGTTTAATAAAATTAACACATCATTAAATCTTATAGTATATCCAGTATTATATATTCAGTCTCTACCTAGTCAATGCACAAAGAATAATTATTATTCCAATATGCTTTCCTATAAAAATTAAACCAAAATCAAAGAAGTAAGATGGTAAAGTGAATTTCATTTGTTGTTTACAATGATTGTTTTAAGGTTATCCCTAGCTTTGTTAACTTATGTGACATTAGGCAAATTATTTCATCTTTCTGGATCTCTGTTTCCTTATCTACAAAACAAAGAAATTAGGCCTGGTTAGGGATCTTGGCCAAGTCTCTCTATGTTTTCTGTCCTGATTCTTTTTTTTAATTAATTTTTATTTTCTGTCCTGATTCTTTTTTTATTAATTTTTATTTTCCTCAGTTACATGAAAAACCACATTTTTTGTCATACATGAACATCCTTTTAAAATATATATTTTCTTATGAATAATGTTGGGAAATAAAAATCAGAGCAAAAGAAAAAACTCATGAGAAGGAAAAAAAAAAAAACAGAAGAAAAAGGGGGGAAAAGTGAACATAGCATGTGTTGATTTACATTGTTTCCATAATTCTCTCTCTGAACGCAGGTGGCATTTTCCATCCAAAGTTTATGTACTTGGTTCTGCTTGTTTTGTTCAATATCAGTTCATGTTAATCCTTCCAGGCCTTTCTAAAATCATCCTTTCATCATTTTTTATAAAACAATAATGTTCCATTATTTTCATATATCATTACGTTTTCAGCCATTACCTAATTAATGGACATCTACTCATTTTCTAATTCTTTGCCACCACAAAAATAACTGCTACAAACATTTTTGCACATGTGGATCCTTTTCCCTCTTTTATGATTTCTTCGGGATACAGATCTAGGAGTTGTCCTGATTCTTAGAAGCCACTTTATCCTCATCCCAAATAACTCTCATAAGCACAGTCTCTTTATAATCTTCCTCTCCATCTATAGTTTCTTCCTCCTCAGCTTTATTCTCTTCTTCCTATACCAGTTCCTTTCATCCTATCTGATGTATTTCTTCTTCATATCCTTGGCATTGAGATTGGTCACACTTCCAGTTTCATCAGAATGGTGAAGGAGATTAAGACTTGGGGATATATATGACTTGGACAATAGAAACTAAAAGGAGATGATGATGATCTGCCCTTCAAATATTTGAAGTTACCAAGGAGAAGAGAAATTAAACTTGTTCTACTTGGACCTAGAAAACAAAAACAGAACAGTGGGTAGATGCTACTGGAAAATATATTTCATTTATTGTAAGAAAAATGTAATAATTAGATGTATCCCAAAAGAAGATGGGTTGCTTTGAGACACAGTGAATTCCTTGTTATTGGAGATCCTTAAACGGTTATGAACTCTTGTTGGGAGATGCTATAGAAGAAATGCATGCTTCCAGATCTCTGACTTGCATTCAGGCTGTAAGATTTGATAATTTTAGGTCTATTATTTTTGTTGCATTGTGTTCTATCTTATCTTACCTTCCTTCATGTGACAGAGTTGTTATTCAGTTGTGTCCAACTCTTGTGACCCCATTTTGGGGATTTCTTGGCAAAGATACCAGAATGATTTGCCATTTCCTTTTCTAGCTCATTTTTGAGATGAGGAAACGGGGATAAATAGGGTTAAATGACTTAGTGTCTGAGGCCAGATTTTAATTGATTCTTCCTCTATCTGCTGGGCCATCTAGCTGCTCCATGTGACAGAGAGCTGATTTTTAAATATTAGCTGTTAGTTAGCAAAGATGAGAGATGGTGTGATATAGGAAATATAAAGCTGGTCTTGAAGAACTTCATCCTGGAAACAACTCTTCCAGAGCTTTTAGATAATTCTTAATTCTTAGGTAGTTTTTCTTAATATCAAGCCAAAAGCTTTAATTTCCAATCCTCCCTTTCCTATATGGTAATCCTTTGAATATCTAAAGATTGTACTTATGACTTTCAAACCCATAAATTTTCTCTTCAAGCTTTTACTCTTCAGTTCCTTCAACTTATCCTCACATGGCATAATTTCAAGGTCTTTTAACATTCTGGTAAAGTGGGTTATGTGGCTCAGTGCTGAGAATCTTAGGAATAAAGAAGTTAGAAAGAGAATTTCCAGCAAAGGAAGAGAATGGAGCTGAAAAGGAATAGAAAACAGGTAAAAAGGAAAAGAAAAGTATGAAAGGATTCCCCGTAAATTGTCTTTTTTTCTAAAATCTTAAACATCTTTGTTTATTACAACCAATTTTCATATAACATAGTTTTCTATCTCCTCAGCATCCTGCTTATCTTCCTCTGGATGTTCTCCAAACTGGCAATTTCTTTCCTAAAATGTGGCACCCAGAAGTGGATATAATACTTGAGATGTAACATAACCACAGCAGGATACAGTAAGACGATTATCATCTCCCTTATTCTGGACATGATTTTTTTTTAAATAACTTTTTGTTGACAGAACCCATGCCAGGGTAATTTTTTACATTATCCCTTGCACTCACTTCTGTTCCAGTTTTTCCTCTCCCTCCCTCTACCCCCTCCCCCAGATGGCAAACAGTCCTATACATGTTAAATAGGCTACGGTGGATCTTGGATACAATATATGTGTGCAGAACCGAACAGTTCTCTTGTTGCTCAGAGAGAATTGGATTTAGAAGATATAAATAACCTGGGAAGAAGAATAAAAATGCAAGCAGTTTATATTCATTTCCTAGTGTTCTTTCTTTGGGTGTAGCTGCTTCTGCTGGACATGATTTTTTATTAATATGACAAGATCCCATTTGTTTTCTATCTATGCAATACTTTTTAGAAAAGTATTTTTAAAATAACATTCTTTACTTTTCTTTCATTCATTTATCATACAATAATGTTCAAAGTATCATAAATTAATTTTAAAATGTTGTTGCAAATACTTTTAATTATTAGAACTCTTTTCATTTCATTTTCAAGGGGATCTTATTTATAAGATTATATATACACACACATATATAGATTTGTATACATATATATCCATATACATAGATATACATCTATGTATACACACATATCAGTAACATGGTTAATCAACAATATTTAACTATGTTTTCACATTACTCCCTCTGTGTTTATGTTAAGACTAGGACAGCTCCAAGTATGTATTATTATATGTAATAAGGATTGTTTACCAACTGAAAAACCCTGCGGATGCTAAATGTGCACTTGGGACTAGAGTGTCAGTAACATAAAGAAAAGCTTGTTTAAGTGATCTGCAAGGCAGGGCCACAGCTGTAACTTTGCCTTGGCAGAAGCTATCAAGTAAATAGCATGATCTTTTCAAACAGAGCCATATTATTTCCTTCATGGCATTTGTAATTTGTTAAAACTCTCACTGTGCCATGCCTTTCTTCCTAATAACAATGGCAAATGGCCAATCTCAGTACTCATCTCTTGCATACACAGTCCCTCTATGTGTATTTGATCTATTTTTTAATCTTCAAAGGAGGTATATATTGAAGAATGTGCTGAGCTGTGAATGATTTAAATGGCATACTGCTATTGGTAAGATATTCCTAAGGCTGTGATGTAACACACAAAAAAAGCAGGATAAAACAATTTTGTTTCAGAGTGCAGTAACAATAGTCCAGGTGAAAATATCAGCTGCTGGCTCTGTTAAAAAAAAAAAGAAAGAAAGAAAAGAAAAAAGACCATGTTTCAAAACTGCTGATATTTGATTTTATTAGATACTACATCTGGTGTTTATAGCCTCGTCTCATTTGCCAGGGCCCCCAGGAGCATCAGTCTGGGAGCATAGCCAGTGTCTACCAACTAACTTAGTGTTGAAACAGAGATCCAATAGCTTTCTAATTTCAAATTCAAAGGCAAATTTTTCAGTAACTTTGTTTTACCTATTGCTTATATATGTATATATTGAAACAAAGTCCTTTGACATTATAATAAAATTTGTATTTGATGTAATTTCTTTTAATCATGTTTTTTTCAGAGTATAATGAATCAGACTATCTCTATACTTTCTGTATATGCCACACAGGAAAAAGCTAAAGTGAGACAAATGTTGTAATAATTTTCTATTTTTATAGCAAATTAATTTTCAGAAAAAGTGGGAAACTTATAATGATCATACCAAATAATATATGTTATTTTAAGCTTGTCTTATGCCAGTAAACATTTTATCCTAGTATGATGGGTCCTCAGGTTTCTGTTTATTAAACCTTTCACATGTGTCTGGTAATCAACATTTAAGATGTTTTTGCATTGCAAAGCATACTATATAAGATACATAGACCTAGTGTTAAATTCACAAAGAAGTAAATCTATAGGGGAAAATAAAATTTACTTGCTTTCAATAAAAGGTGAAAGAAAAGAGATCGCCTTCTATATAAGAGGAATATAGCCTACAACTCACATAGCACAATAACTTAATATTAGTGTAGTTTAAAATGCAACTCAATAAGAATACTTATTGCTTGTGAAGATTAATTTGCTGGAATCAGACATAATTCATTTGACAAAGCTAAACTTTTTAAAAAGCACTCTACTGATCCTTCTTTGTCAACTTTAGTGCTATTTTTCACATAGTTTGATATGCAACAAAAGCTCAGCAACTGATTGATACAGAAAGTGAACAGCATGGTAGGTAGGTGCAAGAATATACCACAGATCACAGAACTTATAACACAAAACATTTTAAAGGGAATAATTTTCTAATAAAATGTTCAATGGAGTAGTCTTTGAAATCAAAACATTAAAGAGGTTCTTAAACCACCTAATGTGGTGTGAAAAGATTTTTATTCTAATGTGGTTTGACTGTGTCTGTGATTTATAACCTGACTTATTAGTCTTTGTATAGGGTTGAATAGCAAATATTTTGCCATGATTTAAAGTGTTGATAATTATCTCTTGCTAATTTGAAGAATTTAAGGTAACTCAAGATGAGTGAGCGCCATTATAATGTGTATGATGTGAATCATTTCTAAAGGCATTTTACTAAATTTATTCAAGTTATTTTCAAGATTCTGAAAAATAATCTACAACTACAATTTCTACAACTATCCATTTTATAGTTGTAGTTGGGAGATAGATCATACTTTTAATGTTATTCTTCAATTAACTTTTAAAATATGAATTTAAAAGTATCTTCATTTTAGCATTATTTCATAGTAATGAACTAGGAAATCAAAATTTTAGAGCTGGAAGGGAACCAGTGAGACAATTTAGTCCAATCCCCTCATTTTGTAGATAAGAAACTGAAATGCAGAGACTGAAATGCAGTGACCTGGCCAGTCATTCAAGTAGTAATAATAATCATAGGTAGCTTTTATATAGCATTTTGATGTTTGCAAAGCATTTTACAAGTATTATTTTATTTTGTCCTCACAACAGCCCTAGAAGGTAAATGCTATTATTACTCTTACTTTATAGATGAAGAAACTGAGAGAAGGTAAATGACTTTCTCAAGATTACACAACTTGTTAGTATCTTGGGCAGGACTTTAATTCAGATCTTCCTTTCTCCAACTCCGATGCCTTCTTCATTATACCAACTAGCTGCCTAACAATAGACCTGGGATTTGAACCAATCTCTGAGCTCAGGTAAGCACCAGGAGGCCTAGACATGAAGCCCTGCCACAAACAGACTTTTTGTCATGAGAAAACTCACTGTTGCTGTTACGCCTCACTATTGTTGATACACTGACTCTTTGTCTAGCCACAAATATATATATATATACACATCAAAGTTTAGCCACATTAAAGCAGGTTCCTCCATTGGGTTGGGATGGCATGGGGGAGCGCACATGTGTCTAATTTCCCTTCTTGTTTGCAAATCTTTTCCCTCATTTTGAAATTAAACTTCTGTTTGATTCCTGACTCTCCTGTCTCTAGCCTACTCTGTTCTGCTCTGACCACGCATATGTTAGAAATGGTTTGCTCCAGTTGACAACATAAAGCTACTGTAACACATTGCTTCCTGGGGAGGGGGGAAGATTTTATCCACTATACACTGCCTCTTAGTGTCAGTATTTTCATTATATCGAATAGCCTAAATAATATTTGGACATTTTAAAGCAACTTATACTTTTAGAGTATAAATTTTTTATCTGATCTGTAATTTTAAAAAATATTTTTTATTTGCTTACATATTATAAAGTGTTGGGTGGAGTGTTGTTTATTGTTATGTATATTCACATAGTTCTGCTGAAATGTTTTTCCACAAGTGGCAAAAATAGAAATCTCTAGCATCTCCCCTCCCAACAAATAATATTAGTAGACTAATGTTAGTAGATTAAATTATATTAGCAGGTTAATAAATAATAGTCTAGAGGAAGCAATTTTTAAGTTTAAACCAAGATCCTGATGACCATTCATTAATTGGGAAAAGAGCTTTATAACTAAGGCTTGATTCTTTTTCCACCAAATATCAGTCCCATAATAAACACCATATAAACCCATTTATCCAACTTGATAGCTAAACAGAAATCAAAGTAAACATAGCACAATATATGCCATACAATATAGACTGAATGAGCTCTTCCTTTGGGAGTCATATAACTGAGTTCAGCCTAGAAACAGAGACTGAGATCTTACCCAAGGGAAAATTCTCCAAAGTCTCTAGTGTAGTAAGTTGGAAATAGGGATATGATTGAAATTCTACACACTGGCTTCTACTCAGAATCTTTCTCCCTTCATGGACTTGAAGAGGGTTTGGAATTATATAACTTCTTTCTCGAAGCTAGAAGCAGAGGAGACTCACGTTTCCATAGTCATGGAGCGTCAGTAGTTAATCTCTACCAAAGAGGAGACTCATGCAATTGGCCCTATACTCAAGGCTTCCGAATATAATTGATTTCCTTTGCAATCTTATGTATTTCATTTTAGGCATTTAAAAGAAGAGTACCATGGGCTTCGCCAGAGAGTTACACAAAAAGGTCAGGAATCCTTGTTTTAAAGTAGCATTATAGGCTAGTACAGTATTATAGTAGGCATTATTTCCAAATAAAGATACCACAGTAATCTCAAAAGATTGTAAAAGCACAACTTTGGCAAATAGTAAAAGCTCTTTTATGTCTCAAATGTTGAGCAAACAATTCTTATTATTGCAATACACTTTTCCCCTAAAATATTAGAATACTAGGACAGCACCATTGGCATAAAAAAGCAAGACATTTAATTTGGTAAGGTCATTACTCTTCTGCAAATGTTTCCCCTTCTCTGTTGCCCATCGTTTTCGTGTTCTCTCTGTAAAGAAGTACAGTGGGGTCCCATGATTAAAATGCTTCCATGCTTTTTGAATTCCTATCCCCCAGGCTTAGAATGATGTCTGGCACATAGTAGGTGCTTAATAAATGCTTATTGGCTAACTGCCGATAATAACCCTTCCCTCCCCAATTCCCAGCGTTTCTGTCCTTTCCTTGTATTTTCACACCGTTATGGAGTTTACTCCCCCGAGAAGCCTGTATGGGGAGGAGGGAGAGGGAAAGAGGAGGGGGGAAGGAGGGGGGAGGGAAAGAGGAGGGGGGAGGGAAAGATGAGGGGGAGGGGAGGAGGGGGGAGAGAAAGAGGAGGGGGAAAGAGGAGGGGGGAGGGAAAGAGGAGGGGGGAGGGAAAGAGGAGAGGGGAGGGAAAGAGGAGGGGGGAGGGGGAGACGGGACGGAAACTGCTGCTTCTCCAGCCTGGAAGAAGAAGGGGAGAGGGACGCGTACGGGAGCGAGGCCTTCCTCCCGGCCCGAGTCCAGGAGGCAGTTTCCAAGGCCCGTCACGGTGGTTTTTAAGGGGCTGTACTGGGCTTCTATTCACCGAGCCTGGACTGAATAGGGAGCATCTGATGAAGGAGACAACTGGCCTCCTAGGACGACCCAAGGCCTCTTTATTCGCCAGAGACTAAATGTAGGGCCCTACAGGTGACGGTGAGAGAGTAACATGTCTGGCCCTCGGTTTCCTCATGTATAAAACGCATCGAATTAACTAACACAAGACCGCCGATCTTCCAGAGTCCGACCTAAGGAGACGGCGGACCCTAAGTGCGCAGGCGCTAAATCCCGCCTGTGGCCCCGCCCCACCTGGGTTGCCATAGGAACCACTACCTGCTGCCGTGGGGGAAGGGAAAGTTTCCGAGGTTCCACTGGGAGCTAAGGGCGTGTGGGCTACTGCGCACGTAGAGGGAAGCAATGGAGTTGCCCAATCAGGTCCGGCAGCGGCTGGCGAACTTCAGCCGGACGGTGTTTATAGACACAAACCGGACCGGACCGGAATTCTACGGCAACCCCGGTGAGTGGCGAGATCCTTAGAGAAAGAGGCTGTGACCAGTGAAGAAAAAGTGGGTGGGGAGAAGGCTAGGGCGGGAAATGACGTCAGGCGCTTGCCCTCACTAAAGATGGCGGCTCAGTCTTCAATGAGGTCTGGCAGGGTCGGGAGAGGAAGGGAAGTAGGAGAAATCTTTTCTTCCAGAACTCTTCCCCATCCGTTGATAATGGGGCGTAGACCACTGGAGGCGCCCTTACTGGGAAAGGAATAAATTAATCAACCAACCAATCAATTAATGATGCCCTACGGTAGATGGAGTCCAGTGGTACCCGACTCTCCCCTCACCTTCCCCCACACACGCCTCAAGAGAGAGCCCAAAGACTCCAGGTTCAACTGAGGGACCTTGGACAAGTCCCCAGCCAATTCTTTTTTAAAACTACAAATTATTCCCTAGCGCACGCACACAGATCCCTGGAAGAAGCCTCCTAAGCAGACTAAACCCTAAGTATGCGCCAAAAAGGGAAAATCACATCTCAAAACTGCCCTTCTGGGAAAAGATGTTTCTGGCTTGGTAAAGTCGGGATAAGAATAGCACCTCCCTCGCAAGCCTGAACCTGGCTTTTTTCTGCATCATGGGTTGTTTGCCGCGCTCCCGAATTCTTCGTTTTAACAGAAAACAGCTCTTTCTACCTTTTCTAAGTTTTCAGTGCTGTGAGAAGTCGCTATTAGATGTAAAAAAATCTAAGCGTCTAAGTTGTTATCACCACAGCTTTTTAGCATACATCCATGCAAGTCCAAAGGGATTATTAGATTGAGCTCATAGTAGGTTATTGATACATGAATTTTTTCAAGGACTGAAGTTCAGAAAATATTTTTGTTGTTAAGACTAGAAATGGTATTGTTTATTTTAAAATATTGTTTACAGTTATTTAAAAGGTTCCCCTATGGAAATATACTTCGGAGTAGAGGATATGGAGCCAGGTTTAGAGCCAGAAAGAGTCAGATTCAAATCCTACCGCCTACAAATCCTAGCTTTGGTTCCTGGGGCAAGTCATTATCCTAAACTCTCAGGTTCCAGGACAATCTTTAGACTTTAAGCTGCAGATCAGGAGCTGATCCAGCACTGGGAGAGGAAATTTCCTCACTGAGGGGTTCCTTGTGCCAGTAAATTGATAACTAGTGGAATGGTTTTTGCAATTTGTTTCTCCAGCTTTTTTGACCGATGAGGAAACTGAGGCAAACAAGGTTAAGTGACTTGTCCAGGGTCATATGACTAGTAAGTATCTGAGGTTGGATTTGAATTCAGGTCTTCATGACTCCAGGTTAAGAGATCTATCCACTTCACCACCTAGCTGATAGGAACAGTCTTCTCTGCACCCCACCTCCCATAAAAAAACAAAACAACAAAAAAAAAAAACTCATAGAAATATAATAAAGGGGTAATACTTTATTTTAAATGTTTTAAGCCTGTAGAATATTAAGCAACTAAGGAATATGGATTATTTCAAAATATGAACCTTTTGCATATGAAATATGGCCTCATATTCTGGAATTTAAATAACTTTGTACTGGATTCTATGTTACCTCCTTTAGTACTTCCTTTTTTACAAAAATGAAAACATACTCTATCAAGTGATACAGCCAACATAGATAGTTTTTGGGAAATGCAGTAATTTCTTGTCAGAATAAACTTATCATTGGTATAATCCTTATAACAATATGGGAATCAGGACAACTACATTATGAAGAGCTTGGTTTTATCCAGTGATGGTATGTATTTCTCACATTTTTCCTTCATATCTTATATATATGAAGGCCACACATTGGCTACATGAGCAGTGAAAGACCCAATAGACAATAATTACAAAGTGATAGTATACTATATTGAAAGACATGTTATTCCATTTTCTTGGCACTCAAGATAGCCAGCCTTCTTTATGTGGTAGATGCTTAATATGTATTTATTTAATTAATAGTAAGGCCAATATTCCTTCTTTTGATAGTAGTTCAAAATTAGCACAAAATTTGAAATTTAAAAATCATAACCACTTCTGCTTACTATACATCATTTTGGTCATCTTCGAAAAGGAGAGACAACAATCCCTTATTAATAATGTTTATTTTGTGGAGAAAAGAGGGCATTTATGAAAGTTTCTGCAATATTGTAGTTGAGGTTTTTTTCTTTTTCTTTTCCCTTCCTTTCTCCTGCAGATAATGAAATAGTCTCCAGTTTGGCATTACAGATATCTCTTTATTTCAACATTTATTTCTTTCCTTTTTGGTGGGTGTGTAATATCATCATGCTCCACCTGAAGGTGAGTATAAAATCTGATTATGTTGTTAACAAATATTAAGGTCTGCATCCCTATATCTTAGGCTGAAATGTCATGGGCTTCTGTGAATTAGTTATAACATTACTGCCAGGATGATGTAAAATAATAGTAACATGTTGTCACTTTGGTTTTTGTCTGCAGTATCCCATCTTGCCTGATTATTATAAATTCATTCTAGTCACCGTCGTTATACTAATAACCTTAATTGAGGCCATCCGGTTGTATTTAGGATATATGGGTAACCTCCAAGAAAAGGTAAGATCTTGTTTCATACTGTTAGTCTTATTATCAGTGCTATATTTAAATTCAAGTAGACTTTCCACTTTGCCAATAAAGCACTATTTTTATACCAAATGGAATCTTTGGAACCTGGATCTAAAAACGAAGAGAAAAAGCTTTCATCAATTTTCCCCAGGTTAGATGAGACTCTCACTCATTCTAGTTAAACACTTTCTATCCAATAGTAATAATATTGGACATTTATAAAACAACTTAAGTTTTATATAAAATTGCTTATTTGATCCTTAAAAAAACCCTCTACAATTTATTGTCACTATTTATGGAGGAGAAAACAGGCTCAGTTTAAATGACCTGCCAGTGATTACACAGTTGCTAAGTGTAAGCAGTAAGATTCAAATCCAGTTCCTTCCTAAGTCTATTGCTTTTCCTGCTTTGTTGTTATATTAATTGGATATACTTTTATTTTAACTTCTGTGCTATTTTGAGCTCTTCTTAAATGGTTTAATTTCCTTTCACTTTATCTTTCCAAATGAATTATAAGTTCCTTCAGAACAAATTCTCCACCTATACTATTTTTCATCCTTCATATTGCCTAACATTGCTGGTCCAGAGTAAGTTCTAAATAAGAACTTATTGGCTCATTGTGATTATACTCTTATTAAAGGAGTAAAATTCTTGTTAACAATATTTTTACTGTTGCAGGTTCCAGAGCTGGCTGGCTTTTGGCTCTTGACCCTTCTGCTGCAATCGCCCTTAATTTTCTTCTTGCTTTTTAATGAAGGTCTGACAATTCAACCCCTGGAACGAGCAGTCAACATCATCTTCACTTTCTTCCTAACTTTCCAGATTGTTGTAGCATTTCTTGCCTTAAAGAAAATGGCAAACCAGTTGGCCGCTAGATTCCACCTCCAAGATTTTGACCATTTTGATAGAGAAAAGAGGAAGACACATGATTCTAGGTTTCTATCACAACATTTAGAGGAGTTTCATCCCACAGCTGTTGAGTAGGAGTCTATAAAAGAAACAGGACAGATTGTACCAGAAGATATCAAGAGCTGGGAAAATAATCCTTGTTGAGAAGAAAGAACAAAGCAAATGCTGTATTATATTTTTGTCTTCCTTAAAGAAATTCTGTGGTGTGAGAAAACAGGCAGCTCTAGGCTGGCTTTATTTCCACAATGCCAGAAACACAGGTAAAAAATGAAAACTAATTCTAAAATATAATTGTTATCCAGATCATGCCAAATATTACAGTTTGAAAACAGATTTTTTTTTTTTAGTTAACATTTTTAGTCTTGCCCTTCTTATATATTTGACACATTGTGGCTATAGCCTTAAAAAAAATCTGTTCAATATCCTGGAGTAGTAGAAGGATATCTCTATAATCCACATTTCTATCATATTTATCATTTTAATATCAATACAGTTTTGTGCTTTTCTTTGGGACTTCTCATTTTCTATGGCACATCTACTAGTATTTCAGCTATCTCTTTGGGCACCGTTTTTTCTTTAATGAAGCATACAGAAGTACATATGCTTGTCACTATTCTCTGCTTTTAGAATATTTGTAGGGAAGACAATAGATAGGGTTTTATGCCCACAGTAATGTTGAGTACTGGCTACAATGCCCATCTTATATATAAGAAGTGCTTGGGGGAAAGAGGACAGCATTAATATTGTAGAATAACATTTATGATAATGTTATTATTTTCTAATTATGTCATGTAAGATTTTGTCCAGTGTTGTGAAAATGTTTTCAAAATAATTTTAAATATTCTTATATTAAAGCATCAGCCAACATTCATTCTCTAGTGTAATTCTTTAGGTGTTGAGATATTGGTGACTTCTTAAGATTTCATTTTTTTTGTCTTCATAGACTAAGAACTCTAATGTTAATTCACCCAGGATTAGTTAATTAAGAATTAGTTAAACCAAGGATTATTAATCTGGGATCAATGAACCTTCAAAAAATATTTTGTTAAGTATTTTTTAATATAAGTTTTTTCTTTTGTAATCCTATGTATGTGCTTTTAAAAAACAATTTTTAGAAGTGTCCATAGGCTTCCCTGGACTGATAAAGTAATATATGACAAAAAAAGATTAATAATCCCTAGGTTAGTCCTAAATGAACTTAATTATGCTGTATGAAGAAGCAGGAAATTTGATTTGTGAACTAGGATATCTGTTTGTCAATTTTTAGTTAAATGAACCATGCTTATATGACTAAATCAGCATATTCCCTTCTCACTTGAAGAAATCTACTTGATAAATCCAATTAAGATCATAAAATTGCTTGATGACTATACAACTAAAAAATGAGAAATTGATGATTTTAAAGAGTTATTATATTTTCATCAATGCTTTTATAAAAATATAAAGTTGCCTTTCTTTATTAAAGGAAGCAGAGCCTATTATCTCTTTCAAAGACAGGGTTATGCTTACACTGACAAATTTTTCTTTGAAAATTTTTTAATGTAACTCATGCAAACTCATTTAATTCCAAGATCTCATCTCATTTATTGTTATTTGCTTCATGGTTTTCAATTTCTTCCCCTTCCACTAAAAAAAAAAAAACTTTAGAGTTTCTGGGTAGATATATTAATTTTTTTATCTGCATCATTTTGCTTGAGATCAGTTTAACTCATGCAGTCTCCCCCTCAAGAAAGAGGGGGAGGACTGCATTTATCTTTGTTTTTATTCTTAAAGTTCATTTTTAAAAATTTATTGAAGCCTTTTACATTATAGTTATTTCTGGAAAAATTCTTCCTCTAGATAGAACAAAGGAAAAACAATTATGCAAAAGTACCTGACAATGCATTTTTCCCTGATAGCCTTATTCCTTTACTGTAAGAAAGGAGATATTTATGTTTTATTATCTGTTCTCTAGGACCATTATTTTTTCAATTACTCAAGAGTTTGGCCTACTTTTAATGACCTTTTCATTTATATTGTTATAGTCAGTATCAAATTGTCAAATATTATCATACATTCCACATCATCAATTGATAGGATTTTATCAGTAGAAATGATATTAAAGAGGAATATCACCATCTGTTTTACTGTTGTACTCTAAAGATCCATGGATGATGGAATCTTTATATCTGACATGCAGCTGAAACCATATATAAGTATTCCATTAAAAAATAATCTCCTTGAGAGAAAAACTCTCTTACTTCCTATTTGTTTCACAGCACTTTTCATATAACAAATGTTTAATAAATGCTTTGTTTATTGGATATTTTATGCTTTTGGTTCTATTTATTTTAGTCCACATCAATTCAAGCATATATTCAAATTATGCATATTTGTCATTTCTACTTGATAGTGTTTCATTCTGTTTATTTGCCATGTTTTTTTTTTTTTCAACCATTCCCAAACTGATGTTTTATTTCCTATTCTTTTCTAAAACAAATTTTGATATATATTGAGTCATTTTTTTTTCTGACATTGATCTCTTTAGGAGATCAAATATATATGACATATATTTGTAGTACAATTTAAATACATTACTGCTAGACATTTCTACTTTTGTTTTTCATTGTTTCTTTTAAGAATCTTAATCTTTTGCTCTTCTAGATGAGTTTGTTATTTTTTTTTTGCTTTATAAATCATCCTTTAGTAGGCTGATTTGTGTTCTGAATTAAGAAAATCAGTTTAGGTAGTATATTGGCTCAACCTGCTCATAAGCAATTGATAACTCTCCATTTATTTAGGACTATCTTTATTTCCATAAGTGTTTTGTAATTTTATTTTTATAATTCCTCTGTTTGTCTTAGCAAATAGACTTCCAAATATTTTACATAGTGTATATAATTAAATTTCTCTATTTCTTCCTGTGGAGTTTTGTTGCTAATATATAGAAATGATGATAATTTATGTAAGTTTATTATGTCTTGCAACTTATTTCAATTAATTTTTAGTTGATTCTCTAAGCAAACCATATTTTCATAAAGTGAAAATTTTGTTTACTCTTTTGTCTATTCAATTTCTTTTCCGTACTTCTTTGTTAAGTTAAATTTTATTTTTTTCAATGAATAAAACTAATTTTTCTACTTTCCTTTTACCCCCACCTCATTCCCCACTTCTGGCAGAAAAACTCTTGGTACAAAGCTTTTTAGTCAAAGAAAGACAAATCTTTGCATTAGCTATATCTAAAAAATATGTTTCATTCTTTACCCTAAATCCTCCACTTCTCATTTGGGAAGTATAGCATGCTTCATCATTAGTATTTTTTGCCCCTAGTCAAGGGACAAAGTTTATTCTAATAGTAATGCCATTATAAAGCAGACTGGAATTCTAAGAGAATTCAGCCGAGAAACAGAAGCAAGGAAATACATTTATCCAGCTTTCAATCATTGATATGCTAATTGTATGGCTCATAAGTAGGAAAGAGGAATGGTTTCTGGAATTTGGTTTTTGTTGACAAGATTACCAGTATGTATAATAATGCATCATTAGTATTCTTTAAAAAAAAAAAATTAACATGTATTTCAACATATTTAACATGTACTGGACTGCCTGCCAGCTTGGGGAGGGGGTAGGAAGAAGGAAGGGAAAAATTTGGAACAAAAGGTTTTGCAAGAGTCAATATTGGAAAAATTACCCATGCATATGCTTTGTAAATAAAAAGTTTTAATTTTTTAAAAAAAATGAAGGTGAAATAAAACAAAGTTATTCATGAAAAAAAAAAATAAACATGGCTTCAAGAACCTTGAATTTTTTTTTGGGGGGGGGGAGGGGAGAAACAGACATCTTGAGACCAAATTAAATGGTACATTGGCCCTGGATTCAGAAGACCTGAATTCAGATCTAGACTGAGACACTTAGGTGTGACTCTAAGCAAGTCACTTAACCCCAATTGCCCCCCCCACACACACACAAAAACCTAAAAAAATCAATCATTGTTGATCAAAGTTTTTAAATCCTTCAAAATTGTTTTGCAAGGGTTTTATCTAAAATCTTCCATTATGCATTAGTTTATACAAATATTCCAGGTTTCACTGACTCAAACTAATCTTCATCATTTTTAAAGTATGATAATATTTCATTATATTCATATTCTCTAATTTGTTTAGCCATTTCTTAATTGACGTTTAGCCATTCCCTTTTTGTTTCTTGTTCTTTGATGTTACAAAAAGAGTATAATAAATGTAAAAATATTTTGTATTTATGGAGTCTTTTTGCCTTTTTTTGCTTGTTTTTATTAACATTTTTAAAAAAGTTTACTGATCATCATAAAAAATACTAGTAAGTAAGAGATCTAAATGACCAGGGCTAAGGGGAGACATAACATTGTGCAGCACATAGGGCAGATTGATGCATACATGCATCAGATAGCTGCACACAGAAACAAGAGATAAAAAGAAAGTGTGAGACAGGAGGAGAGGAGGAAGAGGACCACTGAAGAATAACAGCATTGAATGGATTGGCTTCCTTCATGGTCTGGCTCTCATCAGCCAGTTCTTTTCTGAAAGAACATGGTCATAAGGACAAAGGTCAGCTGCCATTACTGGCTGGGTTTTGACAATGAAAAGCTGGATATTACTGATTCTATGATGAAGGCTAAATTTTTGTCCCAGGCTCCTGCCATTAGCAAGCAGGATTTGGATGTTGACCCCTGACTCATCAGTGGTGTCATTTCCACCTACTGAGTTGGAGGACTTGTGTTTAATAGCTAGGGGGTAGTAACTGCCCAGTTTCTGATCTCTGGACAATGAAAACTTTGAAGGTTCCCTTGAGCTTTACAAAGTCCTCATGTTGTTGCTTCTCCACAACTTGAACTCCATATGAAAAACTTTCATAGCTCTGGGAGTGCTTTACTTCTGCAGGTAGATTCCAAAACTGGGCATGGAGTGGGTCTGGGTAGCTTCTCAGCTCATCATTGTCCGTGCTGAATCTACTCTTCTAGAGCCTCAATACTATTTGCACATCTTGGCCAGAAAATTGTCATCTTTCTCCTGCTACCTGGTCAGACTCCTACTCTAGGGCTAGTCCAAGATGGTATCCACCCTCTGCAAGTGGTTTGGGTTTGCTAGTTTCATCAGAATTCTTGGCCTTTTGGTTGGCAGCCATGTTCCTTGGTACGCTTGAACAGATCTTTCACCAACTCACTGGGACTTTTTTTTTTTCAACAACAATTTGTTATCCACATCTTTCTGAACTTCTATTATAAAACCTTTGACCCTTTTCATTATCTTCATCTTCTTTTTGGACATGAACAAGGTCTCTGAATAATGTCATCTTATCACAAGGAATTATACCTTTGGATGATGAAACAGGTACTGACTAGGCAAGTAAAATGGTGTTCATCTCTTCCATCAGCATAAAAGCTGCTGAGGGCAATCTGCAGGTCCCATCCAACTGACTAGAAGAAGTGAACCTGATTCTCCGTGGTCTATGTCATTGCCACAAACTCCTTCAGTTCCTCCTGCTACTCTATATATTTCCCTAGCTTCTAGTATTATAGCAATTTTGATTGACTAGTGAGTTTGAAATTCAGTAGCTGGGTTTGGGGATTTATCAGATAGGATCTGATTTTTTTTTTTTTTTGCTTCTCTATGATATATACTTAATCTATATACCTTTTCTATTTCTTAAACAGCCGTTTTGATGATTTCTGCTTTGTAGTATGGTTTGAGGTCTGGTAGTGGTAGGCCCTTTTCCCCCTCTTTCCCCCTAAAAATATGATTTCCCCAATTGTTTCAATTACCTTCTTTGTTGATATTACATAATTTTTAAAAATAACACATCATGAATCAACAAATGGATGGTTTTATCTCCATTTTGCCTATCTTTATACCTTCAGTTTATTTCTTTTGTCTCTATTGTTATTGGCAATATTTCTAACATGTCAAATAAAAGTAGGGAAAGGGTTCATACTTGCTTTATTGTTATATTATTGAGGGAATATTCTAATATATTCATATTTCATGCAATGCTAGCATTGGTTTTAGATACTTTTATTTCATTAAAAATATCGTTCTAGATCTGCATTTTGCAGAAAATTTTGGCATAAATTATGATTACATTTTAATGGCCTCTGGATCTATTCTAATTTTGCAATTTGGTATCTAAAAATAAATGTAATTATATTAAAAAATATATGATTTCCCTTCTAGATGAATTTCATTTTTAATTTAGCCTTGTATCCCAAAGAGATCTTAAAGGAGATAAAGGGACCCACATGTGCAAAAATGTTTGTGGCAGCCTCTTTTGTAGTGGCAAGGAACTGGAAACTGAGTGGCTGCCTATCACTTGGAGAATGGCTGAATACATTATGGTAAATTAATGTTATGGAATATTATTGTTCTATAAGAAATGATCAGCAGGATGATTTACTGATGCTAAGTGAAGTGAGCAGAACCAGGAGATCATTGTACAAGGCAACAAGATTATATAATGATCAATTCTGAGGATATGGCTTTCTTCAACAATGAGATCATTGAGGCCAGTTCCAATGATCTTGTGATGAAGAAAGCCATCTACATCCAGAGAGAGGGATTGTAGGAACTGAATGTGGATCACAACATAACATTCTCACTCTTTGTTGTTGTTCGCTTGCATTTTGTTTTCTTACTCATTTTCTTTCCTTTTTGATCTGATTTTTCTTATGCAGCAAAATAATTGTATAAACATGTTTACATATGTTGGATTTAACATATATTTTAACATGTATAATATATATTGGATTATTTGCCATCTAGAGAAGGGGATGCAAGGAAGGGAAGGAAAAACTTGGAACACAAGGTTTTGCAAGGGTCTGTTTTAAAAAATTATCCATGCATATGTTTTCAAAATAAAAATCTGTAATAAAAAATAATAGAAGTAAAAAAAAACAAATTCATCTTGTTAATACTTTGTTCTAATTCTGTAAAGTAACCCTTTGATAATTTGCAGGACATTGAATAAGCAGATTAATTTAGTTAGTGTTAATCATTTTTATTATCCTGGATCCACCAACTCTTGAGCAATGGATATTTCTCCAAATTACTTGGTTCTATCTTTATTTGTATTGAGAGTGCTATTTTTTTGTTTTTGTTTTTGGGGAATTTTTTTTTTTTTTTTTTTTTTTTTTGGTATTTATGTTGTTCCTGTGTTTGTTGTAGCAGATAGACATCCAGGTATTTTATACATTCTGGAGTTTATTTAAAGTGGAATTTCTCCTCTCTCTTTCCGATAGATTTTGTTGATAATATGTAAAAATTATTAAGATTTATGTGCTGATTTTCTGTTCTATTACTTTGTCAGTTATTATTTCAATAACTTCTTATTTGATTATCTATTGTTCTATAAATAAAGCACCATATCATCTTCAAAAAGTGGTCATTTTGTTTACGCTTGTGTTTATTCTCCCAATTTCTTTTCCTTGTCTGGGAGAGCTAATTGTGATGTGTGATGATGATGGACATCTTTGCTTTACTTTTCCTCTTACTGAAAAGGCCTCTATTTTATCTCAGTTATATAAAATGCTAGCTTTTTTGTTTCAGTAGGTACTATTTATCATTTTAAAGATGAGCCTTTTTTTTTTTTTTTTTTTGCTTTTTAGCGTTTTTAAAAGACACAGGAATTTTATTTCATCAAAAAAGACAATATCTGTTGATACAATCAATAGATTTGGGATTTTTTGTTGCTAATAAATAATCTACTATAGTTATAATTTTCCTGATATTAAACCAACTCTGAATTTCTGGTATAAATCTTAACTGGTCATAATATATTATCTCTTTGATGGGTAACTTCTTTATTAATATTTTATTTATAATTTTTGCTTTGATTTTTATTATTGATATTGATCTATACAAATAAAGAAATTCAGAAAACAGACATATTAAATATACCAGTTACCAATCAAATTTTTTTATGGTCCAGTTGAGGGGCTGACAAACTGTGGCCTGAGGAACAAAACTGACTTGCTGAGTACTTAAAAAATTTTTTTAAATATAAAAAACACTCTTTGTTTATGGGCCATACAAAACCAGGCCATTGGCCAGATTTGGCCTATGGGCCATAATTTGTAGGTACCTGGTACAGTATATTGGCATTCTTTGTAAAGATGCCATGTATATTTGAAAAATCCTTATTTTCCTTTATGTTCTCATTCAGTAATCACCAGAGATCTGTGTTTGACTCCTTCCTCTCTCACCACCCCTGCTAATTTTACCTTCTTAATCCTTCTATTCTTCTCTCTATTTCTGCCCTCTGATATTGCCACTACTCTGGTACAGCCCCACATCATTTGCTGCCTGGACTATTCCAGTAACCTGCTGAGGGTCTCCCTGCTCTATGTTTCTCCTCACTCTAATCAGCCTGCCACTCAGCTGTCAAAGAAATCTTTCTAAAGCAGAAATCTAACCATATTATCTTCTTATAGAGTAAACTCCAATAGCTCCCTCTTATCTCCAGGATCAACTATAAAATCCTCTCTTCAGCATCCAAAGTCCTCATTCCATCTGTACTGCCAACTTCTCCAGTCTTCTTGTATCTCCTTCACTCCGTGTCCTCCATAATATGTTGGTAACATTCTCCTCTTTGCTGTTCCTTGAATAAGACTCTTCTTCCTGACTGGGCATTTTCACTGGCTGTCTCCCATGCTTTGAATACTCTGCCTCCTGTCTTCTCTGGCTTCCTTTAAATTAGAATCCTATCTTATTTAAATAGAAAGCTTTTCATGATTCCCTTTATTTCCAGTGTCTTTTCTTTACTAATTATCATATATCTATATATCTTGTTTGAATATATTTATATGTCTACTCTTTTAGATTATGATCTCCTTGAGAGCAGGAAACTGTCTTTCATCTTTTTTTTTTTTTTTTTTTTTTTTATCCCTACCCCTTCCCACAGTGCCTGGAACATAATAGGTGCTTAATAAATATTTTTCAAATGACTGTCTAAAAATTTTAATCATATCCTTAACTTCTTTCCTGTTTATCTTATAGTTAGATTTATCTGGGGATCTAAGACAAGTATTTTGAGAATTTTACTTTAAGAATTTAGTTAATATATCATTTGGAACACATATATTAAGTATTAATATTAACTCATTATTATTGGTGTTTTTAGGCATTATATAGGTTCCCTTTTTTAACTTTTTAAATTAGATCTTTTAAAAATTGTTGCCTTGTCTGAGACCATGATTACTTTTTTGAAAATTCTTCTTTAAAATTTTTTTTGAAAATATAGATTTATTTCATGAAGTATTACTCAATTACATGCAAAAACATTTTAACATTCATTTTAAAATTTTTGAGTTACAAATTCTCTCTCTCTGTGTCCTTTCCTCTACCCTTTGAAAAGGCAAGCAATATGATAATGGATATTTTCATATTAGCCATGTTGCAAAAGAAGCCACATACACACACACCAGGCATACACATCCAAGAAAAATAAAGTTAAAATGTATGTTTCAATCTGCACTTAGAGTACATAAATGAGATCATGATTACTATCCCTGCTTTTTTTAGTTTACCTGAAGCATGAGGTTTTGTTGTAATAAATTTTAATTATGTAAGACTTTTTGTTTCATTCTATTGCCTATAAACAATATATTGTTGGATTCAACCATCCTCCCCTATGTGGTGAGTCTAATCCATTCACCTTTACAATTGTTGTTATTAACTGTGTATTTTCTTCCATTCTATCCTTTTATCTTTCCCTCCCTTTATTTCTTGCTCCTTATTACAAGAAGATATTGAGAGGTAATGTTGTATACAACACCATTCATCTGCATTTGATGTAATGGACTTCTGTCTCTATTCTTTTCCTCTCTTCCAGTCCACTATCACAGATTATTACCCTTTATTTCTTTCCTTTTATCCCCCCATTGATGTTCCATCCTATGAAGATGGAGTTTGTTTTGCTTCTGACTAATCCCCTCCTAAACCTATCTTCACTTTTAATCTCTGTCTCCTCTCCCCATCCTCATCTGATTCCCTATGTTTAATTTATTTCATACCAAATGCTTTGTGCAAGTGTGTGTGTGTGTGTGTGTGTGTGTGTGTGTGTAGCCCTCTTTTGTACAGTTCAAGTAAAAGTAATGTTTATGTGTACCTTATCTCCTCACACCTTCCTTTATAATTGTATAGACTTCTCATACATCCTAATTATGTGAAATAAGTTCATCCGTCTCCCTCCCTCCCTCTTTCTCCCTTAGTGTATTTCTTTCCCTTCCATTTTCTTTTTCTCTTAAGAGCATCAAGATTTAACAAAACTGCTCCCAAAACTTCTTTTTTACACTCCCAATATGACCCTCGAAGACAACAGAATTCTATGGGGCTCTTTTTTCTTCTCCTTCATTAGAATACTAATCCTTTATCATCATATTATCCTTTCCAATTGCTCAAAGCTATTATTTTTTTGTTTGTTTGTTTCACTTGACTTCTGTATTTTCATTTCTAAGTATTGTAACTCTTGTCCCTTCATCAATAATACTTGGAAGTCATCCACTTCATAAAAGATCCATTCTTCTTCCTTTCTCTACTTCCTTCCTTTCCCCTCCTCCCTGTCCCCCCTCCAGCCCCCCTCCCATTGTATTTAGCTTTTGCTAGGTAAATAATTCTTGATTGTAAATCTTTAAAATTTTCCTTCTGAAATGCTGTTTTGAAATTCTTCTTTCATTTATAGTGTTGGCTGCTGCAAGTCTTTTGTGATTCTTGACTCTGTGTGTGTGTGTGTTTCATCTTTGAATTCTTTCAGTTTGCAGTATTTTTCTTTCACCTGGAAGTACTGAGACTTGGGTATGAAGTTCATTTTATTGTTTCTTTCAAGAGATGACTAGTAGATTCTTTCTGCTTCCCATAGCTCTGAGTATTTTCCTTCATGATTTCTTGGAATACAGTATTTATAATTTTTTATGATTGAGGTTTTCTGATAGTCTGATAAATCATAGATTATCTCTCTTTGGTCTGTTTTCTAGATCAGCTGTTCCTTTTTATTTTTTTCAAAGAAGTTACTCTATAGGGGCAACTAGGTGATGCAGTGAATAGAGCCAGCCCCAGAGTCAGGAGGACCTGAGTTCAAATTTGGCCTCAGACACTTAGCACTGCCTAGCTATGTGACCCTGGGCAAATCACTTAACCCCAATTGCCTCAGCAAAAAAGAATGGAAAGAAGGAAGGAAGGAAAGAAGGAAGGAAGGAAGGAAGGAAGGAAGGAAGGAAGGAAGGAAGGAAGGAAGGAAGGAAGGAAGGAAGGAAGGAAGGAAGGAAGAAGTTACTCTACATTTTCTGAGTTGTCTTTTTTCCAGTCCTGATATTTCTGTTCTTATTCTCAAGAAACTTCTTATTTGAGTAAGATTGTGTACCTCCTATTCTGTTTAATTTCATTTTTTTCCTTTCAGAGTTCTCATTTCTTTTCCTATTCTTTATTTGTGAGCTTTAATTTCATATTTGTGATTATTTTTCAACCCCTGCTTCATTTCTTTCATGAATTGCAATAGAATAATTCTACAATTGTATTATAATTCTTACAATTATAATTGTAAATTATAATTCTATTTTTAAAAAAAGATAAATCGTTTATTTTCTTTGGAATCCTTATGTCAGATGATTTCACGTTATTCTTTTCTGGGTATATGTCTTGACGCTTGTTCTTGACTCCATACAATTTCTTTATTGTTTTCTCTTGCATTTATTAATGTTTTTCAGCTTTGCTTCCTGTATTGGGACTTTGTGATAGAGCCAGATTGTGAACTTCAGGATGAAATGGTGGGGTCTTTTTTTTTTTTTTTTTTTACTGATTTTCTCCAGTTTTGTCTATCCAGCTTCCTATTGGGCATTTGGAACCACAGATATTTTAAACTTAATATATCAAAAACTCAAATCTTTCCCCTTTCCTAATGTAATGCCGAAGAAACTGAGACAAGATAGAGATTAGAGAGTTATAATAATTTAATTTATTGGAGAGTAAATTGAAAGACTGGATCGAATTCTCATCTCCAAGCATCCAGTCTCAAATGTGGGATATAGAGATTCTTTATAGGGTGACAGAAACAATGACATAATGGGGAGGCACCAGAGATGGGAAAGTTATTTGATATTCTAATGGGATAAAGTATCTGATCTGATATTCTAATAGATTGGGATGGGGAGCAGCATCTGATATTCTAAAATATAAGGTCTTTTATCCTTATCAATTATTCTGATGGTCAAGAGGAAAGGGTGCCTGAGGTTTGGGGCAGAATAACTGAGGCAGCTCATAACCTAGATATCTCAATTCTTCACTCCCTACATCCAATCAATTAGCGAGTCCTGTCTTTCCTTACCTTCATAACATCTTTTATATATACTCCCTTTCCTCCTCTGATATACCATCTTCCTGGTAAGGGTATTATAATGTTATACTTGGACTATTGCAGTAGCCTGCTGGTTGTTATCCCTGCCTCTCCACTTGAGTCTGTCCTCTGTTCCGCCATCAAAGTGATTTTCCTAACATACAGGTCTGACCATATCACTCTCTTACTCAGTAAACTCCAGTCACTCCCTTTTACCTATTGTATCAAATATAAAATCCTTTAAAGTCCTTCATAATCTGGCCGTATCTGGATGCTCATCACTGGAGTATGATTGTGATGAAACATTATTGTTCTATAAGAAATGACAAGCAAAATGGTAACTTTTATGTATTCATGCAAAATGAAGTATGCATTACCAGGAAAACATTATATATAATAAAAGCAATATTGGATAATGATCAACTGTGAAAGATTTGGCTACTCTTATCAAGATGGTAATCCAATACAATTCCAAAGCACCCATGATTAAAAAAAAATGCTATTCAATTCCAGAGAGAACTGATGAATTCTGAATGCAAATTGAAGCATAGAAATTTTTTATTTTAATTTTATTGTTTTATTTTATTTGAGTTTTCTTTGCAACATGACTAATATGGAGATATATTTGGCATGAGCTCACCTGTGTAATTACCTTCTCAAGGATGGGGTAAGGTGGAATGAAGGAAGATAATTTGGAACTCAAAATTGAAAAAAAAAATAATGACACAAATTATTTTTTATATAATTGGGAAATATTTAATGAAATAAATAAAAAGAAAACTTTTTTAAAAAGAAAAAAAATTAACCTGGCCCCATCCTTCTTTTTCAGTCTTCTTACGCCTTTCTCCCTAATACCTATTCTGTGATTCAATGACACCAGCCTCCTTTCTATTCTTTGAACAAAACATTCCATCTATTTACTCCATGCATTTTCACTGGTTATCCCATACCTTAAATTCTCCATCCTTATCTATATCTCATGGCTTCTCAGGCATCTTTCAGGTCCCAGCTAAAATCCCATCTTCCTCAAGAAATGTTTCTGATTCCACCAGCTAGTTCCTTTCCTCTGTTGATTATCTCCAATTTATCTATTTGCTTGTTTATATATAATTTGGTTGTTATTTCCTCCATTAGACCGGGCTTCTTGATAACAGGGATTGTTTGCTTTTTTTAGTATTTGGTATTTAGGACAGACCCTGGCACAAATAATGCTTAATAATGCCTCATGACTCGGTGGATCTGTATTTTCCAGTGTCTGATTAATAAGCATTGTGTTCCTCAAGTATTTTAGGAGCAGCTAGCTGGTGAGCTTTCTCCCTTGTTAGTCTGCATTGGTAGGGGTGGGAACGGTGAAGGGAATAAGTATTTATATAATATAGAAAATGGTAAACTCCATGTGTGCAGTTGTTTTAACATTTTCTGATGAATAATGATATTAAGGGGATGTGCGGATTTGCACATGAATTGGATTTGTGAGGCAATTGCACAAAGTCATCAGTCTCTCTTCCTGAGTAATCAAAGTCCAGTGGTCCCAGTGGTTCCAAGATGCATAACTTTGATGTCTTTGAGGCTTGGTCAGGACCAAGCTGTGGCTGTTGGGACAAATTGTCCATATCTGCCCATTCTGCACCAATATGAGGCCTGTTAGTCACCCTCAACCTGCCGTTACCCATCTGCCAAGAGGGTTTTATTGGCATTTATTATTTATTAGTATTTATTATTCTGTGGCCACCGCATATGCTACAGCTTCTAGGAGGGAGCTACAGGTGAGAGGTGGATGAAGGTGAACTGTGTCAAAGGTGCCAGTCCTTCCTGAACATCCCAAAGGTGTAGTGAGTTCTACATATAAAGAGTGCTGTTGTGTGATGCAAAGAGTAGGTAGACATCTCTAGCTTCTTCTGCCCTCATCCTTCTCCAGGGGAGACTTTCATACTTTTATTCCAGCCAGAAAGAGAAACAGCAAGTGGGGCTGGAGACTGACCTGCTCTCTTTAGAGAAAGAGATTACTGGGCTAGAATTTATCTGTTCCCTTGAAAATTGTTAGTCTAAGGCAGAACTTCTTAAACTTTTTCCACTCAAGACCTTTTTTCACCCAAGAAATTTCTATGCAACTCCAGGTATATATAAATTAGATATACAAATAAACATTTACTGATAATAAATCATAATTTCATGATTCCCACATTCAGTTAAGTGACTCTACATTGAATTACAACCCAATTCAATAAACTTTGGTCTAGGAGGTATATGATCAATTCTATCTAACTTCTGATCACTTCATCTTTTCTGAGGAGGAAAGACCTCACAACCTCTTTGCCACGTAATACCAGTTCCACAATGAAAACACATAGAAAAAGGCAAAAAAGCCTCATCCATATCAGCAACAAAACAGAAAATCAGAGAAAGTTTACATAGGAAAACATACACCAGACAATGCAAAGGAGTTCCTCCCGTTGGGAGGGAAACAGCTCGATCAGCTCCTCTCCTATTTTCCCAGAGTCTCTTCCTTTAACAATCTAAAGTGGGGTTGGCTCTGGAGGTGGGAAGTGCTTGAAATGATTCCAAGCTTGAGGAGTCCCATAGAAGACTCAAAACTTGATGAGTCCCCAAAAGTGAATCTCAAAGGAGACTGGACTTGAAGAGTCCCAAAGCCTTTGGACAGTCCAAAAGAAGATTGGTGATGGCTATACCAAAATTTTTCAGAAGAATTTACTACTAAGAACCATATGAAAGTATTTCAAATCACTAATAATAAAAGATATGTAAATAAAAACAATCCTGAGATTTCACCTCACCCAGAAAATTGGCAAAGATGACAATAATAATAACTGGGATTTATTAAACACTTTACAAATATTATCATATTTGAGCCTCACAACAACTCTAGAAGGTAGGTACTATTATTGTTCTAGTCTTACAGATAAGGAAGCTGAGGCAGATAGGTTAAGTAACTAGTTGGGGGTCATATAGCTACTAAAATCCTGTTATTTACTAGTAACAGACCAACTTGATTTGAACTTGGGTCTTCCTGACTCCAGATCCAGTAATCTATCCAATATGTCAACTAGCTGCTCTACCCAACTACCCTTTCCAAAAGATGGTAAAAGTTAATAATGAAGGGTTTTGAAAAATGAGGCATATTAATAAATTATTGGTATAGCTAGATTGGTTTAACCAATCCCTATTGTAAAACACTTTGCAATTATACTGAGAAAATAACTAAAATTTGTATATCTGTTGTCTCAAAAATTCTACTACTAGGCATATGATCCAACGAGGTCAAAGACAAAAAGAAAGGTTGCATTCATTCCAGCCCTTTTTACAGTAACAAAGAAGTGGAAATAAACTTAATCCCCATAATTTAGGAAAAAGGCTAATAAAATTATACCATGTGAATGTAATGGAATATCATAGTATGTTAAGATATTCTGAATGTGAAGAACTCAGAGCATCAAGGGAAGACTTAACTTGAAATGATTCAATGAAGTAAGCAGAACCAAGAAAACTATATAAAGTTAAAACAATGAAAGTGGAATGAAAAACAGAAACAGAAAATACTGAATGCTATGTGATTATGAATTTGTCCTTTAAGAAACAATAAGAAAATGCACTTCTCTCCCTTTTTTTGCAAAGGTGGGGGACTAGAGAGGAACACTGAATATACTGTTAAATTTAATTTAATGAATTAGTTTGCTTAGTACTCCCCTCCCCTTTTATTTATTTATTTTTTTGTTAAAAGGGATGGCTCTTTGGGTAGGGGTAGGAGAAAAGATATATTTAGAAATGAAAGTAATATAAAAACAAAGATAAAAAATCTTTTACATACACACACACACACGTGCGCACACACACATGAAGTTAAATTATCACCTCTTTCTTCCTGAACACAAATACTTTTCTTGTCATTATTCTCACTAAAAAGGTAGGAGATCTGAGTTTCTATATTTCAGGATAATTCAACAAAATCCAGACAATTTAATGGCTAAAAGAACCATAATAATGGTATCATATTTATGTATTTGCTAATTTATATGAAAATTTTAAACTAGAAACCTTTTAAGGGATAATATACAATATAAAATAAAATGTACCCTCCTAATGGCACACTAGTTGCTAGCTATTTATCATATTTATGTATTTGCTAATTTACATGAAAATTTTAAACTTTTAAGGGATAATGTACAATATAAAATAAAATGTACCCTCCTAATGGCACACTAGTTGCTAGTATACAGCACACATCTTTCTGGAACAATCTTGGAACACATTTATTGAGTATAAACTGTATATGGACCTCATCATGTCTGAAACTTTCAGTTTCTACAAGTTTGGAAACAGTAGCCACTTTCTACCATTTACATGCCCACCCTCCTACTCGCAACAATATCTATGGAAGCTGGGGTGTCAAATTCTGTTGCAAAATAAGGGCAATGAAATTTTGACAAGAACAGACTTTTGGGACCTTAGTTATCTGTCTGTCTTTGTATTTCTAAGTGGCTAGTGCAGGGCATCAAGTCTCCTAAGGAGAAAAAAAAAAAATTTTGAAAGCTCCGAAAGGAGAAAAGCACAGAATTAAAAAAAAAAAAAAAAAAAAAAGATTTTTGAATTAAGGAAAAACTGATAAGGGGCAGGAAAAAGGATTAGGCAAGCTGGTAGCAGTCAGCAACTGACAGTGAGATGTGACACAATAAAAACTGGGTCATTGAGTTGGGACAGCCCTAGGACATAAAAAGACTGAAATGAAGTAAAGCTCTGGATTACTTTGTTCTTGAATATTGAATTTTTTCAGAAGCATAGGGCATGAAATATTATAGTGATAAGCCAAGATTGGAAACATAGCCAAGAAAAAAAAAAAGGTCTTTAAGGGATTGTTTAAAATGTGCTGAAAGAATAATTTGGTTTGGTGTTAAACTTCCCCGAAAGTAAATTGACACAAAGATTTTGCATACCAAATAAGCAAGGAAGACAAAAAACAAGGAGGAAAGCTAAATAGCCCTATAAATTTGGTAGCATTAAAAGTGTTAGGTTTTGGTCACCAGGAGATTATCAGACTCCATAAATAGGATATTTTGCATGTACAATTAAAGCTTATTTGATTTATGTAAGTACATATATTCCATTTGTGGGAGACTATAAATCCTGCATTTTAAAGTTAAATAAAAAAAAGAAAAAGTGGGAAATGAGGACCAGGGAATATGATAGATAATAAGTAATTGTGAGGTTTTCTATAATCTCCCTTCACCCACCACCAATATTTTATTTTAAAATTAAAAAATTTTAAGAGCAAAATAAATTAAATTCAGTGTTTAAGGCAACATGTTATTGAATGAAAGCAATGATACTGAGTTTCAAAATACTGTAATACTTTGAAAAAAAAGTCAAGGATTGCAACAACTTTTAAAAAATAAAACAAACTAGAGAACAAAATTGTTGTGGGATAGGATAGCTTTTATATTCTATGTAAACATATTTTGCATCATTCTACATAGTCCAAATGGTTCAATTCAGTAGCTATGCATTGTTGTCAAAGAGACATATTTTAAATATTTTTTTTTCTTTTCATGGAGTAATGCTGTACAGTATAAGCATTAATTGATTAATTCATTTTTTCATTCATTCAGAATACATATAATGCACAAAATAGCCACTAGAGGAGATTCAAAGACACCTAAGATATAGCCCTTGTTTTAACATTTCAATATAATAAGGTGATAAACACTATTGCATAGTATTATGCAATAATTATGAAATAACTTTAAAGCAGAGCAGAATATTATAAGAAAAGTATGAAGCATTATATGAATTCTGAAAAAAGTAAAGATCATTTCCAACTGGGAGGTCAGAAGGCTTTAAATCGGAGACAAAATCTTTCTCTGTTGCTTCATAGGTAGCATGTTATTGACTCTGGCTTCTTGAAGATTATTCCTATGAAGCATAAGGTCTATCAAATTCTACCATGTTGGAAAGACTTTGTATAGTGTCCTGGTAGCATACTATGACTGGCCCAGCCCAACAACAACAATGGGTGCATGTGTGTGCTTGTGGTGAGAGTGCAGATCACATAGTAATAACTATTACTGCTCTGTTTCCTATTCCCCTTGGCCTTTAGAGATGTAATCTGCTATACCACTAGTTATAATAATTAGCTTTTTTTAACCCTAGGGACATCCTATTGAACAGACCTTCTGGTACACACAATTTCCTTCTCGGTTGCTTATATTCAATTGTTATATTTAATAATAGGGCCATAATAATAGGGCAAACAATTTATATTAAATAAAGTTTATATTATGGAAATTTTGGATCAGAATCAGCCTCCAGTTAGGAAAATTAATAATATTTAGGAAGAGTTTTGGTTATCACCTTGATTTATATTTACATTTATCTCTAGTTTACAACTTCTGACTTCTTTGTGGTTAAAGCAAAATTCAAATGACTAAAAACATTAGTTAAGAAGAATACTTTACAGGTCTGTTAAGGGTACCTCCTAGGGAATTCTGAAGAATAACAGACTTCTGGGGAAATTTTTCTAAGTCCTTTAGGTAGTGGGAATATCCAGTGTTGTCAGCTTGAATTTCCTACTCTGAGGTACTTGTAAGGCCAATAGTGATTCTTCACAATCAATGTCTGGCAAAGCTCAGTTTTCTTTTTATTTATTCTTTTACCTTTTGCTCCCAGAACCTTTTTCTCCTGCCTGACCCTCTGACCAACCTAGCTTAGGGTTTTATACAAGTTGCATAGGACTCAAGCAATTCATCACCCAACAGATTTCCTGGTGTAGCTACTTGTAATAGCTTTTCAAAGAGATGTACAGGACTTGTTCATAGCTAATTCTGATTGATAGATTAAGTTAAGTAGTGCTATCACCTGACAAAGGTAATTAATTTTCAGAGGGGTAGGATAATCAAAGGACAAACCTCTCCCCATCCCAGCTCTCTTTTGTATAAGATCTGAGAGGCTTATCACTAGTGGATTGGCCACTTAATGATGAATTCTCCAGCCTTGGGCTACATATATGTCATCTGTATCACTGAAGAAGTACCCCACAGGATGGGGGGAAAACTGGGACACTAATACATTGTTGGTGGAATTATGAACTGATCCAGCCATTCTGGAGAGTGATTTGGAACTATGCTCAAAGAGCTATCAAACTGTACATACCCTTTGACCTAGCAGTGTTTCTACTGGCCTTATATAACAAAGAGATTTTAGAGGAGGGAAAGGGATTCACATGTGCAAAAATGATTGTGGCAGCCCTCTTTGTAGTAGCAAGAAATTGGAAACTGAGTGGATGCCTATCAGTTGGAGAATGACTGAATAAGTTATGGTTTATGAATGTTATGGAATATTATTGTTCTATAAAAAATGAAGAGCAGGATGATTTCAGAGAGGCCTGGAGGGAATTACATGAACTGATGCTAAGTGAAATGAACAGAACCAGATCATTGTACACAGCAACAAGATTATCTGATGATCAATTCTGATGGATATGGCTCTCTTCAACAATGAGATGATTCAGACCAGTTCCAATTATCTTGTGATGAAGAGAGTCATCTACACCCAGAGAGAGGATTGTGGGAACTGAGTGTGGTTCACAACATAGCATTTTCACTCTTTTCGTTGTTGTTTGCTTGCATTTTATTTTCCTTCTCATTTTTTCTAGTTTGTTTTGATTTCTCTTGTATTGCAAGATAACTGTACTAATATGTATGCATATATTGAATTTAATATATATTTCTACCATGTTTAACATATATTGGACTATTTGCCATCTAAGGGAGGGAATGGGGGAAGAGGGGTGAAACTGGAACACAAGGTTTTGCAAGGATTAATGTTGAAGAAATTTTTAAAATTAAAAAAAAAAGAAGAAGAAGAAGAAAAGAAGTACCTCACACTGACATTTCAAAGGTTTTCAAAAGACCAGAATGGAGGTGAGAAGCTGACTAAATTTAGAGATCACAATAATTTATCCTTTGATATTCAGACATAAGTATTTTATAAAACAAGCAGGTTTCTATAAACAGTAATACCATCAAAATGGTATTGTTTTTAATTTTTCAGATTTTTAATGGGTCTATTTTTAACTGATTGGAAGATGGTATCATTGATTCATTTTTAAAAGTGTCTTAGTCCCTTAGACCTTGAGTTATTTATATCCTGACTTGCAACTGCTTTTATGACATTGTTCAACCTTATGATCCAAAATAGAAAATATTCAGATTATACACATATTTTACATTAATTCTATAATTGTTTGATTTAGTAGCATCTAACACTATTATAATAATGGTCAGAAGCATTAAGGTTTTACGCCATCAATATTTCAGGCTGAAAAGAGAAATTCTGGAGGAAAGTCATATTCATTGTTGAGGTTCCAAGAACTTTTGCATTATTATGATCAATCACTTAATGATGAGTGAAAGGATTGATTTCTTGCCATTGTTGATTATTCCAACTCAAGAATGCACAAGGAGCAGAGTAACAATAAATATTTTTATATTTTATATTTTTGGTATGGTCTGATCTGGTCCTAAGAAAAATGCTTAATAGTGCAACACATGAATTTAGCATAGATAATAAGAGGATTGCAGACCTTGCTCTTTTAAATCAAAGAGCAAAAGTCAGACCCAAGGTCAAAATGAAGGAATCTGTGTTGTTTGATGCAACTACTTTAAAATGTGACTAATAAAAATAAACTATAATCTTGGAAATTATAAAATAATAAGATTTCTATCTTATTAATAATAATAATTAATAATAAACCACAATGGCTCATCAAATTGCAGCCATCCCCTGAGACCTATCCTGAAGCAACTGATCAAATTTACCTTTCTTTTCTACAGAGATTATTGGAATGGGCTTAAATACGTATGAGAGTTTAATTCAGCCAAGTATTTAAGAATGAAATTGTAATTTAATTTAAAATGTATAACCTTATATACTGCCTTAAAGTTCTTCTTTCCCCACCCTAAAAGATAATCTTTCACTTTAAAATTTATTTCTAAGATATATATTTTCGAAAGTCAGATTCAACAAGTACAGTGAAATATTAACAGGTAAAACATCTTAAAACACAAATAGTACAATTGATCATTTATAGGATACTCTAATAATCTTTAATATATAATATCCTACAATACAGAGCAACGTCATCATCTCTAATTCATAGAATGAAACTGAAACTCAGAATGCCAAAATTGAAAAAATAAAAATGACCTAATCTAATCTCAAAGTAACAGGAGTATAGTCTATTCTATTCTGGGGATAGTTGGTGCTGCTAATATCTGTCCATAAATACAGCCATGGACTTTTCAATGAATATGTATATCCTTTCCTCTTGTGTTCTAAAGTGATGTCCAATAGGAAAATATGCATATTCACTTGCATCTGAGTCTTTACAGCATAAAAAAAAAGATTCTATTTTCGAGGATTTGATGGCACACTTGCTTTACCTTATGCTTTTGTTAACTATGGTCTAATGGAACTAAAGCTTTGGGTTTATACAAGCCTGATTGAATCTCTGGGGCTCGTTTTAGTTCTTGACCCTACCATAGTTCTCTGGGAAGCAAGAGATTTGGGATCATATCTAGCTTTCCACAATGAAAAGGAAAAAAAGGCCTTAATATCCCTCCCCAGAATCCAGAAATGAAAACATCTTCTATTGGAGATCTCCATTAACAGGACAAACACAAAAGGCTCAGATATAAATCCCATAAATAGTCAAGAAAACTCTGCTACTCACTTTCTAATGGATATCTATCTTTCCAAGAAGCCTGTTGGTCCTCTGAACTTACATTACTGTCCTAAGGTTGAGGCTCCACCCTAAGGGAAAAGTCTTATTAAAGATGCAGGATTGCCCCTCTATATTCTCACTCTGTTGCTTACTATTCCTCCACCTCAGCTCCCATTTAGACCAAGAAATGGTGTTATTCAGGAGGGATTAATCTTTAAATTAGGCATTGCCACTTTGCAGATGTCAGTTTACATTTCTTTTAACTCCCAGTATGGCTCAGGAACTCTTATACTCATTTCATCCCCTGCTATGTTTGGGGCCAAATAGTTTCTTAGAGGAATCTGCTACTAAAGTGTAAGTTTTATTTCCAAAGAACTGACTCCAAGTCTATGAATGTAGCTCTTCTCTTCTCTGCTATCTCAAATGGGATTGATGTTATCAATTCTACCTCCATCTCAAATCATTCCCATTGTCTCTATACTTATACAACCACCATCCTTGTTCAATTTCCCATCATCTTTTGCCTAAACTATTGCAATAACATTCTAATTGTTTTTCCACTTTCCAGTCTTCCCCTTCTCTAACCTGTCTTTTATGTAGGTTTCAAAAATAATCTTTTTAAACATTTTTTCAATTTTAATAATATTTTATTTTTCCAAATACATGCAAAGATAGTTTTCAACATTCACCTTTGCAAAATCCTTTCTCCCTTTCTTCCCTTGTACTCCCTCCCTAGGATAGTAAGCAATCAAATATAGTTTAAACAAGTAATTCTTCTATACATGTTCATCATGATGCACAAAAGAAAAAATCAAAAAGGAAAAAAACACAAGAAATAAAAAAAAAAAAAACCAAGCAAACAAACAACAACAAAAGGTGAAAATGCTAAGCTTTGATCCACATTCCGTTTTCATAGCTTTCTCTCTAGATGTGGATGGCAATTTTCATCACATCTATTGGAATTGCCTTGAATCACTTAATTGTTGAAAAGAGCCAGGTCTATTCCAGTTGATCATCACATAATCTTGTTATTGTGTACAATATTCTCTTGGTTCTGCTCACTTCACTTAGCATCAGTTCATGTAAGTCTCCCCAGGCCTTTCTTAAATCATCCTGCTAATCGTTTCTTATAGAACAATAATATTCTGCAACATTCATATACCATAATTTATTCAGCCATTCCCCAAGTGATGATCATCCACTTACTTTTCAGTTTCTTACCACTACAAAGAGGACTGCCATAAACATTTCTGCATGTGGGTCCTTTTCCCTCTTTTGTGATCTCTTTGGGATATAAGCCCAGTAAGAGACACTGGCTGAATCAAAGGGTGTGCACAGTTTGATAGCCCTTTGGACATAGTTCCAAATTGTTCTTCAGAATGATTGGATCACTTCACAATTTCACCAAACATGTATTAGTGTCCCAGTCTTCCCACATCCTCTCCAACATTCATCATTATCCAAAAATAATCTTTCTAAAGAACATGTCTGACTAATTTAATCCTAACAGAATCACAAGATATTAGAAGAAATCTCACCACATATCCCAAAGAAATCCCACACGTGGTCACCCAGTGTCAGCATGAGGATCTCCAATAAGAGGAAAATCACCATCTCTGAAGCAGCCCATTATTCTTTTAGATAGCTCCAAAGTTTTCCTAACATCAGATCTAAATTTTCCTCTTTCCTCTTTCTACCTATTTTCCTCGTTCTATAGTCTTGAGCCTAGTCTAGCCCAATTTCTTCAAATATAGCCCTTCAAATACCTGAATATGACTATCATTTCCTTTCTGTGCCTTCTCTTCTGCAGGTTAAATATTCATAATTACTTCACCTGATTGTCAGATGACATGAACTCAAGTCTTATCATGAAAATTCTCACAAAATTTCTGCAGTTTATAAATGTCCTCCTTAAACTGGGGCAACTGAAACTGAACATAATATTTTGTATGTGAGCAGCCAGATGGCTCAGTGAATACTTCTTTTCAGGCTTCAGATTCAGGGTCTGAAGTCAGGAATATCCAAGTTCAAATCTGTCCTCAAACACTTAATAATCATGTGACTCTGGGCAAGTCATTCAATCCTGTTTGTCTTAATCCACTTAATTCCATTGGAGAAGGAAATGGCAAACCACTCTAGTATTTTTGCCAAGAAAAGCTCATGGACAATTGGTCCATGGGGTCACAAAGAGCTGACTAAACAATAACAATAACAACAAAATTCTGTATATGGTCTAAAGCATATTGCAAAAGGACTGTCTCCTCTTTATTACTGAAAGCTATTCCTCTCATTTTTTTCCCTTTTTTTTAAGCTTTTTTTTTTTTTTCAAAATATATGCATGGGTAATTTAACAACTTTGACCCTTGCATAGCCTTGTGTTTCAGTTTTTCTCCTCCTTCCTCCTCTCCCCTCCCCTAGATGACAAGCAATCCAATATATGTTAAAATATATGTTAAATCCAATATGCATAAACATTTATATAATTCTCTTTATGCCTCTCCTAATGTTGCTCAGAATTATATTGGATTCATTTGACTGTCATATTATTTTGATGATTCATATTGAATTTGTAGCCTGGATTTTTTTTTTTTTAATAGACAAACTATCATGCTTTTCCCATCATGTACTTACAAAGTTAATTTTTTTCATACCATAATGAGAATTTCCATTTATCTCTATTGAATTTTATTTTTATACAATTCAATTTGATTCAACCCAGTGCCCTATTTACTCATTGAGATTCTTTTGGATACTTAGTCACTCAGTATGTCAACTATCCCTCCCAACTTTTTCTTGTAAAAATTTGTTAATACTATTTATGCCTTTATTCAAAACATTAATCAAAATCTTAAATAGCACAATTATTTAATTGATATCCTTAAAGATGCCATGCTGGTTCTTTTATATTCACTGCTTTGCTATGTTTTCCTAGAATTTTCCCAGAAATTGAAATTAAGTTTGCTAGTTGATGGTGGATGACTCTGAATAATTAGGATAACATTTGCCTTTTTCTAATCTTATAGCATTTATCTTGTTTCTTATGATCTTTTACAAATTATTGATGATGTCTTAGCAATCACATCTTCCAGTTCTTTCAGAACTCAAGGATGAAGTTTATCTGGATCAAGTAATTTGAATTCATGAAAATCAACCAGATCTTCTCTTACTATCTCCTTATTTACCTTGAACAGCAGTTCCTGTTAGCTATTTTTGTTATCATTTCCAGGCCAATAGGTATTCTCTTTGAAAGAAAAATCAAAACAAAATAAGATTAGATTAGTTATATTGTCAGTTGTCCTCAGTCCTCCATTCCTAATGTAATCTTCCTTCTTCCCCCAATATAATTTAATTCCAGCTCCTTTTTGAAGACTTCAGTGTTCTCCACCAGCTTCAGTTTATTCTGTACTTTAGCATTCCTGATGTTATTTTGAAGAACTATGCTTTTATATTTATCTTGTTACCTACATATGCTCCAGTCTTCTAATCATATCTTTATTTTTAAAAAAATCTTGGTTACTAAGTTCCCTGTGTACCTCAGTATCTATAAACAATCTCTGTTTTTCCTCATCATTGGAATTGTTTGTCTTTAGGTCTTCAAAATTTCATTGACAGTAGGCTGACTCCCTCATCTAGAATGTCTTCCTCTGCAGTATTTTGTAGGACTTCTTAAACTTTTCTCACTCCAACCTCTTTTCCCTTAAATTTTTACTCCACCCCAGGCATATTGATATATAAGATAGATATACAAATCCAGCTGATAATAAATAATAATTTCTCAAGTCTCACATTGTTATGAGACCTTGTATGGGGTCACAATCCACAGTTTAAAAAGCTTTGTTTTATTGCATGGAATTCTACCTATTCTACCTCTGAATCCTTTGAAATCCTCTTTTCCAAATTTATGCCCAACTTTCCTCTATCTAAATCTCTAATAGGGAAGGATATGGTCAATTTCCCTAAAGGTTCCCATCATTTTTACTTTGGCAACCTATTCCTCTCTGTTACTGAGAATCAGTTCCTATATAAAATTTCTCCTTGTTGGTTCCTTTATCTTTTGAAAGATGAAATGTCATTGAGGTAAGTTAAAAAGTTACTAGCTGTTGACCAGCTTTTAGCAGAGAAAATGCAAGAGGATACCTGGATAATTGAAGTGTACCTTCACGATAGAGACAGTTTACAGGCTGTGAAGTCCAAAAGGCATCAATTTAAGATCTATTTTTAGCACATACTGGCTTGCTATCCTGGACAACCTAAGTAACACAGCCCAATTTGGGACCAACCTGTAGTCAGTCAGTGCTCACTAGTTAACTCCCGTGTTTTGATCATTACAGGAAAATCCAAAGGAGTACAAAACTTGGTACCCTCTCAAAAGAGCTGACATGATGACTGAGTTGGAGGGACAGAACATATGCATGTTTAATTATTGAAAAATACTTTCAATATACTTTATTTACAAATAAGCAATTCAACATGTTTAAATTAATGAACACATACATCTAGAAGAAGGCAAAATAAAGAAATTATCATTCAAAAAGCCATATGGAGTTTCTTATCTCGAAAGATTTGAGGGGTTGCTATTCTTTTTTAAATAAGGTGAACTTTGGATCACTGCTAGGTCTGTGCCAATTGAGTTAGCCAGTTTCTTTTCATTTACTATTTTTCACTTGTTTTTGTATTTGTCCAAATAAATTTTTAAATGAGTTGTTTTGTTCCATGGAATTTTTTTTTCCATTTTACAAATTCTGTTTTTTTAAGGAGTTATTTTATTTTTGTTTCATAAATTCTGTTTTTCTAAGTTGTTTTCTTTTTCCATTTTATTAAATCTTTCTTTTAATGAATTATATGCCTTTTCCAAATCCTCTTGCAAAGTTTTTATTTCCTTTTCCCATTTTTCTTCTAGCTCTCTTTTAAGATCCTTTTGAATTTCTTCTAGGAGAGTCTTGTGGTCGGAACCAGGTTATATCACCTTTTGGGTCTTCATCTGGAGACAATTTGCCTTTAGTCTCCTTAGGGTTTGAAATCTGTTCTTCTCTTTCACCATAAAAGCTGTCCATCTTCAGAGTTCTCTTTACTTTTTTATTCATTTTTTTTTTAAGTTAAGGTCTGCTTTTAGGGCAGGGGAGGTTTTCCAAGCTTCCTCTACAAACAGCAGCTTCTTCTGTTAAGTGTTAGCCATCTTCTTTTCATCCCACCCCATTCCCTCCTTACCAAATGATCTACCACTATGAATGGTTTAAGAACTCATCCTACCTTGGAACATGACAATTTCTTGAAAGTCCCTTCTAGTTCTATGAGTTTATGATCTGACATGCATAAGACATGTGTCCAGATTTGTAAACCCCAAAACACTGCAAGTTGCCATACCTCTTGTTTGAATACATTCAATACTTATCCCTAAAGGGAACAAATACAAAATACTCATACATCTTATTTACTCATGAAAACAAAAGAGGATTGTGCTCCAGTGATTTGAGATTGTACAGAGATAAGGAACATAGGTCTTAATCATTCAAGTTTATACTAAATACAATGGCAGCATTCAGAGGCAGGGATTTTATTTTGCTTTGTTTTTCTTAAACACACACACATGTGCGCGCGCACACACACACAAACACACTAGGGAAGTTATTGTGTTGAATATTCTTATCACATAAGATCTTAATAACATATGCAGCTTGCCAAATTTATTTTAAAGGCTTAAACCTCCTAGGTTATAAAAACAGCTCCAAATCTGTGTGAACTGCTGCCTTTACTCTATGGAACAACATGAGCCAAAAATTTGCCCCTTTTACAAACAAATAGAATTAAGCCTATGATCTGGAGGAAGAAGAGAGAAAATGATAAAAAAAAATTTTTTTAAACAGTCAAGTCTCCTCCTAAAATGCTCATACTGGTGACAAGGTATGATTTTTTTTGCCAGAAAACTTTTAGTATCAAGAGAGGATCCTCACCAGAAACAAAAACAATCGACTAAGACAAAGCCAGCTGCAATTAATGACATGAACAATATTCAAGTCAGATCTGAATGTGCATAACAGCATGGAGATTTTGATGATTTCAGTTGAAAAAAACTCCACCTCAACCCATTTGGAACCAAAAGCAGAATCAGGCCAATGGAAAATATGTTAGAAATTTGTTGGAACTATAGTACACTAATTCAAAGGGGAAAATTCCTTCACCTTCCATTTTAACTATTTGAGGAATCAGTGCTTTAGAATTAGTAGATATAGTCATAATTCTAAAATTTTCATAGATGATTATGGGCCCTAGGTGAACCTGCTTACTAAAATGATTGAGACCCACCAAAGGCTCCATTAAAAAGCCCTAATTTTGAAAAATGAAATGAAATGTTTGGAACCCACTAAAGATTCCAATAAGATTTATTTTTTAAAAAAACATTCTGGGATCAAAAAATATTAACTGGAATCCACCATAGTCACATTAATCACTCCCCAAGTCCCAGTAGACAATGTCTTAGTAAACATATCTTTTAGTTCTTTCAGAACCCAAGAATGAAGTTGATCTAGACCAATAATTTAAATTCATTAAGATCAACTAGGTATTCTCTTACTATCTATTTACCCTAAGTGGCAGTTTCCTATTAGCCATTTTAAAAAAATGAAATAAAACAAGCATTTCCATAATACAGTATAAAAATTAAGATGATTGTGCACAAAACCACAAATCTATTATATACAACTTGCAATTCTTTAAAAATACATAATAAAGTTATCATGTAAATTTCTTTTTCCTTTTGTTTTCCTGCAAGCCATTTTTGTTGCCATTTCCAGTCCAAAGGACATTCTCTTTAAAAGAAAAATCAAATTAAAATAAAATATGAACATCTCTGCTGTTAGTTTGTTATCAGTCCAACTAGTTCAAAGCAGTAGCCCCCCCCCCTTTTTTCTTGGGAAGGCCATTGGGGTTAATGACTTGCACAAGGTCACATAATTGGGAAGTGTTAACTATCTAGGGCTAGATTTGAACTCAAATCCTCCTGATCCCAGGACCGATGCTCTATCCACTGGGTCATTTAGCTGTCTCCAGTAGCTCATTCTTAATGTGAAAACTTGGTTATAACATTGCTTTAGGAAGAAGCTGACTTGCAGATACAACTTCTGTACCTCAAGTCATTGGATCAGGGTGCCCATTTGAGGCAGGTACCATTGTTTTCAATACTCCAATGTCAAGAGTTAGTTGTTTGATGGACCAAATAAAAAACAAAGATTGTAACCATCTTTCTGTTTAGCTGTAGGACACAGACATTGGGCTGTCAGGTCATTGCTATAATGAAAAAGAAGAAGAAGGAGGAAGAAGGAGGAAGAAGGAGGAAGAAGGAGGAAGAAGGAGGAAGAAGGAGGAAGAAGGAGAAGAAGAAGAAGAAGAAGAAGAAGAAGAAGAAGAAGAAGAAGAAGAAGAAGAAGAAGAAGAAGAAGAAGAAGAAGAAGAAGAAGAAGAAGAAGAAGAAGAAGACACAATTCTGATAAACAGAAGCTTAGGTGAAACCTTTTAACTTGTCAGGTTAGTACTATGGTGATTTTCCATTTGTCTTCTTCCCTGAGCTTACCAGATTTGTTTGGATTTCCTACTTTCTAACATCAAAATACAGAGGGATTTTAGCACAGAGGTAGATTTGTAGAATTGGGTTCTTTATGCTTTACTAACAATGCTAGCACGAATTCCAGTCATAGCAAAACGACCAGTCTCTTTTAGGATTAACCTAGATTTCACAGGTTTTTCTAATCATTTCTCAGAAAAGTGTGACCTATGTCAAAAGTCAATTTATCCATATGTAGATTGTTTGTTAGAAATGCAAATTTATCTTTCCTCTATGGAAATTCAGCCAGGTTAGTACCTATGACATCTTTTTTTTTTTTAATTCTCTATTTAGCATCTTTTTTTTTTCCTGTAGCATGCATGTCAATAAATAAATGCAAAACCAACTTGCTCTTATTTAATATATTTCTGTTAAGGATCCAAGGATCCCAAGTGTGATTTCTGTCACTTATTTACAAAATAACCCATAATGACAAAAAGGAGGGGAAAGTCCTGAATACTAAGTGACAAGGACAGAGCACTGTTATGGCAGGGCAGAGGCCCAAATGGAAATTTCCTAACAGTTGTACCTGCATAGTGTTCACCAAAAAAAAGTGTTTAATTGTAGTTCTCCATAAGCACAATTGGGAAATGCTGATGTCATTCAGGTGTTGTTTTTTATACTTCAACCCATTCACACTCTACTGCAAAAATAAAAGAAACCAGCTCATGGTATGATTGTAGATTAGCTAGTTAACATCAGTTTTATAGCTTCCTTATAGCCAAATGAAAATAAAAATGTGAATTATTTCCTAAAAGGTTGTTCTGAGAATCATGTACTATGCTGTAATGTCTTAAAATGCTTTGAAAAGTCATAAAAGTTGTATATCAAGGTAAAACATTAATCTTTTTAAATGATTGATTTTTTTTAATCCCTAGAATTCTTTTTTAAAGAAAAAGTAAAAATTTTGAGAAAAAGATCAATAACACAGCAACAAAAAAGATAGGCTGAGTTATTCCTCGTATATCTAATACAACTATTTCAGAGGGTGGTGAAACCCAAAACCAAACCCAGCCTGACCTGGAAGCATTTTACTGTTTTGAAGAGAGATATTGAGAAGATATAATCAAAGTGAATAGATGAGCTAGACAGGCACTTTGAGGTCTCAAAGGAAACAAAGTAGTGACTCCCTTGGGGAAAAGAAAATGGTCATAGCTGGGGATACCAAAAAAACAAACAAACAAACAAATAAAACAATGACTTGCTTAAGGTCCTTATATTCCTCTAAGATCAGTTCTAGCTGGAGTCTTCAAGTATCATCTAACCAGTCATAGAAAACAGAAAACAAATCAACTATTCCTTTTCTTTCTACCTGCTTAAAGATCCCTCACACTTCATATGTATTTCATCAGAGAGCCTTCAGGGATGGAGACAGAGCAAATGCCAAGTTTCAAAATGACTTTTCTCCTGCAGTACATTAACATTTTATTCCAACCTGGACCCAAAGGCTGCCCAGAGGATTCTGAGAAATGGATCAGGGCCATGCTGATTTTTTATCCATTTTTTTTTTTATCCTGCCACCCCAATCATTTTATTCCCTTAGTATCCATTTAACTGGGATGAAAATGTTGGCACAAATTACCTTTCACTTTTGCAGATTTATGCACTTGTATGCATTACAGCCCAGCCCAAATAACTGTTCTCCCCAGCACTCCTGGGCCAATTCAGCTTTGCCAGGACAATTCACTTTGATCCAGCTCCCAGAGCACATTTCTTTTTTCAAATTAGCAAATTTTAAGCAATTACTGAAACACTGGCCATGTTTCAGAACACTGAACAAAGCATTTATATGAGGACTAATTTGACTAAGCATTAAGTCTACTCACTAGAATGGAAATATAAAAATAAGTTACTTTAAAAATTAAACATTAACTTTATAGGGTTTGGAGGTTTTTTGATTGTACTAGACTTCAGATTATTTGAAGAGACACATGAGTAGAAGTGTAATATGAGACAATGGTCAAGGAGAGCCCCAAGATATTTAGCCTTGGTTGAGTCACCTATTAGTTAAAAAAAAGAATATTTTGCAAGCATTATGAAAAGTTACAGGCTTGGATCTTCTGCGAGCTGCCATAAAACAGCATAAAATACTTATTTGTATTTGTAACAGATTGCTGGAGTATTTATTTAAAGAGACCATATTCTCCCATAGAGAAATTTTAATTCCCCATTCATCATAAAGAGTGAAATTAAATATCCATGTAAAAGCATATGCCTAATATTGCTCTAAGTATAACCTGGCACTATTCACAAGTTAAAAAGAATATCCAATCATTTTTTTCTTGGCATTTCCCAACCACAAAGCCATAATTTAACAAGTTTCAACATTCTATTAACCTTGGATATCAAATACTATTTATTAAGGGCTTATGTATGCAGGACACTGTGCTAGGGGCCATATTAGACAAGTTAAAGGGACGTGGTAAATATTTTTTTTCCTATCTTAGTAGACAATAGAAAGACAGTCCACATAAAGTAAACCTGTAATTATACAATGGATAGGAAAACAATGCAGTTGCCAAGGCAGAACCTCATAAATCAATAAATTTATACAGTGGAAGGAAGAAGACTGAAGGAAAAACATATACAATCTTTTACACTATAACCAAAACACTTGAGTTGCACAAATATTTTTTTTTAAATCTAAGTTCCATATATTTCCCCTGAGAAACAGTTATCATCAGTTCGTTATGTTGTTTCTAGCAGCTAGGGAGAAAGAATGTATGTAATGTAAATGTAACATGTAAAAAACATTTTTACTTGCTGGAGGAGAGAGTGAAGCTGATAACTTTACTCAGCTCAGCCTCACCTAAATTCAATTCTTATGCAAGTCAGGATATCACCCTTTTGATATTATTGGTCCTCTTCAAGAATGAAGGACAAATAACAGCAACAAATAAATTAGATAAAAAAAGGAACCAGATGCTGTATTACAATAGAGGGAAATATAAACTTGGGTATTAGAGAAGGTTAAAAAAAAAAAAGCTACTACTGTCACCACTACCCAAATACAAAACTGGAAAAGTGGGTTTCTTGCAAGAAAACCATGGAGACCTCAGGATTATGGTGAACCTGTCACAATGATGCTATTAAGAATTATGCTATAGAATTTTTTTTAAAAACCCATAAACAAGAACAGAACATAGAGACATTGTAAATCACAGAGAATTGCAGAGCTGGAAAAGCCCTACAAGTTCATCTAATCTACTGCCATTTCTATTATTTTACAGACAAATAAATGGAGACCTATTGAATAATTTACTCAAAGTTACACTGCTATTATAACGCCAAAACAAGTTCTGAACCTAGATTCTATTACATGATGTTGCTTCCAATCTTCCTTATATATTTATCCTAAAATATGTTGTTGTGTTGTTGTATAGTTTTTGTGCTTTGTTGTTCAAAAGATCTATAATTAGAGAAGAGCTACTGAAGTTATTTTTAAAAATTAGGAAATGATTACATTGAGAAGTCAACATCAGCAATCTTTACAAAATCTTTAGGAAAAAATGGGAGTTATTTCATAATCTTTAAGCATTATCTTGCACATAGGTGCTTAATAATATATATTCATGTTGTCTTGAAGTTGGTGATCAGATGTTTACTAGGTATTTAAATAGTGATAGCAGTTAGTGGTTCAGTTATAAAGCACTTTCTATTGCAAAAGATATCAGATTTATATTTGCAATGGACCAACTGTGAAACCTTATGAAATTTAGACATCTAGAATGATTTAGAAGTAGGATGGCTAACTATCTGCTAGGATGATTTAGCTGTCATGGACTGAGTGTAGAAAGACCTATCTAGTCTTATGATACATATTGGTGCAGAGTTATAGCTTCCTCTGAAATATCAATGTGGCCTGGTCTGCTAATATGATATGTTGTTCATTTCTTTCATTTATATCTGACACTTCATGACTTCCTTTGGGATTTTCTTGGCAAAAATACAGGAATGGTTTGTCATTTCCTTTTCTGACTAATATGACATAATGAAGACTATATCTCCTCCAACCGAAAAAGAAAGAAAGATGTTATATAACTCTTTCTCCTAAAATCTTATATAACATTTATATGTTATATAACATCTTTAGAAAACAATTTAAAATATACAAAGTATTTGTCCTCATACCAGCAGTGAAGTAGTTCATATCTATATAATCAACTTAATTTACTTCATTTTCTAGTTAAGGAAATGGAGATTAGAGAGGTGGAGATGTAGGAAGATAGTGGGGATCTAAAATTTGGTTTCTTGACCACTGTCATCACTCAGTGGGTATAGTTTTGGATTTGGCCCCTTCTTCCATCACACATGCTTGATGAACTTTAGGTGCTTCCCTAGAATTCCTATACAGAATAAATCTTCACTCCAAATACATACGTTAATTTGAGACTTGGCCTAGCTATTCCCAACAAAGATGAAAATAAATTGGGTGGATTGGTGATAGGTGTGTAGTGGGTGGGCAGCATTGCCACATTTACATAATTCCCTTTATATCTGGAAACAGAGAAGGACATGTTGGATTTTTACTGATTCAACTATTTGATCTTTTCCAAGAAATGGAGCAGGAAGGCAGCATCTAAATATCACAAGTGCTAACTGAATTAACATTGCTGTTTTATTCTGTAGGTGAGCTTCTATCAAGTGCTAATTTATTATCTTTTCCCTTTTTTGTGAAGGGAAAGATTTCTCTGATAAGACTGCCTATGGATAAAAACTGGACTTATGATTTCATCAGTATAGGGAACATCTAGATGAAGAGACTCTCTTTACCAGGGCAGGTCCATCCTTTCTCTTCAATTTAGTCTTGGAAAGTTACCTGGTACACCAAGAAAAAAGGGAAAAACATTTAAAGTCCCTACTATATGCCAGGCATTGTGCTATTTTACATTTTTTTCTATTTCAAAATTTTTAATATTAATTTTTAAAAATTGTGAGTTCTAAATTCTTTCCCTCCCTGTGCCCCTCCCCCATTTGTTGAAAAGGCAAGTGATATGTTCATTATACAAGTAAAAACATGCAAAACATATTTCTATATAACTACCTTGAAAAAAAAGTAAGAAAAATGAAAAAAATATGGTAAGCTCTTTATAAATATTATTTCATTTAATCCTCACATCAACCTAGGAGACAGATATTATTATGTGTTCATTTTAAGATAGTGAAATTGAAGCAGACAATAATTAAAGTGACTTGTCCCAGGGTCTGAGATTTAAATTCAAGTCTACTTAACATCAGGGCAGCTGGGTCCTGCCCTAGATAGAGCAGCACGGCTTTGGAGTCAGGATAGCATTTTCCTGAGTTCAAATCTGGCCTCAGACACTTATTAACTGTGTGACTCTGTGATTATGGATAAGTGATTTGACCAGGGTCACACAAGCAGTATGAGCATCTGAGGTCAAATTTGAACTCAGGTCCTCCTGGCTCCAGGGTAGTGCTCTCTCCATTAATCCACCTATCTGTCCAATTTATTACCTTTTAAGACACAAACTTTATTTATCCCTAACCTTTCTTTGTCCTTCCTCTTGAAAGTGAGAAGAAATTTTATAATGAATTGAAATTAAGTATTGGAGAGAAACTCTCATTCTAATTTGTGCCTTCCCTGTGTGATCTTTGATTAAATTATTCTACCACTTTGGGACTTCGTTTCCTCTTATGTAATATGAGGGGTTTTGATGATAATGAATGAGGTTTGCTTTTTTAAAAAAAATTCTAAATCCTTTGCTCATAAAAGAAGCCTTGAAAATAAACTACATCCCTATTTTCCTGCAAGAGGTACAAAGCTTGAGAAATATTTTGGCCCAAGATTCCTTCCTACTTGCTCAGTATACTTTAATCCTTGCCCAAGGTGATGGGCTCTTTATGGGCACAGAAAAGAAGCCCTTGGTCTCTAGGAGGGTGGCCTTTGAAAAACCAGAGGGTTTCATAAGGCTAAAGCTAGGCAAGTCCTCAAAGACTTGTCCAGCTGACAGGGAAAAATCCAGAGTCTACATAACTGACATTTACATAATGCTTTAAAGTTTGTCAAGAGCTTTATCTGTTAGCTCTTTAACCACCTGATGTCTCTTCTAGTGACTCACTTGATATCGGTCAGCAAAAGAGGAACAGGCACTTGCCTTGTACCATGAATACCCAGTGGATAGAAGTGCCAGGGAAGTTCTAAGATTCCACTTTTCCCTTAGGACATTGTTGGTTGGTTGATTGTTGCCCTTCGTTCTTGAAGAGGAACAAAAATCTAGTTACAATGTGTCCGACTATGACTGATCAGACCAATACAAGCTCAAAATGCTCTGCCACAGATCAAACATAAATTGTCCCTATGAACATTCGGGGGAGCTTCTTTAATTTTTTTCATCTTGCATTTTTTTTTTGGCTAATTCAATTCTGCTTTGCCCAGAGAGCACAGCATCTTCTCTGATGAGGGCACGCCACGGTGGGTGGTCCTGTGCCAGTGTCTCCCATGTCATAAATTGATTCTAAAGTTCTTTAGAGATACCTTGAGAGTGTTCTTGTATTGCTTTTTCTGACTACCTTATGAATGTTTGCCCTGTGTGAATTCTCCATAAAATAATTTTTTGGCAAGCGTACATTTGACATTCCAATAATGTCTCCAATAATGTATCATGGAGCTGTTCTTCCATTTACTGTATTGTATATTTACCATATCAGAAATCATCACTGAATCCCCAGCTATCGCACCTCCTCCCTGTCTATATATATTTTAGTGAATCTTAATCTTGTGGGCTCCCTGTAATGGAGTGGCCTTCTCACAGAAATAGATGCGCTTGTTCAGATACTTTATGCAGTATTTACTCCTAACATAGTAACAATAAAATCAATGAATGATACGTAATAAAACACCTACTGAAAAGTTACACTCCCACAGCCTTTTCCAAGTTGCTTAGCACAGGTTGCTTAGCACAGTTTGAATATGTTATTCATGGCTGCTTTCCCTATGGAAAGTCAAGGAATGCAGACATTACAATAGAATTTCCACTGAACGTCTAACTTGCACTTCCAGTTGAATCAGTCTTTAGATGAAGACTAAAAAACTTGGATCCTGGGATTTGTGGCATGAGGGATCTTGGGATAGACTTCGGATCTTGGTGAGAGATGAAAGAGGCTTGCTATTTTTCTTGGTATCATCTTGTTGTTGGCAGAAACATATGGACTTATGTTTAGAAGAATTGCTCATGTTTAATGCATGAGGGGGAGATGGGGAGGTAGGGAGAAAAATTTGGAACACAAGGTTTTTGCAAGGGTGAATGTTGAAAATTATCTTTGCATGTATTTTGAAAAATAAAAAGCTATTTTAAAAAAAGAAAGAAAAAGAGAGAGAAAGAAAGAAAAAGAAAGAAAGAAAGAAAGAGAGAGAGAGAAAGAGAGAAAGAAAGAAAGAAAAAAAGAAAATCGATGGACTCTCAGAGAATATTTGAGCTGCCTTGCTGCCCTGACAATTAAGTTGTCTCTCTGACATAACTGTGACCCTCATTTCCTTTTTTGACTCTCTAATTAGCAGCCAAATTCTATTACTCCCTCCTCAAACTGATGAGGTTTAGATTTGAGGAACCAAATGAAATTAGGGTTTCTGGTGGTCAGGAAGTTCAATGAGGTCTAATGGCAGCACAAAGGTAGAGAGTTCTGGGGATTCCCTTCTGATGGCGCAGAGATCCTCTGTAAAGAAATTTACAGACCTGAAAACCTAGATTCATAAAAGAGGTTTATTATGGGAATTGGAAGTAAAGTTAAAGTCTGGTTAAGTAAATAGGTGAGGGTAAAGAGAAGAGGGCACTGGAAAGAGTATTCCAGGGCAGAGAGATCCTGGCTATAAAGGGCACTGCCAAGGTCCATCTGCAAAAGTCTTAGTTGATGGAAGCTCATTATATTGCTTGTTTGGGTGGGGGTTGGGAAGCCCAAGCAGATCATCAAAATGGGGGCTGGGAGAGCTGGAACAGATCAGAACCGGTGGGGGCTGTGAGAGCCAAAGTTGGCTCAGATCTCATGGGGGCTGGGACAAGCCCAGATCGCCTATTAGAATTCAAAGGAATACTTTTGACCGGGATTTGTGAATCAAAGATCCTGAACTGATAATTCATCAGCCAGGATGGGCAGGGAGTAATCTGAAAGGAATCACAAATCAGTCTGAAAGGAATCACAAATGTAGGTTCTTAAAGGGACCACAACCCACTTCATTCCCGCCTCAAGCAGTCAAAACTTTAATTCATTTAAGAGAAAAACAGGACCTGGGGCAAGGTCTCTTATTGAGGCAGAATTGAAGGAGATTTTCTCTTTCAAGGATTTTCAGAGTTTTGGGGTCCCCTCTTCAAAACCCTAACTCTATAGATATATGGGGAAGGAAGTGATGGCAAGCAGTTGTTTTAAGTCTCATAACAACCTTGTGAAGTAAGTATTCAAATATTTTTAATCTCCATTTTACATATGAGGAAATTGAGGCTCAGAAAGGGTATGTGACTTCTCATGGACATACAGTTTCAGAAGCTGTATTGAAACCCAGGCCTTTCTGAGATCAACTTCATCCTATACCCGCCATTACGCCTTTTTAAGACCCTCTTAAGAGCAGAAAAAAGAGGAAGGATTTGCTTCTTCTGGGAGGTAGTTTTTCTCTTGCCAGGCAGGCTGAGAGCAGAGAAGCAGAAAATATTTTGCTGATGAAAACAAGTTCCACATATAACTTCTCTTATTTCCAACATAAATCCTGATCAGCAAAAATAAAAGCTCCTCCCTACTTGTTAGTATCTGAGGGCAGGTGGGAGGGGTTATGAGCAGCTCCCCAGAGCCCCTGACCTCAGCATTGACTCCAGTTTCTCTTCCACTCTCCCTAAATCAACATACTCTTACACTTTTGCATGACTGGCTGATTGCCTGGATCTCTGTTGACCTTCTGAGATATGTCCCACCTGAACCAGGACTTCGAGACCCCAGCAGAAGTCAGTGAGATATGAGATAGAGTCATACAGGGATAGGACTGGCTGAAATGACCTCTTGCTATGACTATATAAGCTCATTAAATTTTCAAATCCTTTCTCACCCTTCCTCAAGGGCCAAAAGCTGAATTCCTTTGCCCTCTCCAATGCTTCCTTATTCTACATAGAAGCTTTTGAAGGTCCAGAGCCAACAGAGCTGGAGTCCCACTAAAAAGCTGATCTCCAGTGAATTATACTTTTCAATTTAGGGGCAGAGGGGAAGGGAAAGTGAGAGAAGGAGAGAGAAGAGAGAGAGAAAGGAAGAAGAGAGGAAGGGGAAGAAAAAGGAGAGGAAAAAAGAAGAGAACAAATGAGAGGGGGGGAGAGAGGAGAGGAGAGGAGAGAGAGAGATGCACACACGCACACACACAAACACACACACACACACACACACAGATTTAAGGAAAACTATTAAACAGGTGGGCTAGAGAGAAATTCTTAACTCAGTAGCAAACATTTCATCCCAGTATATTATCAACCAAGTTATTAGTTGATAATTAAAGTATTAGTGGGCTTAAGGTCTTCCAGGAATATTTGTGTTGTAATGCAAATAATCTTAACAAAAGCCTTTTAGTCAAAGGAATGAAGCTACAATGATTAAAAAATTCAGGGGAACCAATTATTTGGGGACCAGGATAACCATTCAATGTCCCTCAATTCATACCATCTAGGTGGCAATCTATTTCACCTGCAATCTCTTATTGTATTTTTCTTTTAGGCAACTCTATACCCTAGTTTAGAGGGGATGAGAGTAATATGGATACATTTCAGTCTGTGGTCTTAAAAAAATGACTCGACATTTGTAGTAACCTTCCCACTCAATCCTCCAGTCCTCCAGAGCAAGACATTCCCACAGACGTCAATGATTTTCAAAGGATGAGTTAAAACTTACCTGCTTTGCTATCATAGGAACAAAAGATTTAGAATTGGAAGGGATCTGAAAGGACATTTAGTTCAACTACTTCATTTTATAGTTAAAGAAATTGAGGTTCTAAGGGAGGGGTGTTATGTCCAAGGTCACAATATTAACCATCTGACACCCAACTAATAAGTAACACTCTGTTACATTTTAGGTGTTTGGATTATTCCTCACTTATTCAGCTATAGTCATATAAGACTTCTCAGAAAAGAACAGCCCTCAGTGGGTCAGGCAACCCAAACTGAAGAAGCAGTATTCTATTGTAAATAGAGTTCTTCATTAAAATGAACTTTTTCCTTGGAAAAGAATGGAGAACATTTCACTGACCTTTGAATTTGTCAGATCTTAGGTCAATCTATAAGAAGAAGTGAGGGAAAGGATGCAAGAATGAGAAGAACATGTCAAAGACAAACTTCCCTACTTCACAATTTGACCTATGAATAGGCATCAAGCAATAAATCAATAAATAAGCATTTATTAAAAGTGCTTGCCCTGTGCCAGGTACATCAGTAGTAATGAGTGACAAAGCTTCTGAAAAAAATCACAAAATATTTAATTTGAGCCTCATAACAACTTTGTGAGTTTTGTGCTGTAGTTATTCTTTATGTTTTACAGATGAGGAAAATGAAACTTAAAGAGGTTGAGTGGACTTGCCTCTGTCACACACCTAATAAGCAGTCTGAGGCAGGATTTGAATCTAATTCTTCCTGCCTCCACAGACCTGCACTTGATCTACTAACCAGTGGGTTAAACCCAAATAGAAATGGGGACCGCTAAAAAAACAGATCCTTGAGTGGTACATATCACTTATTAACATTAACTATATTTTATTTTTTTTTTGTTTATTTTGTTAAATATTTTGCAATTACATTTTAATCTGGTTCTGGCTACACTGGGGCTCATTGCCTACAACTTTTAGAAAGTGTTTAACATCTCTATACTAATCACATACCTCTTCCTCTGATTGGATGGATCTTCCCTTTGCCCTGACCATTTATGTCTCATTCTTCTCCAGGATTTCTTTTACCATGCCCCTAGATGGGATATTTTTGTTTCTTCTCCCCCTACTACGCACACATGCACACACACGCACACACACACACACACACACACACACACCTTTCAGCTTTCTTTTTTTGTGTTGTCTTCCATTTCTGCTTATATTTATACCCTCAGAATTTAGCAATGTGTCTGAAACATTATATACTTAATAAATGTTTGTTAACTGATGACATGATCTACATCATACCATCAAAAACCATCCGTGGATAATTAAAAAAAAAATAAAAATGCAAAGTTTCTTTATAGAAACATGCTTTATTCCAGTATTGATACACTGTGGCACACTATAAATCTTTTGTCATGTGAGTCATTGATTTTTAATTTTTTATCAATATACTTTTTTATAGTATAAATATTGATAACTTCCAATACATGAGAGGTCTCTTGTAATAAAGCAAAACTAATAATAATGACCTCATATGAAAAGGTCTGTTACATTTCACATCTGTAGCACCCCCTCACAGCTCTTTATTTTAAAAATTTAATAGAAATCTCTTTTCTTTCCTTCAACCTCCTACTTCATTGGGAGAAAAAAAGAGAAAAAACAAATTTCTTATAACAAATGTAAGGTATGTGTGTATGTTCTATTTTGTGTTTTGCCTAAGTAGATTATGTGTGCTCACATGAGTCTGTCTAGCTATAGCTCCCAGGGAGTCAAGAATAAGTAGTCTTCTCATCCACCTTTATTTTATTCCTGCTAGGAAGGAAATCAAGAGGTTGAAGTCAGAAGCCGTCTACACTGCTGTCCTCACAGAGAAGAAGTCGGCTTACAATTTTAACTATCTGCTCCCTTAAATATCATTCATCTAAGGGTAATAAGTTTTAAATTCAAGTTACACTTCTGATCACTATCACTAAATGAGAAAGAAGTGTCCACAGCTAATTATCTAAGATTTGTTGCCTTTTCCAATAGATGCCAGCTTTACAATGAATACACATAACAAATAGTTCCATTTATCCAAGTTGATAGCAAAACAAAAATCAGAGTAATTACACTTAGGAAAACATATACCAAATAATACAAAATGAAGGAGTTTATCCATTAGGAGCAAGATCCAAAAGAGAAACCCTTACCTTTCAGTCAGGCAAAAATTCCTCGTAGTCAAAAGTGTAGTAAGCTGAGAAGGATATGATAAGGATTCCCATTTTCTCTACATGTTAGCTTCTCCCTTTACTTCCCTTCAAGGATGTGAAGAGAAGTTAAAAAGACATATCTTCTCTCCTGAAGCCAGAAGAGTCCATATCTTCCTTCTGTGGTAACAAAAAGAGCTGCTATAGAACAAGAGAACATTGTACATAATAACAATAAGATTATGTGATGATCAACTGTGATGAACTTGGCTCTTCTCAATAATGTGGTGATTCAAGGCAATTCCAATGGACTTGGGATGGAAAATGCCAACTAGAACCATGGAGACTGAATGTGGATTGAAGCTCAGTATTTTCACTTTTTTGTTACTTGATTCCTAATTTTTTTCTTTTGGTCTGATTTTTTTGCATGACCTAACAAATATGAAAATATGTTTAAAAGGATTGCACATATTTAACCCGTATCAGATTGATTGTTGTCTTGGAGAGGAAGGAAGTAAAGAAGAGGAGAAAAATTTAGAACACAAAGTTTTACAAAAATGAATGCTGAAAACTATATTTACATCTATTTGGAAAAAAATAAAATGCTATTTTTAAAAGCTGCTATAAATATTTATATTTAATATAAATATTAAATATAAATAAATATAAAGGACCTTTTCTTTTTTCTTTGAATTCTTTTGTATATAGTAGGTCTAGCTGTGTTAGCAGGTTGAGGGGCATACACTCTTTAGTAACTTTTTGTTTATAATTCTAAATTGTTCTCCAGAATAGAAATGTCTATCAACAGTATATCAATGTGCATATTTTCCCACAGTCCCTCCAAGATACTTAATTTTCCTTTTTTATCATCTTTGTCATTCCTATGAGCATAAGAATCTCAGAACTGCTTTAATTTGTACTTCTCTAGTTAGTAATGATTTCAAATATTTTATACAACCTTAAATAGACTGGGTTTCTTCCTCTGACTATTTTTTTTAGTTGGGGAATGCCGTTTTCCCAAACATTTTAATTCATTTCTTTTACACCTTGAAAATGAGATCTTTATCAGAGAAAACAGAGACACAAGCTACTGAGATAAGAACTCATTATTTGACAAAAATTGCTTGATTAATTAGACAACAGTATAAAGAAGTTAGATTTAGAATAATAACTCACACCTTGCACAAAGATAAGCTCCAAATGGGTACATGATGGAGATATAAAAGATTATATCATAAACAAATTAGAGAAACATGGAAAAAATTAGTTGCAAGATCTATGGATAGGAGAAAAGTCCATAATCAAACAAGGAATATAAAGGCTCACAGAATAAAAATAGGTAATTTTGATTACATAAAATTTAAACGTTTTTGCACAAATGAATAAAGCTGAGATTAAAAGAGAAGCAAATGAGGAAAATTCATTGCAATCATTTCAGTGGTTGTGCTAAGTGAGATATCTATATATCCTCAGTGCTACTTTCTCCATATTGGAAGAAATGGGATTTCTCTCCTCTCTTTGAGCTAGTGACATATGCTAGGTGTAGCTAGATGGTGCAGTAGATAGGAAGGAATACCTGATTTAAAATCTGGCCCCAGATACTTATTAGCACTTTGACTATTAGCAAAGTAATTTAAACTTTGCCTCAATTTCCTAATCTGTAAAACCTTTCTCAGGGTGATTTTAAGGATGAAATAAGACGATATTCTGAAGTGTTTTTCAAGCCCTACATAAATGTTAATTATTATTTTTATTTTATGCTCTTTTCCCAGCTTAAGAGATGAAGCATCATCAGTGAGGCTCTTTGCTAAGAAAAGAATCTATTGCCATCTGCTTTGAAATACAGCAAGGCATGTGATCTGAAGAAGATTTAGGAAAATGGAGGAGGAGGGTGGCTTTCAAAGGCATCAAGTATGTTTCTATAATAGCCCATAACAGAGAGAAATTCCCTGATATTCATACCTAGAGCATCTAGCTCACTGTTTTTTCCACATAGGGAATCCCCCAACCCAAAATATCTTTCCTGTGGATCTTTTCCATTGCCTGAAATTCTATCATTAGAAATTTATGTGTTTGAGCCTAAAACTATCCTCTTTAAAAACAAAAAACAAACAAACAAAAAAACTCTAGAGAACTAAAATATTAAACTGGATTATACCTTTGTATGATTTAGTTAACTAGAATCTTTTTTTCTAAATCGTTAAATAACTGAAGGTAAGAGTTTAAATGGGAACATAAGAGTAATTTTGGAACCTATGGCACTAACTAGGAAGAATAATGCTGGATAGGACAATGTAGATGGGATGGAGGGAAGAAGTATCCTGGTACACATAGGGGTGGAACAAAGGGAAGAATGAAGTCATTGAGAAGAAGAGTCAGAATTTCAAATTTAGAGGTAATTCAGCCTCTAAGTGGACAAAATCATCTCTACAAGAATCCTCTCTCCTCCAAAAGACAATCATAGAAGGAAGGGTGGAGAGGACCTCAGAAACCCCACAGTTTGGATGAGAATCTCATTCTTTCTTTCTTTTATCTCTATTGCTTTCTGGGAAAAGTCGGGCAATTGTCCCACAGTCTGTTTAGAAGGAATCCTGTGAGTTCTAATGCAAAATACTAAAACTATGGTGTTTGCCACCACTTGGGCTGTCTGTTAGCTGGATCAGATCTTGTTCTTTATTTTTATCACAATCACTTTCTGGGAAAAGTCAGGCAACTGTTCCAAGTCTGTTTAGAAGGAGTCCTGTGAGTTCTAACGCAAGCAAATAAAACCATGGTGTTGTTTGCAACCACAATGTCCTGTCTGTTAGCTGCAAGAAAGCAGGGATGATATGTCCCACAGAGAACTTCTGTAGAAAGCTGGAGGAGACTTTAGAAGGCAGATATTTTAAAGTCCCCATGGTTTGCTGATGAGGAAATCAAGACTTGGAACATTTTAGGGGATTTGAACCTAGTTATTTGATGTCAGGTTTCCAACCCCTTCCTAAAAGTCAACAAGCATTTAAATGCACGGACTTAATATGTGCCAAGCACTGAGCTGAGCACTGCACTGAGCTGAGCACTGAGCATACAAAAAGGCAAATACAACCCCTGCCCTCAAGGAGATTGCATTCTAATGGGAAAAACAACATGCAGGTCCTTTGGTCTGTTGTAAGCCCTTTGCTCCCCTATCTACCTTCCTTTGAAAAAGCATTAAGAAGCACTGAGAGAATCAGATTACCCATGCTGTTGATAGCCTGCTTGAACTCCATGTACAATGGAAATAGATGTAGGCTGCTTACTGAGTTTTTTCCCTTTCTCTATCTGTAACGAACACAGGCATGTGCTTGACATGTTTGTGTTGACAATCACATTGTTCACCCTCCTTCCCTCCCACCTGCTAAACACTCCCCCCACCCCCACTCCCACATTCCATAACAGGCTAATTAATTGTTCTCTAATGTTCAGCACCCTCTGCTGTTGCTTTGTTTCCAATTTAATCAGTGGCCAAAAAAAAAAAAAAAAAAAATCCACCAAAAAAAAAATAAATAAATAAAATAAAACCTTTACAAAACAAACAAACAAAAAACCAGCTGCAGACCCAGCTGTCTGTTGGCTCTGACACTCATTGAGGTTACAGTGCTCATGGGAGGGAACAACGGTGGTACCCAAGACAGAACCCATTCTTCTCTCCTTCCTCGCAACCAACGAGCTCTGGGGAAGGAAAGGCAGCGTTCTGGGCTTGGCAGCCAGGCCGAGAGGCTCCTGCTAACAGCTTGCTTTCCTGTTTATACACGGTCTGGCAAAACTGTTAATTTCCCTCTCGGAGATGACAAATGGGAAAACCGAGACTGCCGGGGAGCTGCAGGCTTACGGGGATGTCTATGTATGCACTGGTGGGCTCGGAACAAAGCCAGGCAGGCTGGAAGCAGATAGGAAAGGGCTTCTTTGTCACGGTTGCTTCCCAGATTCCGTAATGGCTTGAATGATCAGCCACTATTTAAAAAGGAAAGCAGCACTTAGCCGATCATCAGCTCTCTTTTCTAAATATTTACTAGGCACCCACCGTGTGCCAAAAGAAGATACTAGGCACACTTGCCTGCACTCTTGCCCTCCTTTGGCCCCCTCTCTTTTTATTTCTCTTTTAGTGTTTAATTCTGTCAAAATTGCTATGGAAAAGAACTAGCCCCATCATCCACAGCTCTTCTATTACTGCCAAGCAGCAATTACCTAAACAACACATCTGCTTTTGGGGACTGGGATGACACGACATCTTGGGATTGTCCCCAATCATACTTTGTGCGGCTGTAAGAAGCCTATAACCCATCCTTGAAAACTACGCCGGCAGCATCTACTGGGGAGTGACTAAACAAACTGAATTCTGAGGAGCCTGGAAAGACTACAACAATGTAAACAACAAAAAAGCAATCAATAGATAAACATTTATTAGCACTTACTATATTCCAGAGACTGTGCAAAGAACGGGATACAAAAATAAGCAAAAAACAGTCCCCTGCCCTCAAGACACTTACAATCTAAAGGGAGTGGAGTGAGAGTGAAGATAACAAGCAAACAAATACATACAAACAATATATACAAAGTAAGCTATGAATGGGATAAAAGAGGATTATAATAAGACACTAGAATTAAGAGGGGTGGGGAAAAGTTTTTAGTAAAAGATGAGATTTAATTAGAAGTTAAAGGAAATGAAAATGGAGATAGCAGAATTATCAAAAATAAGATTAGCCCCAGAGATGAGGGAAGATATCTTATCCTATTCTTTTGTAGAGTTAGGGTAGGTGGTCCGCAAATGCAAAACATTCCATGCAATGTTAGGATTTTTTCCCCTTGGAATGTTGATAGGTTTGAGAAAAGTTTTCTTCCTCTTTTTATTTATTTTTCTTTTTGAAATAAAAATGACTTGTTATAAAGGATGGCTCTCTGGGAAAGGAAGGGAGGCGTATGAGGAAATCTAGAAGATATAAAAATAAGTTGTCAATAAAAATCTATTTTAAAAAAAAGAAAGCAAGTGGGCAGAGATATTACATTCTGGCTTCAAAAACACAATGCTGACCGTTTAAAATGTAGCTGAAATGGTAAATATATAGGTCTAGATTCCTTTTAATTTTTTTTAAGCTTACCTCCATCAAATTCTAGGCAAGGAGGCTTTGGCTGCTGATACTTAGAATAAGGATTAGTATGCTGGTGCTTTTGTGGAAGAGAGGGGAGACACAGAGTTGTTTGTTCTGAAAGTAAAATCAGCTTTAGGTTAGATAGGGATAGAAATGGCAGGTTTGCAGACCGAGTTTTTGGGAAAAGAAATATTTGCATGCCTGAATTACTCAAAGCAATGTGGCTAGAATAAAGTAAGCATATGAAGATATTTTCACTTTGAGCCTATTATCTATCCTCTCTGCACAATGCCCACAATGCCCCAAAGTAGTAAGACTGAAAAATGGGCAGTGTCAGAATAATTTTTCCTATACAAAAAAACCATAACACAAAAACTAGGACTCAGAACACTTTTCTCTTTAGATAAACTTTAGTTTCAGGGAGAAATTTGTTTCTGTAGTTTATGTTTTTCCTTTTATATCTTTAGGCTTTCTGAAGCCTGGTGTTCAGTTTTTCCACAATCTGGCCCCGTACCAACTATCTAACCATATTTTCCACTATACCAACACATTTTAGCACTTAGGTATAAGCAGCCTTGTAATGTATGTTGATTGTTGCATCTATGTTAGTCTTGTTTCTTCACAGAGATTATAATATCCTGCCTTTAAAAAAAAATTTTTTTCTACAGAGCTTAAAATAGTACTCCCATCAATTACATGCTCATTGTAAATCATTGTAATTTCTTCCTTCTCTCCATATTTACATGAGGTGAGATCTCTCATCTTTGTCTTTTATGAGAGATTACCAACTCCAGAAGTCCTTTAATGGGTTAAAATTTGAAAAACTTCACTTTTTTTTTTCATGCAGGGATGGAAGTGTCTGGCAGTAGTAAGTGCCCAATAAATATTGATTGATTGATTTCCAAGTACTTTCATCTATATCTCTGTCTTGTATAATATAATTCATTATTCCCATTACACAGCATTCTGATGAGAGCAAAAATAGTCATGCTAATGGAGCCACTATAACCTTGAGTATATAGCTCTGGAACAGACAGAAGAGCAAAATCATTTTGTCTTGGATTTCACTCAATGGTGAAATGGTCATTTGTGCAAATGGTACAATGATCAGCAGTAACAACAGTGAGGTCTTGCTAGAATAGTAGTAAATCTAAAGAGGATTATAAATTGATAGTGAGGACACCAACCAAGGTCAGTATCATGATTTTTTGAAGTTTGGTTATATTTCTTTATTCTGGATCTAGAATCTTTAGCAATGAAATAAACATGGCCCATTATGACACCAGGTTAAGCGGATGCCAAATATCCCAAATGTGGCTCTGTATTATCACCTACTTTTAAAAATGGAAAAATGGTGTTTAATCATTCCATGGCTATAAGATTTGTGATCTCTTAACTGGGTCCTTTAGGGACCTGAGATTCTTTTTAAGAAAAATCATTCAGATGTATATTTATGGTTTTCTATAAGTCTGTAGCAAGAATAACTGAATGATAAGGCACCTTTACAGATATCTCCCTCACCCCATTTTTAGATCTTATAATTTACTATGTGATACAAAGAAAGGATGTAAGCATTTAGATAGCACCTACTCTGCCAGGCATTGTGCTAAACCTTTTACAAATATTATCTCATTTGGTCTTCACAATACCTTAAGAGATAGATGCTATTATTTATCATTCCCATTTTTATAGTCGAAGAAACTGAGGCAAACAGAGGTGAAGGACTTGTATAGGATAACACAGTGAGGGAGTGTCTGAGGCTGGATTCCAGGGCCAAAATCTGTTCACTGACCTAGCTGCCTCAAAGATGGTACAGTGCAGAATTTAGGACTCTAGAATTAGAGAATCTGAGTTTAAAACCAGCCTCAGACACTTACTAGCTGAGTGATCTTGAGCGATCTGCTTCTCTGACCCTCAAGTTTCCCTATTTGTAAAATAAAAGTTTTAAGATATATATCCTTCGATGTCCCTTCTCACTTTAGATCTGTGATCCTAAAATCTATATATACACAAGGCATTTAGGGACAGAATGAACCTCAGAATCAAAGACTTTGGTGTCTAAGTCAGGGAAGAACTGGCAGAAACAAGCAAGCTTTGGTTTGAAAAAATTTTTCTTATGCAAAATATCTGGATTATGATGCATACTCACAGGCATTCAAAGTACCTAGTGACTCAGGCGGAAGCTCTATATAGCAGCTGGAAAAAAGAGGCCTGCTGTTGGACCTAACGGACTCATACGTGAGCATTCCCAACCACATCCCAGTGGCTGGGTTATCAGTCTGCTATGAGACAAAAAAAAGACAGCTTAATGGATCCAGTAGTCTTCATGCCAGGTGGTCTCCTAAGATTTCTGTAGTCAGCAGTACTGAGAGAGGAACTCAAAAAACAAATGGTTTGACTGGCACAAGTCCTCAAAGCAAAAACATAATGGATGATTCACTGTTTCCCACATATGCCAGCTCATTCCCAGGTTGGCTCCTTTGCTCATACTGCTGTTCCTCCTGCCTGGAATGCCTTCCTCTCTCCTCTGCTCATTCTTAGGCTACCTATCCTTCAAGCCTCACCCCTGCCAGGGGCCCTCTCTTTTAATAGCCAAGCCTTGCTGCTTTACCCCTTCTCTGTACTCTTGTGGGACCCTTAATGTCCTAAGAATTTTAATATGTCTTAGTTATGCCTCTACAGCTAGATTGTACACTTTGAGAGCAGAAAATATATTTCTTTGCATCCTCCAGAGATAAGAGGGAATCTTTCCCAAGATTTTACCTTTTCTCTACCCCCCCCCCAAAAATGGGGAAAAAAAGTGACAAAGGACCCCAATGACATAGAGTTGGGGTAATGCTCAAATTGTGCCTCCTCGGATATAATTTCCTGGTGGTCTCTGGGTTTGATGAATGACCTCCTTATCACCCAGAGCCATAAAAGATTCCACTGATCAGGAGTTGTGCCCTTCCAACCTGGTGGATGGTTGAAGACCATATGAGTCAGCATTATCTGGTGAACGAACTTCCATGTGGAGATGAGGGGGAATCTCTATAAAAGTTAGGTGCCAATGTTCCATGTAGTTACTATGTTGGGATTAAATAAAGCTTCCTTTGTTAACTATGAATGCTTCATTTTGACCCAGTATTGAAACTGCACTATCAAGGAGCCAGAGTTAGACCCACCTCTGTCACTCCCCACAGAACCCAAACCAGTTTAAATTTATTATTTACTAACTTGTAGATCTTTCCCAACAACAAGAAGTCAACATGGTTCATGCCCCAGAGATTACTACTATTGAAAGGACAGGATGCTACAGAAGCTAAATGCTACTATGAAATCTGGCTGATTTCTATACTATGAAAAATTCATCTTTCTCATAAAAATTTTTTAAATCCTCCTGTTTAATTGAATGATTGACACTTCTTCTTTGAAAACAAATGTAATGGGCGGGGAGGGGGAGTTCTGCACACTTGCTGGACCCCATTAACTAATTTAGCTGATATAACCTGTACATATATGGAAGAAAATTAGGAACTTGCTTCCGAGAAAGGAAGGGATATGGACAGAATAGGGGGCATGGGAGGACATTTCAAAACTGGTTCTGCTGGTGAAAGAGAGGTTCTCTGGTTAGCTTTGGAGGCATTAACAAAAAGGTCTGTCAGTTTCTACTATTTTCTCTGACTCATTCTCTTTTGTTTTCATTCATTCATTCTTTTGGCTTTAAAGACTTACCAGCTGCATTATCCTGGGTAGGTACTTAACCTCTTTCAGTCTCTTTCCTCATCTGTAAAAGAAGGGTAAATAGCATCTATCTCCCAGGATTTTTTGAGGAGCAAATAAGATATTTGTAAAAGTGCTGTGCAAATCTTAAAGCATTGCAGCAGTGCTGGCCATGTGTTGTCTCCTTCATTAGAATGTAAATTCCTTAAGTACTGTTTTTGCCTTTTTTTTTGCAACCCCAGAATTTAGCACCATGACTTAGTACATAGTAGATGCTTAATAAATACTCACTGACTCGAGTTGAGATGACAAACAAGGAGGAAAAAATGGATTTAGTTTCCAGAAAGTTAGATTTCTTCTCAAGTTTCTTCCTTAATTCCCTAATCAATCTGGTTGTTTGAAACTGGCTGTATTGTCTTATGGAGGGTTTGGGTAGACCAGAGAACACCTCGCTGAGAGGTGATGTGATTACAGATTTGTGTGGGATATCTATCATCTTTCTCTGAAATTATCTATCCCCTATGACATTATTTAACTTGTTCTGTTTTGTTTGTTTTTTGTGGAAACAAGGGTATTGAGCAGAATTAAGCTGTATTTAGAAAGTATGAATGAAAGTCAGGAGGAGAGATTTCTCACTAATTAGTCTATAGTCTGACTTGGGTATCTATAGGTAGAATTGGAGCCTTAGTGGAGCTCTTGTTGGGATGGTCTTAGAACAGGAGTGATACACTTTAAACCATCCACATTAAGTTCATCACATTGTATGGTGAAGAATATTGATTTTGTAATGAGAAGATTTGACTTCATTTCCTAGGTCTGTCACTATATTAACAAACTTCTCTGACTCAGTTTTCTTATCTGTAAAATGAGCACAACACCATATATCACACAAAGTTGCTGTGAGAAAAGATCCTTATAAGGCATTATATAAATGTGAACTACTATTATTTCATCCTCTATCTCAGAGAGAATGATACAGTCCAACTATTGTTATTTCTATTCAAAGACTGATACACTTAGTTTTGTACCCCAATAGCATAGTATCTTGTAAGTAGTAGACACAATAAATATTTATTAAATGACTATCAAGACACAAACAATTGTATGCAAAAGAATAATCAAATATATTATTTAAAATAATTTTAAAATTAAATTTTATTTTTCAAGTAACAAAATCTATTTTCTTTTCCTCTGATTCTTCTCTTCTTCCCTCCCTCTACCTTGGGGAAAAAACAAAGAAAAACAAGGCCCTTCTGACCTCTCAAGTAAAGGTTCAGCGTACTCTGTATTAATTTGTACTTGTAGATATTGTGGTTTTTAAAGGTGTTTTCAAAACTTGTATATGGTTATATGTCTTCAATAATCCATAAGACTGTAAGAAAAGGAAGGAGAAAGGAACAAGCATTTATTAAGTACCTACTATGTGCCAGGCACTTTGCTAAGTGATTTACAAATATGATCTAATTTGATTGTAAGAAACTGAGGCAGAAGATAAATTACTTATGAGCTTCTTAAATTTTTTCACTTGATACCCCTTTTCACCTGAGAAATTTTTATGCAACCCTGGGTATATAGTTATATCAAAAAAGATATTCAAATCAAATATTTACTGATAATAAATAAATAATAATTTTGTGACCCTTATATTCAGTCATGCGATGCTCTATGGGGTTGCAAACTTACCAAACAGTTTTGATGTGGGTCAGAAGATTACGAAGCTGGATTTTAACTCAGATCTTCCTGATGTCAGTCCTAGCCTTCTACCTAGTATGCTGCTAACTAGCAGTCAAAGCCTCCGATTTTCTCTCTTTGTACTGTGCTCTGCACATAGTAGAGATTCTATACTTTGTCAGTGGATTGTCTCTCACTGTCACACAGACTGCCAGACATACATCTCATCAAGTGGATGACTCAGTATACACTACCAAGATAACCTAATCAGGTTAGAAATCACAGTAACTAACTTTTTTTTTTTTTTTCCTGGTGAGATAAGTAGGTTAAGTAACTTGCTTAGAATCAAGCAGCTTCTAAGTATCAAATATCTGAAGCCACATTTGAACTCCGGTCCTCCCCACTACTGTGCTCTTTCTCCACTGCATCACTTATCCGCTACTGCAGCTAACATTTTTAGATGATAAATGTAACATTTCTTGAGTTGACTCAAGTCAAGTGCCATGTGGAAGCACTGGGTCTGTGGTCTAGGTCTGTAACTTTTTCTTTTGTTAAGAACTGCTATGCTTTTTTTCCCCCCAAGAGCATCAATCAGCACATTCAGTAGCGGGGGCAGGTCCTGCAATGTGCTGACGAATACTCCTCTGATCCCCCTAAGCCCAGTGAAGTACAATCAGCCTTCTCTTGCCTGTGGGTTCACATCCCAACAACAGCCTCTTTAAAGAGCAAACCAAGTAGGTGGTTGCGCTGGAACTGCCTCAGCTGGATCACATGGAGTTCCAGGCCCCGGGAAGCTCTGCCAACAGAGCCAAGCCAGTAGTGAATTGAAGGAGAACTTTCATAAAGGCAAGGGGAGAAATAGCCACGTGGGTGGCAGCTTCTTTTCTGTCTTGGCTTCTGGAGATTGGGTGCTGTAACCTTCTGGGATCAGAGAACTTGTAGTCATAGACGGGCCCTTTTATGTTATGTATGAGAAAATTAAGCCTCAGAAAGCTTCAGTTACTTGCCCAAGGTCACCCAGATGGAAGGGGTTTTAGCTGGGATTCAAACCAAGTCTCCAGACTCCAAAGTCAGCATTGTCCACTTAACCCCTTGTAACCCTCTTTAACTTAGACACAGAGCTCTCCCAGGCTCATTTGTATTAAGTGAAATATCATGCTTAGGGCACCTGAGTATGTGTGTGTGTGTATACACACATATGTACATACATATATACAAATGTATAGGTGCATAATGATAAGGGCACCTAAGTGCACACACATATACATACATGTACATACCATGCTAAGGGCACCTAAGTGTATACCTATATACACATACATACATGCATACATACATATACATTGTATGTGTATATATGATGCTAAGGGCACCTAAGTGTATATGTACACATATACATATATGCAAAAATGTGTATGTCATGCTAAGGGCAACTAAATATTGTGTATATATACATATACACACATATATATCATGCTAAGGTCACTTAAGTATATATACACACTCACATATGGGTGTGTATGAATCAGTAAAGACACGTTTTCCCATAATGAACACTCTCTAACTTACAGAGTCTAGGAACTTAAAAAATAGTAATAACTAACATGTATATAAGATTTACTATGTGCTAGTCACTGTGCTAAGTGCTTTAGAATTATTATCTCATTTTATCCTTACAATAACTCTGAGAAAAAAAGGGCTATATTATCCCCATTTCACAGCTGAGAAAACTGAGGCAAACAGATGTGACCTGCCCAGGGTCATACAGCAAGTATCAGGCTGGATTTGAACTGAACTCATTCTGACTCCAGGCTCAGAATGCTGCCAAATAAGCTATCCATCTGCCAATCATACATACAGTGAGGAGTCAGAGACCTGTATGTTCACAAATGGGGAGGACAGCTCAAGGGCCCCACCATCTGGCCCTCTTGAGAGTACATTATCTGAGAACATTTGGCCCGTAATATTTTTTAAGCTCAGAGAGCCACCCCACAACCTTCAGTCATCTGTGACTCACCACTGCCACACCCTAACTATCACAACAAAAAGGGAATTGCTGAATTTTCACCAGAGGGCTTGCCTAGGGAAGGAATCAGATATTAAATAATTTATGGGAGGTCACGCAAGCAAACAAGATAGAACAAATTACTAACAAAATAGCAGAAGGAAAGCAAATCATCAATTAGTGCTGAAGACAAAGACTAAAATATGGACTTTCCCAGGAGCAAAGAAATAGCAAGTCACCAGCAGTGACTTGTGGGATCCAAATCCCCACAGGCCCTTTGGCAGTAGTTGTCCCAGATAATAGAGAGGAACAGATGGCCCAACAGCCTCCAAAGGCTCTATTGGAAGAAGGCCCATCCTAGGTTCATAGGTTCTTAAAATCTTAGGAATGGAAAGTGACCATGGCTTGAGCCACTAATGTAAAGAAAATATCATTTAGGAGCAACATAAGGATAATTACCTATAAATAAAGCTTTGATCTAATGCAATCCTTTCCCCCTCCAGTCTCCCATTTGACAGATGAGACAAGACAGATGATCTTTCCCTGGGAAAGATTGCAGGAAGTTAAATGATTTATGGGATTGATCAAATGACTTGTCCAAGGTCATCCAATGATAGAAGCAGCAGACATACTTCTCATACCCAACTTCCTGTACAAAAGGGGATGTTTTCAGGTTATGAGATGCTGAGGTTATGGGAAAATGGCAAAGGGATTTCCCACTAAATCAAACAGTGCCTATTTTCACAGATTCACTTATCACCATCAACATGCTAACATCCCTTCAATAGACCAAGAAGGATGTAATTAGTGGAGGGAAGTAACACAAAAAAAGAGAACAAATAATTATGGGAAAGTGAGGGAGCAAATTCCTTCTTCCCCAAAGAAGCAGGGACTTCAGACCAAATATAGACAAATATAAGTAGATTACTAATTAACTTCACCCATGAAACTGCCTAGAATTTTACTCTCCACACTCGACTCAATTTTCTGTCAGGTACTTCCTATACCTAAATTTTCGACAAAAGTCACTTTCACATAGTATTTAGCTTTGCTTCCTAGCAGTCTTTAGGGAGAAGAAAGAGGAGGAGGGGGAGAGAGAAGAAGGATGTAGGGAAGAGAAGGAAGAAGAGAAAGGAAAAGGGGGAGAGAAGAAGAGGAGAGGGAAGAAGAAGAGAAGGAGGAAGGAAGAGAGAGGGGGGGGAGGGAGGGAGGGAGGAGGGGAAAGATGAAGGAGGGAGGAATAAAGAGAGGGAAAAAAGTCCATCCTATTTGTTTGGTCATTCTATGGGTGATTCCATAATGGAGGGACCCCTCCCTGGCTCTTTCTGTGGACTTCTTGCTATGAAGGGATTCATAAGGCTCTATTCCCCTGGCTGTCTGTTTTTCTCTCACCTCAAAGCACCCAACACTTCCTTTTCAAAAAATCACAAAATTGAAAGGAATCTGTGTCTTTCTAATCTGGGTGATCATAACATGCGGTCCATGGACTCCCAAGGAGTCAGAGGGTGTGTGAACTTGGATGGGGAAAAAAAAAAAAGACATCATCGGTTAAATATAATTAGTTTTCTTTGTTATATACTATGTACTTTCTTTTATGTATTAAAAACAATTTACGCTTCACCACACTGCCTGAGGGGTCCACGACACAATAAGAGGTAAGAACTGATTCAACCTGTACCCAAACAAGAACTCTCTACAGCTTCCAGTGGGAAGAAAGAGGTCTTGGGAGTCAGAGGACCTAGCTTGAATCTCAGTTTTATCACTTAATGTGGAAGCTGGCTCGGATGAGTCATTTAATATTTTTTTTAACTCAGTTTCCTCTTTTATACATGTTCCTCATGGCACCACCCGCTGCTCCCCTATAAAAGCACCACGGGACTTCATCTGCGTTGGCTTGTTCCCCCGAGTCTCTGTTCCCAAGTGTTTAAAATAGGATTGGCTGGAGTTGCTTTTCCTGTTGGGTAGATGGAAAAATACTGACCTGTGGAGTTAGAGAGAAATGAGAAAATTGAGCTACTGAGGTTAGAAGCGGAAACTCCGGGCTGCTCTTCAGTAAACAAAGCAGCGGGGAGATCTAGCGGTGAAGCCCAAGTCGTGGCAGGGAGATGCAGGTGGGAAAACAGCCAAGGTTGGAGTAGCCCAATTCTGGAAGCCAGCAACAGGTCAGCGGCTCTTTCTGTGGGGGATGCTGACCTCTGCTGGACTCTTGGCAGATTGCAGTTATTCCACAGTAAAATGTGGATTTGGAGAGGGAAGGGAAGAAGGGGGGAAAGATGAAAGAGTAAAAGAGGGAAAGAAGAAAGAAGGAGGGAAGGGAGAAGAAGGAGAGAAGGGAGAAGAGGGAATGGGAAAGGAAGGGAAGAAGAAAGGAAAGAGGGAAGGAGGGAAGGAGGGAAGAAAGGAAAGAAGGAAGATGAGGGAGGAGAGATGGAGAGGAATATTTAGTAAGCATCTACTGTGTATTGTACATTGTGCTAAATGCTTTAAAAATCCTCTTTTATCTGAGTCTTACCACATCCTTGAGAAGTACATAGATGCTCTTTTATCCTCATTTTACAATTAAAGAAACTAAGGCAAAAGTTAAATGACTTGCCTGCTTGCCCAAAGTCACACACCTATGTCCCTTAAAAGTATACAGTTTACACTTTTAATTTTACAAAAGAAGTACACTAGCTACATGAAATTTTTGTCCTTGAGTCAATGTGCTCTTACTATGGCATGATTTAGTTAATATGCTAAATCTATTACAAAAGGATCAGATGTCATACATTTAATGAAACCGCAGTATTTAACAATAGAGTTAAAGCATCATATACCTAATAAGTATCTGTGGTTGTTCAGACATTTTCAGCTGTGTCCGACTCTTTTCAACCCCATTTGGGGTGTTTTGGCAAAGATACTGAAGTAGTTTGCTCTATCTTCCTTCAGTTCGTTTTACAGATGAGGAAACTGAAGCAAACAGGATTAAGTGACTTGTCCAGGGTCACACAACCAGCAAGTGTCTAAACCAAGATTGAACTCGGCTCTTCCTGACTTCAGGTTCAGCCCTCTATCACTACACAGAAAAGTGGCCTTCGGGAATTTGAAGTAGGGGATTATTCTCCGAGAAGGCTAATAGGAGTATTTAAGCACACGCCTTGATTAAAAAGGCGGCAGCATGTGCTCAGAGTTAAGTAATGTGCAGCCAAATGCTAAAAGCCCCCCAAAAGAATTGGATCCTGATTCAGATCATGATTGGTACCCAACTATCCATAAAAGCAGTCAAGAGACTAAAGGAGGGCTAGGGGGAGGAAATTGGCATTTTGTCCTATTTGGGCCACTTTGTAAATGCTCTTAGACAAGTCACTACCCCACAGCCTGTTTGCCATTTGTAAAATGAAGGAGCTAGATTAGATGAACTCCAAATTCTCTTCCACCTCCTAAATTCCAGTGAATGATACTCTTTCACTTTAGACAGGAGTCCCTAATCTCTTTTGAGTCATAGACCCCTTTGGCAGTACAGTGATACCTATGGATCTCTTCTCAGAATAATGTTTTTAAGCTTATGGAATAAAACACATGGGATCAAAGGAAATATATTAAAATAAAGTTATAAAAGTATTTAAAAACCAAGTTTCTCAGATGCCAGGTTACCAAATGGAGGTTAAAGGAAGAGCAGAGGTGAATGGGAGTACACAGTAAGACAGAAGGAAAAGAAAAGAAGTATATTTCCTGGAATGATGAGTGAAAAATTGTCCCTGATCTGTGGCCTCATTATCATAGGATTAGCAGATTTGAAATTCCCCTCTTGGCTTGTCATGCACTAATTTCTACATAGAATTTTTTAATGATATAAAGTTTGGCTGTCCATCTGAATGAACCCTTCAGCAACGGAATCCCTCCAAACTGGCAGAGTTTGTCTCTCATTCCCTCCCCCTATCTTTCTCTCCATCAAAATCCCTTTTCCCCGGACTAGGACTTTTTTTTTTTTTTTCTAGATGTCAAGCAAGGCACTGATTAGACTGGATATTTGAGTGTTTAATGGAGGAAGACTCCTCCTGAGAAGTTTTCAAAGACTCAGAGAAATTAAATCTTAACAAGTGGTTGGTATGGTTAATGACAGTGGAGTAATTTCCCATCCCACCCCCTCTTTCACCAATTCTGCTCTTCAAAAGTGATGACTGGATACACCGTGTGCTTTAAAGAGCTATTCTGTGTACCTATAATACTCCTCCTCAAAAAACTTCTCCCACATACATAGCGAAATAGTCTTTCTGCTTCCTACAACTGATTACAAATGCCCATCACGTTAACCAACACTGCTGTCTTGACCACAGCTTTCTCTTCTGATCATAGACTTGTTGTGAGTGGAATACAAAGTGAAATGGAATATAAAGAGAAGGCAAAACTTGCTTCACTCCTCCAGCTGTTAGTCCTGCTTTAGAACCTGTGGCGTGCCCATCTGTCAAGAAGAGCCAGTGTGTACAATACCTTCACCTTGGCTACTGGAATACTTCTTCAGAAGGGTCATTTAGGTTTATAACAGAGGAGAGGAGAAAAGGGGAGAAGAGGGGGGAAAAAGTATTAGTTACCTCTTCTTTGTATCTTTGAAAATCTCATGCACAGGAACACAGCTGGAGTAGGGCAATGAGGAGTGGATTGCCATCTCCTCTTGTTTACTTATTTCTAAAAGTGTACATTAGCACTATATATGTGGTTTTACTCATGTTTTCTCCCCCAACTCTCCTCCTTCCTTCCTCTCATCTGTCCTGGGAAAAAAGTATTCTAAATTCTTCTCATCCTCAGGGGCCTCAGATAACTTTAATTTCCTATGAAGCTCCCACTGGACATAGCCAGGATCACTTTCTTCTCCCTCTCCCCAATAGTATTTTATTTTTTCCAATTACATGTAAAGATAGTTTAACATTCATTTTTGTAATATTTTGAGTTTAAAAAAATTTTCCCTTCATTCCTTACCTCCCTCTTCCTCAAGATAGTAAGCAATCCTATATAGGTTATACATGATTAATATTTTCAAACATATTTCCATATTTGTCATATTGAAAGTTACTTACTTTCATCCTTGTTTTATAAAACAGAGAGAAACAACCATCAGTATAAGCTCACTCAAAGCCAAAATGAGTATAAGTTCAGGTCTTCTTCTGTATTCTGCATAATATCTCAAATGCTTATGATGCCCCTTGTATTATAGAGTGTCCTCTCAACAGCTTGTGTAAGCATTCTCTGTGCCTACATTGCAACCTGATAAAAAATGTGACCATGTTATAAAGTTTTAGAAGAAAAAAAAATCTTTTACCAAAAAAGTATATTTTATTTGAACATCACCTTACAAGGAAACTACTAAATCAGACAAAGCAGCTTCTCTGTACAAGTAACCATAGCCAAAAAACAATAACAAAACCAAAAAAAAAAAAAAAAAAAAAAACCCACCCCAAACAAAAAAACTAACAGTACAGTGCTTTTTAATGGAAAACACACAATTTATCTCTTGAAACAGAGAATTTAAGACAAAAAAATCAAATCAATCAGACTAAGAATTAAGAAATTTTCTACACATACATATATTTCTAACTTCACAAAAAAAAGATGATGGATACAAAGAGAATTATTCTTGAATACCAAGGCTTTTTTCTTTCCCCATTCCCAGTGGGGAATTATTTTTTAATTCATCATATAAAAATGTACTCTGGTCAAATAAGAATTTCCAAACTGTGCTAAATTAACATCACTTTAACCTGGGCAACCTCAGAAGTCACAGGACTCATTCATCAGCTTTGGAAATAGGTATAGTAGACCTTCCATTTCCTGGAACCCTAGGTGTTTCCTACAGACTTCAGTCAAATGGCACAAAAGTTTCCAGATCATTAGCTTTGTGCTTTTGCTCATTACAGGAATTAGTGTGAAAGTCTTGATGCTAAGACACAAATATGTGAATTCCTTCACCTAGAGAGGCTGGAATCTAGAGCCAAAAAAGTATAAATCAGGTAGGAAGGAATAAAAAAGACAAGCTGAATTACAATCAGAAATTCTCATTGGAAAGACTTCCCCTCTTTCCTCAAAAATGTTCAGTGTCTTTTTTTGTTGTGCTGGAGAAAAGAGTATTAGTCACCTACAACCATTGACAGACAAGTTACCTCCTTCCTCCACCTGACTCAAAGGAGACCAGAGGAACAATGGATAAATTTTCCTTAACTCATTATTAGAGACTTTCAGACTGTTCCATACACACATGAGAGTCTTTGCTTAGGTAAGGTATTTGTTCCAGGGAGCCATCCATGACTCTGGCTTGGGGCTTGGATTCATAGGGATTGTAGAGGGCATATTTAGTGAATTTCCTCAGTTTAGAGTGAGATCTGGTTTGGGTCTGTGGTAATGCAGACAAACCCTCCAAGGACATTGTCTCCTGAAGGCAAAAATCTCTCTTCTTTTGGGTTGTTCTGCTTGCCAGCCACACAAAACTTATTATCAGCATGAGGAGGATGGTGGCAAAAACAGTGGCACTGATGAGAAGATCCAGATAATTGAAATAAAATCCAACTCCTGAAAGAGGGAAGAAATGATGATTCAAGACTGAAATTAAAATCAGATGAGACAAAACAAAATACGTTTTTAATGGGGAGAAGGGTCATCCCTTGGATATGAGTTATACACAATTCATCAGGTAGCAGAAGAGAATTTAGACACATATTTGAGTTCTCCAGGCCTTACATTTTAAGTAAGGAATGAATTAGAGAATAAGATTTGGTTTTCCTGAGCTGATATCTGAGGTCAGCATATTGCTACCTCCTCCCTAAAAATCAAAACAAAAAATGAAAAGTAATCCCTGGCTCCCCTCACATCCAGTGATGAAATGGTCTTTTTCAAGATGGCTTTTGGCCAGGGCTACACAGTAATGTGATATCCAGGTAATCCACTCAGCACCCTTTCTCATTCAGAGCCTAAACCACTATAGTCAATAAGGAATGGAAACTATCACCACATTCATCAAGAAATCTGATCTTCACCATCATAATAACATCTGAAACAATTTATTAAAGCTTAACCTAGGTACCTGTTAAAGTTCAACTACTATGTCTATCCCTCCAGAACATAAGATTCTGGAAGGAGAGACTACTACTTTTTGTCTTTGTACTTCTAGCTTCTAGCTCAGATCCCAATATTTATTCTAGACACTTAATTTATATTCTTTTATTCATTGATTCAAGATTCTGCTCTTAATGCTTGCTTATTTATGGTACTTTAAAATTTCTTGGATGACTAGATTACATTTCCACCTGAGGGATGTCATCCAGCATTGGCTTTGATAGTCCATATTTGGAAAGGACATATCTAGTTATCAAGGTTTAAAATGATAATCCTTTGTAGAGAGATATATAACAGGTGGTGAACAGTCTAATGCTCAAGCTAACAGATGCTTTCATGAACTCTCATTAAAATTAAGATTATCATTCCCTGTGGACATACTTCAAATCTGGGTTTCTAAGTTCGACATCTCACTGGGATGGATAGAATGAAATCTCTCATAGGCAACATGGCAGATAAAAGACATGGCTATACTAATTAGATCAATCATTAGCTTGTAAAATATTCCAACTTAGACTGAGACAGGTAGTTACTGAGTCCATAATTACCATACTTCAGAGAAATTTAGAGAAAGTTGCTTATTACTCAGAGTTCCCTCTGGCCTGTGCTGCTACAGCCATAGGAACATCAGAGCTATATGAAAACCATAAACTCAATTTTCAAAACGGAGGGAGAAGGTGGAAAAAGACTAATATTGTTTCCTTCCTAAACAGAGCAATATTATGGAGGAGAAAGAATTTTTAGAAAACTGGCTCAGAACCAACTATGATCCCATGAGCACTTAAGGATAAATCCAGAATTAGAATAAACAAGTGAAAAATGAAAGATTTTCACCATTTATATTACAAAGTACTTTTATGATCAGTAGCAACATGGCTCAATGGGACCAGAAAATGTGGGTTCAATACTGACTCTGCTACCCTTTGGAAATTTGCCTAATTCTAATAGACTTGTGTTGGAAAGAGCCATCCACATCCAAAGAGAGAACTATGGAGACTGAATGTGGACCAAAGCATAGTATCTTCAGCTTTTTTTTTGTTTTGTTTTTTGTGGTTGTTACTTGCTATTTAAAAAAAGAAAAAAAAAGTTTGCCTTTCTTTCAGTTCTTTCATCTATAAACTACTATAGGGACTACAATAAAGGAAAACATTGAAATACTTCAAAGCTCTTATTAATGCAAGGACCAACCATGATCTGAGAGGACAGACTAAAAAGCATGATTCCAATGATAGCCACTGGGCTATAAGGTAAAGAATAAGACATGTATTATTCAAAATGATCAATACATTAACTTATTTTATTTAATTATATTGTAAGAAATGTTTTTATGGTGTTGAAGTACCTGTAATTTAATTTTTTAGTGCTTATGGGGGTTTTTTTGAAGTAATTATGGTTAAGTGACTTGTCCAGGGTCGCATAGTATAATTTAATTTTTAAAAATTATGAGGGGCAGCTAGGTAACACAGTGGATAGAGTATCAGCTGTTGAAGTCAGGAGGACCAGAGTTCAAATCTGGGTTCAGACATTTAACACTTCCTAGCTGTGTGACCCTGGGCAAGTCACTTAACCCCAATTGCCTCAGGAAAAAAAATTATGCCTACTACATAGCAAGTGTTTAATACATGTTTGCTGATTGACTAATTTTTTAAAGATTAAAAAAATAAATGAAAGTGTGAATAGGTTCTCAATTTATGATCCTAGGATTTACAGTCAATTCATCTTTGGTCTCTGGTTTCCATACAAGTAGTATGCACCATGAAAAGTGCTGATTTTCCAATACCTGAAGGAGGGACATGGATACATAGGATACCAGTCTGCTTGGGGGAATGGTCTTCATAGTCTTCTTTGCAATGACATAAGTAAGTACCAACTCCATTGAAGCACTCAGCCCCTTCACCACATTGTTGTAGGCCAATTTCACATTCATTCACATCTAAGAGAAAAAAATCGGGGTCATATCACACCAGAAGACAGCTTGTAATCTGTCTAATGGGCTAGATACACTTTGTCACCTCACTCTCCCCATAATTAAAGAGACAAAAAGGAGTATAAAGGGTTCATCAGATATCCTGCAATACTCGGTGGCCCTGATACCAAGGGAATCTGCCCAGAAGTGACAAAGCACCTGCTACTAGATCGTCTACTTTAATAAACACTATTAAAATTAAATGATCACCCTTCCAATCCCACCTTTCCAGAGGTTGGGCAGGAAGGGGAGGGGAGAGTGGACATAGATGTAAAATACTGTTTCTAACAGATTTTTTTTTGATGTATTGATAATTTTTTCTGAATTTTTATCTTCTTCCTTTTTTTTTTTTTTTCCTTTTTCTTTCATAAAAGAATCCTTTGTGATGAGGGATGGCTCTGGGCATGAGATGAGGGATACAGGAAGAAATCTAGTTAATGTAAAAACAAAAGATATTGATACAATTCTTTTTTTTTTTTTTAAATGAAGCCATCACTGGTACCCACAGGCCCATACCATGAATGGAGACAGATTTCAGATGAAGCTGGAGAGCTTTTACTGTATTTCTGATGAAAGTTCTTATTTGAAGTTGCAGAGCACTATTCTCAGATCCTCCAAATTGAGACATCAAGTTGTCTGACATATTTTTTCCACTAGATCTCAGAAACAGCCAGAAAATGAATGTGACGTTTGAGGTATCTTTTCTACAAGTATGATGGAGGAAGAAAAAAAACCCTCTAGTTATAGAATAAAGTTTTATGATAAAGGAAAAACAAACAAAAAACCATACTAAATTCAATACATCTATATATGATATTTTTGGGAATCTCTTATTTTGGCCATTGTAGATTTAATTCTACTTTTCTAGTAAGCAGCATGGAAAAGTATGTTAAATTCTGTGATTTCTACATAATAATTTTATTTTTATCATTCATACTGGAATGCCAAAAAAAAAGTTAACATGCTTTACTTAGGACTTTAGTAGTAGCATATCTCCTTGCCTCAGGCTCATTTAATTTATTCTCAGTTCTTTCTCTCTACTCACACAAGGCAGGAGGAAAGTTATCAGAAACTTAGCTCCTGCCTGATCCTGTCTAGTTTTCAGAGCTAGTTTTTATGAGTTTACTTTTATTGCAGGTAAACAATAATCATGCATTACAACAGCAAATAACGCCTCATTTTTTTTCCCAAAGAAGAAAATCATTATGGTAATACCATCTTGAATAAATCCATGACTAACAATGTTGGAGAACCAGTCCCCTACGCTCACCTTTTAATTCTAGTTAGTTTGAATGCATCTGCTTCAGGTGAAAAATGGCCTAGATTTTCTCCAATCTGCAGGGAGGAACCAAAGATGCACTTAATGAATTCATCTTTACCCAAAGTCTTGTTCCATTTCACAGCTGCTTATTCTAGGCCAAAAAAACATCCACTTATAGATTCTATATTCAGGGATCCCAAGGGCATGAAATTGTCACAAAGTAGTGTCTCTCTATAACATCCTTAAAGGGATGAAAGTAGCTACTTTCCTCCAGATTATTATTTTTTTTTAATACTTATGGTTAATCTTGTTGGGACAATACTGCCTATTCAAAAAAGTGGTCATTAAGTCAATCAATCCCAGAGGCTATGATGGCTAATTGGAGATTCTAAGCAGTTATCTAAATAATTTTAATTAACATGCTTTCACCTAAAATCTTAGTAATTTGATGATTCAGAACTTTGACATGAAAGAGTAACATAATTGTCTCAGCTTTTTATAATACTTTAGTAGGTTTATTTCATCACATTTGAAATATTCATCGAATGTGGATCACAGCATAGTATTTTCACCTTTGTTGTTGTTTGCTTGCTTGTTTTTTTTTTCTCTCATTCTTTTCCATTTTGATCCGATTTTTCTTGTGCAACATGATAAATATGGAAATAGGTTTAGAAGAATTACACATGCTTAACCTATATTGGATTACTTGCTGTAAAAGGGAGAGGGAGGGAGAAAATTTTGAAACAAAAGACTTTGCAAAGGTGAATGTTGAAAACTATTTTTGCATGTATTTTGAAAGATAAAAAATTATTATTTTTTTAAAAAAGGAATATTCATATCAGAATTTCCTTCTTAAAAAGAAAAAAAAAAGTATGTTTTCAAGCTCTTTTCCCTAAGATCTCTAATCCATTCTTGATGTGTTTTATGGGCCAAATAATATATCTGTTTTATCAGTTTTCCCACTGAGGTAAGAAGGTGGCACAGGTAATAGAACCCTAGATCTGGATTCATATCTGATCCTTACTAGATGTGTGACCATGAGTAAATCACTTAATCTCTGTCAGCCTCAGTTTCCTCAACTGTAAAATGAGGCTAATAATAACATCTCCCCTCCCAAGATTGTTGTGAAGATCAAATGAGATAATGAGGCTTTAATAAGATAGTATTTTTGTGTTTTGCAAAACTTAAATCCCTGTATCTTTATGTTCTTCCCAGCTGGAATATAGCTCCTCCTTACTCCTCTACTAATGCTATTTCCCATGACTATAAAGGAAGAACATTAAAGAATCCATATCTACATGGAGATGTGTGTGTATATATGTATATATGTGTGGACAAGTCGCTTAAGTTGTTTGCCTCAGTTTCCTTATCTGTAAAATGATGTGGGGAAGGAAAGAACAAATCACTTTAGTATCTTGACCAAGAAAACCCCCTTTGGGGCCAATAAAAAGTAGGACATGACAGACAATTAAACAACAACAAAAAGTGGGTTTTTTATTTGTTTGTCTGTCTATGTTGTAATCTGACAAGCATTGGAACATCTACCTAGCCCCACCACACATCTTACCTCTTGGTTAAATGAATCTACCAAGACTTTCTCCACTTCAGAGGCATCGTATGCAGCCTCTACCTGGCGTTCCATTTCAACAGTTACTTCATATAGGATATCTGCCAGACATAAAGAATGCCTCATTTAGTCTTAATTGCCTCCCCCTTCTTCTTAAGCCCTTTAGAGTAGTGGTTCTCAAAGTGTGGTGCAGTGAATCCTGGAGGGTCTCTGAAATCCTTTCAGAGGGTCTACAAATGCAAAATTAGTTTTTTTTCCATTTATGATAAATATCTATTATGTAACCCATATAAACAAAAACTCTTTGGACATATTCTCAATAGTTGTTAATACCATAAAGATACTGAGAAAAAGAGTTTGAGAACCATTGCTTTAGGGGAACCTGTGATCAGATGTATATTTCATATAAGAAAACACTTTGGGCATGTGTAAAACTGGTGACTTTACATTTATAGTTATTCAATCTAAGTGTGAAAAATAAAACGTTAGGCATGATTATTAAGAAATTATAGAGAACTTAGATTTTAAAAATCCGAAATAAATGTAGTATATTACCTGGAGAGTGTTCATTGATGGAGTAACCAATTTAAGATTACTTTATACCAGAACAATAATCACCTTTATGTTGAGAGAAAATGAGGGGGAAAGACCTCGGGACAAGGATTCCCTTTAATTGGGAGGGAATATAGTATATTGTTCACTGGGGGGGACACAGAAACATACGGATACCAGAGGCTGCTGTCTTGAGGTAGGTAGGGGGGTGGGAAGAGCAAGCTGGCAGGCTTAGACATGAATGCACTTGCTATGCTACTATCAGAGGGAAGAAGTTGGAAGCTTCCTATATTAAATAGCTATTCCTGATAACGAGATGCTAAATTTTTATATTTCTGCTAAAGAAACACAAGTGTCCGAGTATCTTTGCTTTTGAATTGTTAAAATATCAATGTGGGCTTTTATATATCAGAATTATCAATCCTACCAATCAAAGCTTGTTTTATCGATTGTCTAGATTTGAAAAAAATCTTAATAATGCAGATTTGTTAGTATCCTCTAAATTTCAATACCACAGGGGCAACTGCCCAATCACTCCGCCCCAGTTAAGACTACTTTGTTCTATAGGAATATAACAACTTGGAGTTTCAATCCCAATTAGATCTTTAATATGACTTAAGTGTCCTTGCCTTTGAACTCTTACCTCCTGGATGATGTTGGAACTCTAAGACAGATTCATTTCCAAAAGATGGGGAGGTTGGTCTTGCATCTACATTAAGTGACAAGGATAGAGAGTTAAAAAAAAAAAAAAAAAATGAACAATAGGAGTAACATTAGTTTTATATTCTTGTTCTACAAGCAAAGACGGGCTTAGCACACCTGTTTTCCATTAATCACACATTAGAATGAAGGATACTTTATGCCTGCTGGGAATAATTCCTACCATACTTCTCACTCCCCTCTATCAATCCTCTCACCAGCCCGCTAGCTAAGGAATATATTGAATTTCCTTTTCAAACGTGACTGTGTACTAACAATGCACATTTGTGTCATACTTTGCTGGAAACCCTAATATAAAGCCTTTCTCTTTTTAGATTTCACATAACAGTTTATTTGGACCTATGCAGGCATAAAAACAGCTAACATATATGGAATATTTTAAAGTTCGGAAAGTGTTTTATATGTATGTGTATACACATATATATCCTCACATGTGTATAAGGAAATCCACATAATACATGATGTATATATCAGTGCATAATATATATGTTGTACACGTGTATACATGTATGTTTAGATGTATGGTGTATATTGTGTACATATACATACATGTGTGTATATAAACATATAAATGCTTCCTCTCTTACCTAGAGTTTTTTGCCAGCACCTACTATAGTGCTTGCATTGTGGCAGTCCTTTTACAAAATACTTACTGGAGCCAATTCAAAGCATTTTTACATATAGCATTAGCAGCAGCACCTCTATAGCACTTATGTAGCAATGTAAGGTTCACAAAGTACTTGATAATTCATTGGATCCTTACGATACCCCTGGAAGGTAGATGCTGATATTATCCTCATTTTACAGATGAGGAACTTGAGGCTGAAGGCAGTAAAGTGACTTGCCCAAGATCATAGACACAGTAATATCTGAAACAAGATTTGAAACTTATTCTTTCTGACTCTGAGTATGAAATCACCTGGTCATCCAAAACTTATTTGATTTGCATACTTCCCTATGAGGCAAACATATATATGTATCTATAGATAACTTAATATCTATTTTAGCATTTTTTTCTCCTTTTCTCCCTAAACTAGGAATTCTTAACTTTTCTTGATTCAAGGACTTCTTCTTAGAATAATGCTTTAAAATAAAGTGACATAAGATTACAAAGGAAATCAAATACATTGAGGTTCATGGATTGTAGATCAACTGTGTAGTGGTAAATATTTAAGAACCAGTCCACCCACCCACACACACATACAACAAAGAAGGAAAGAAAAAGAATGAGAGAGAAAGAAAGAAATCACAACACAAAATTAAGTCTGAATTATCAGCCTTTTCATCATTTCTTTCAAACATCTAGATAATGAACAACAAATCAAGCCATGATTTGTAATGTTTTCCAATTTTGGAGGTGTAAATACTCAACCTGAATATTTAATAATGAGATTCTCCATCTGGATCCAGCACATTCCAGTGATCCACCTAATGTAATCATTGATTCCCCCTACCCTGCCACTCAAATATCCAATTAAATTTTAATTAGATTTATTGGAAGAAGAGGTATAACATGGCTAGTTGGACAGAATGCTCAACTTGAGGACTAGAAGAGTTAGGTTCAAATTCTGTCTCTGACACTTAATAGCTATGTGATCAAGGTCAAGTTAATTAGCTTCTCTGAACTTCAAGCAACTCCCTAAAGAAGAAGAAAGAAAGAAGGAAAGAAAAGGAAAGAAGGAAAGGAGAAAAGGGGGGGGGAAGCTTTTAGAGCTCTATAGGTTTCAGTTCAGATCTACTACCCAACAAGGTCCGAAGAGCATGATAATTTCTAGAGATAAACCTATTATATTTCCACTCTGCAAAAGGTATGGCACAATCCCAGCACTTGATCTCTGCTAAAACTATGGCTGTCTGAAAGGGAGTATGGAAAAAGTGATAATAAATCCCATCAAACCCTTGATCGGGTAGAAGAGGAGGGGAGAAATAGCCTGCTAACATTACCACAACTACTGGTCATTAACCCTGCCCAGGGAGAATGTGGGAGTATGGGAAGGGTGGCAGTGATGGTGGTAGTGGTTTTTGGCACAGCCCTACTATTAATCACATCAGAAGTAGAGAAAAAGCCTTCATTAATTTGGTATAACTGGTCCCAGCCTGCTGAGGTATATAGGAGGGTTGTGCACTTACAGAATCCCATAAATAGTCTCTCATCAGAACAGCCATTCTGTAGCCAAAGGTGGTCATGGTTCCCAGGCCAGCCAAGCCATGAATAGGCATTACTTATTTAAAAAATTACCAAGTTCCTGTAATTCAGTTCCCTCACTATGTCAAGTGTGGGAAAATAACACCCACAGAGCAGGCACAACTGGTATAGTTGCTTCTAGGAGTAGTCAAGATAGCTTACCAAGTTCTGTTTCCCATTTGCCAAACTATTGCTAAGCAAAGAGAGGAAATTTCCTTCTCCTCTTCTACATCTATAAAGGTTCAGTTTAAAAATGAAATTCCCAAAGTAAGTTATCTGCAGTCCCACCATTCTCTTCCTGTCCTTAATCCATTCCCTACAAAGGATGGGACAAGTTTTGTTTGTTCAAGAAGTGTCTAATTTTAGGCAAGCAGGATGTTAAATCCAGTGTTTTTTAAAGGGCGTTATTGCTTAGAGAATAAATATGAAAGCGTAACATCAGGTCCTCAGATACTGTCCCTTTTAAAAAGCAAATAAACAAAACTCTCCCCACTAGCTTAAATCCAGCTGTCTGCCAAAAATATATATATATATTCCGTGTAGACTTTTCATTTTAATCTAAATCACTGAAATATTCTTCAAAGTGCAGACAATTAATAAAACAATAAATCAAGTCCTGAATATAGCATCTACTGATTTTCAAGGCATAAATGCTCACACTGAAAATTTAACCATTGGATCTCTAGCTAGCTAGTACAAAAGATAGAACACCAAGTCAGGAGTCAGAACGACTCATCTTCAAGAGTTCAAATCTGGCTTTAGACACTTATTAGCTGTGTGACTCTGGGCAAGTCATTTAAATCTGTTTATCTCAGTTTCCTCATTTGTCAAATGAACTGGAGAAAGAAATAGCAAACTACTATGGTATCTTGAAAACAAACAAACCAAAAAACCCAATGAGCATTGCAAAAAAATTGGACATAACTGAAAATTGCTCAATAACAGCAAGTAGGAGGTAAGCAGCACAATGGATAGAATACCAGGCCTGGAGTCAGGAAGACTGGAGTTCAAATCCAGCCTCAGGTACTTGCTAGTTTTGTGACCCTGAGCAAGTCACTCTTTTGCCTCAAAAAAGTATCCCCCTGTAAAATGGGGACACACTGGAAGAGGAAATGGCCAACTACTCCAGTGTCTTTGCCAAGAAAGAAAAAGTCCACAGGTTCATGTAGAATTGGACGTGACTGAACAAATACAAGAACACCAAGCCAGTATAAGCTAACTCCAACAGACCCCTAGGGATACTCCAAAGAGCATCCTTGTTGTACAAAAAAGGCACAATATCAGGTGAAACTGTTTGGGGGTAGAGAAGCTTAGTCCCATGAGGAAAGAAGCGAGTTGGAGCCAAACATATCTTGGGAGTTAGATGGAAGATAGAAGCAGGCTGAGGTAAATTGGGTTTATCTCAGGTTACCAGCCTGATAGTAGGGATGGAACCAAACTACAGTTTGGTTATAAATGTCTTAATGTCATTACAGTTGTAACAACAACATCGATCAGGGCAAAGTTGTCCAGATATGGCTGGGCTCCATTGGATTATGGCTTCCCTCCAGAAGGTGCCTATTAAAACATAAATGCTCTCCAAGGGTGGGGAGGGTAGCAGAGTAACAAAGTGCCAAAAACACTAAGAGATTTCTTTATCAGTTTATCTGAAGAGAAGGGGCCCTAAAGGAAAAAGTACAGAAAATAGATAAATTTTGATGAAGGTAGGACCAGGAGGCAAAAAGTATGACTTATGTATGATGGATCACTATATGTAGAACAGATGAGATACTAACAGAAAGAACAAAGCTCCTAAGAAATTTTAGAGTGAGTTCTGTCTATGGGTTGGGCCTGAATGTTTTTTTCAATTAATAGCTTTTTATTTACAAATTATATGCATGGGTAATTTTTCAGCATTGACAACTGCCAAACCTTTTGTTCCAATTTTTCCCCTCCTTCCCCCCCACCCTCTCCCCCAGATGGCAGGATGACCAATACATGTTAAATATGTTAAAGTATAAATTAAATACCAAATAAGTATACATGTCCAAACCATTGGGCCTGAATGTTTTAAAGATGAAAGGATAATGCAAATAAACTATTAAGTTTAAAGATTCTATAGATATTTACCTATATCTCGAAGAACTTGCGTTCTCTATGAAATAGCAATTTATCGTCCTACCTTTCTGCTCCCCAAATAAAAATAAATTAACACATAGTATATTCACCGTACCAGTATATTCTGGGGTCAAAACCAAGACTTCATCAGCAGTGATGTTATTCCATGCTTGATCAGGTATCAAAGACCCCATGGCCTTGGCTTGCCAATCCTGCTTGGATGTGAAGTTAGGTGTTGGAGCACTTGAGTGGGCAGCATCAAGGATTGGATGGACACCACTTACAACTTTTTTGAGGAAGTTCTGGTCAGTACAAGGGGTCTTCAAGGAAGGAGAGAGCTCAGTCAGGGTGCCAGGAGATACAGAATCCCAAACAAATTCACTGGAGGTTGTCACTTTTCTAGAACTTCCCAGATCTGGGAGATCTCCATTGAGATGTTTAATATTTTCCAAAGAAATGGACTGAGCTGGATCCAAACTGATTCCCTTGCTCACCTCATCCCTTGTTGGGAAAATTTCCTCACCTCTCTCTTTGCCAGTGGCACTGGATTCTGGTGCTAAGTATTCATCATTAAATTGAAGATTTGAAAACAAATCTTCTTTGGGAATATTTGAAGGCTCTGTGTTAGACTCATCAACTCTAGGCCTTATTTCTAAAAAATTCTTTCCTTTAACCAGCATCACATGACTGGAACTCTGGTAGAGATTGTGATTATTCACCACATCTTGGGGTTTCCTTATAGTCTGAACAGTCAAGTGTGAATAAAGGTTGGAAGGCTTGGTGATAACAAGGTCCTCTTGCTGTATAAGCTTTTCTGTTTTAGTGGTGTTCCCGGGCAGATTTTCTTCTCCAACTCTGGCCGATGGAAGAAGCCTGTCAGAAATGCCCACAGATTTTGGAAGTAGCTCTGTCCAGGGAAAAGTCTTAGAAGGCCAATTAAGGTGATGAATCAATGAATCAAGAAGTCCTGACAAGGACAAGTTTTTTTCAGAAGCTTTATTTTCTGGTTTGTTCCCATAGGAAGTAATTGGGATTGAAGTCATCCTGAGTGCCATCACACCATCCCTTCCAGCTGAATTTTTTATGGTCTCTGTTGGGCTGCCGAGCTCCTGCATAAGCAAGGTGGGTGATGGAGTTTTGTACCTTATCAATGGCCCTTTAGTAGGGATCAGAGGAAAGAAGCCATGAAGATGCTTCCAACCAAGAGTCTTTCCTTCTCCCTCTACTAGCTCCTTATTCTTCAGCATCACTGTCTCAGTCACCATTTGGCTCTTCTCCAGACCCAGAGAGATGGTATTCAGGCTTAGAAAGTTGCCAGACTGTGTTATTGACACTACCTCAGGACTAGAGTCCATGCTATTTAGGGTCCTCTCTCCGAGTCTCTGGGAAGTTGCTAAGGAAGAACCAACAGCAAGTTTAGGAGGGACTTGTTTTTCTGGGTTTGTGAAGACAAAATACTGGCCTTCAAAAGATGGGATGTGTTTAGGATAAGATCTCACTGAGAGAAATACTATATGGACAGCCAGGGCTTGAGCAGCAAAAATCAAAGTACTTTGCCTTCCACATGCATAGAAGGTTTTCGTTTCCACACTTGATGAGATGCCTTGAAAAATAATTCTATCTTGACTTTGGTCACAGTTCTCAGGCCCCTCAAATCCTTTGATATAAACAACAATATGTTTCTTGGATCCTACCCAGATAGTCCAGTTACAACAGATGTTTGACCAAGAACTGTTTAAGTTCTCTGGCAATGAAAAAGTTCCAAAGGCATCTTTGAAAACCACATGGCACCTTCTTATGGGAATACAGGCTACCATCCTGGTTGAGATGAAAACCTCTGTTGGGATTTGAGGGAGAGAGCAAGGGTGAAAAAATTTAAAACCCAGTCAGTGAAGAGGCAGGTAATAAAGACTTTCTAAAAAGCTACCTGTTAATTTAAAATGAGGGGATCTATATGACTTCTTATAGCAGACAGTTCTTGGTTAACCTTGGAACCATAATGGCATAGTATTCTAATTAGGAGCATTGGAGTTAAATTGGGATGATGCAATTCTCCTAAAAAAAAAAAATTCCTCCCCGGGCTCAGCATCTTTTTCTGTTCTCCTTATCTTTATTTCTTCTACCAAATAAAAATTCTCTATTTCCCTCAACCACTCATCCTTCATTCCATTTGTTTCTAGGATCTCACTATCTGGGCTCCATAGTCTTAAAAAACCAGCCTTCCTCTCTTTCCCACATGATTAGTCTGATGAAAATTGGAAGTCTGCAAAGTACCAGTAAACTCAGTTTAAAATCTATTTTAAACATAAATACTTTCTGATACCAAAGATCGTTGAAATTAGAACTTCTTTCTTTTTATTTTTTAAATTTTTCTGCTGAGATAATTGGGTTAAGTGATTTGCCCAGAGTCACACAGCTAGGAAGTGTTTTGTGCCTGAGGCCAGATTTGAACTCAGGTACTCTTGACTTGAGGACTCATGCTCTATCCACTGCACCACCTGGTTGCCCTTGAAATTGTGAGTTACTTAATCTATTTGTGTGTGTGTGTGTGTGTGTGTGTGTGTGTGTGTGTATGTGTTTCATTTGTTAACATATATGAACCCCTTTTCAGAATCATGTTTTTAGCTAATTTAAGAAATGCTAAATTTTAATTAGGGCTAGTGAAAACAAAGATGTGATTTTTTTGTTTCCTATAAAGATTTACAGATCTTCTGAAATCTATCCATAAACAAGAAGTCCATGAAATCAGAGTGAAGAATCCCTGATTTAGTAGGAAGATTAAGGCGAAAATGCTAAGAACAGAAGCAGGTGTTATATTTTCTCTTTAAGAGTAAAGTCTTGTACTTGGTGCTCAATCGAATACTACAAGAGCACCTGGATAGGGCTTAGCTATCTTAAAAATGGCTGTTTGTTGAAACTCCTGGAAGATTAGAAGAATGACCAAGTTTAACTGGATACAAGACAAAAACAAAATCAAAAGCTTACCAGAGGAGTCTTGAAGCTTTTTGGCCTCCAAAAGATTTGTTTCTTTAAACCAGAGAGGCAGGGATGTGGAGACTGTTGAAAGGTCCTGCTTACCTAAGGACATTATTGGAACACTAGGGAGCAAAGCTGTAAAGTTTAACTGGGTGAATTTCTGGTCCTTTTTGAGGGAGTTGGAGGATTCCCAAGGCTCATTCACCATAGCATCTTTCTTTGAGGACTGAACAGTCACTTCATTCTGAATTTCATCAAGCTCCCAAGATGGAGTCACACCAGAGGTCCATTGCAGAGTTGACAAGGGAGTCATTTCATAATAAGTCTTTGTTCCCAAGGGAATTCGACTTCCTGAAGAAGCATCCCTACCTTGTGAAAGCTTGCTCTTAGGAACTAGTTGAGAGACACTCCGTGTTTCTTTTTCAATAAAATGTTTACTTTCTGATAAATCAAAGAGATTTTCTAAGCTAAGAGCAAGTCTTATAGGACTTGACACAGAGGTAGGAAGATCCACATTTCTTGAAGTAAAAAGGGGAAGAGGTTCAGTTTTTCCCATGTTTGTAAACATTTCCTCTGAATTAGCACAGGAGTTACTTGACATACTAAGAATAAGCTCATCTTCATTTATGTTCAGTGTAGGAGTGGGCAGGAAGGCAAGAGACATTGCTGTTGGACTGAAGAAATGATATTCCATGTTGTCCTTAGAAAAGTGTGTATCATGGCTCAAGGGGATTTCAAGAGAGAATACAGAAGCCATCCTGTGCTCTTCATCATTCACTGAAGCAAAAGGTGTGTTTATACTTTGAACAATAAGCATGGAGTCTATCTCAGCTCTAGTCTCAATTCGGGTCATAGAAGGCCCTTTGGCTTTTAGCAAGGTTTCTGGGGTTAAGGCCAAAGGGACTTCCAAAGGCTGCTCAGTTGTCACTTGCTCATTGTGGTAAGACCAGGGAATGGACACTGAAATATTTTGGAGAACCCATTCAGGAACAGTTTCAGACACAGCCACTTGGGAAGGGGTTGGAGTCAACTCATTATCAGATAGACTCTCCTGATAAATGGTAAAGGGGAGAGACCTTTCTTGACCGAGTACAAACTTTATAACTGTTTCAGCAAGATTCATTTGATTCCTACTGAGGACCTCTTCAGAGGAGACATTGCTGACCAAGCTTCCTATCTCTACTGGCCCTGGAAGTGATCTGGGTGCTTGGAGAAGCTGCTCTGGCTCACCCTCAAATGCGGATCTAGGGAAGATGGTGGAAGGCAGTTCAGGGACTAATCCTATTCCATCAGGAGATTCCACTCTCAGAGTGAACCCTGCTTCACTGGACACTTCTCGAGAGTTCAGCCAAATCATCCCATCGCCAGGAGTTTGTATGATTTCAAGGAAATGGGGGTCAGACGGTAAGTCACCATCTTTAAAAGACTTAGAAGAAAAATCCACAGCAGTATGAATTGTTGGAACCACAGGGATCAAATGCAAGGAGCCTTCAAGGGGCAACTGAGTGTCACTAATCAGGGAGATACCAGACATGTGATTCCCCCTAGAATCAGTAGATAAAGTCCCTAAATCATGAGTCAGGACTTCAGTCTGAAGAAAGGGCTGCTGTTCACTTCCAGCCAGGCTGCTCCATATCTGGGAGGGGCTGATCTGAAGCTTCTCATTTTTAGAGCATTCTGTTTTTTCAAGGAATTCTGAATCTGAGAGAAGAATAAAAAGCGAATGGCTTCTGGGAGTGGGCTTAATGTTTACTGGAACACCCTCTGAAGTAGGAATTAAGTAGTCAGTATGATTATCTGCTCTTCCTAATTCAAAACTTACCGGCCAATCTTCCATTATAGTTGATTGCTCAGGACTCACACGGGAAGGAATATTTTCATAAAGGATGTTTCCATCAATTGCTGAGCCATCCATAGAAAACCCAGGGGAAGGAATGCTCTTTTCTTCTATGATGTTCGACCATTTAGTTTCAAGGGCTGAAGTTTTCCCTAGAACGTTGGAAAGCAATCCATCCCCAAGGCTTATCTGGCCCATACCTAGTGTTTTTGTAACCATGATGCTATCAGCAAAGGATTTATCAAATAGCCTCTCAGAACAGGGCAAAGAAGTCCCAGAAAATTCCACCTTCTCTTTTCCCCAGGTGAGAGATCTCCCTGGCTGAAGAGCTTTTGATGGCATTAGATCAGAAGAGGTCATCTCTAGAACTATGTGAGACATCCCAGCAGGGAATTCAACCTTTAGTCCAGTACTGGAGGGAAGCTTGTTGGAAGGCCTTTGAAAAGGGCCTTGAAAGGTCAGGACCTCTTTCTCTGAAACTTTTGCCCTGGGATCTCTGAAGATATAATATTTCCCTCTAAAATGTTTGTATTGGCGACTCCAAGCATAATTCTTTGACAGCAAGGCCACATTTACACCTAAGGCCTGAGTGGCGTAGACGTGCAGTCTCTTATTCCAACAAGCATAGATTATGGTGCTTTCTACAACAGAGGCGATTCCCTGAAATATAATTTTATCTGTATTTTCTTCACAGTCCTTGCTTCCCCTAAACCCTTGGATATAGATGATAATGTGGTTTCTGGGACCTGCCCAGATAGTCCAGTTACACCAGATATTCTTAAAATGGTGTTTCCGAGTGACTGGAATGGAAAATTCCCCCATCTTGTTCTTCAAGGTGACATGGCAACGTCTCACAGGAACATACATTTCAGTCCAAAATAATTTCTCTGCAAGGAAAAGAGGTAAGATAGAGATAATGAGAAGAAACAATTAGATATTAATGTTCCAAACGAACAAGCTCTTGCATTGGGAAGCAGGTTGGTATAAAGTAAAGAGCCCCAAAATTGCAGTCAAAGAATTTGGGTAAAAAAAACCTACTTTTGACACATTGCCTATGTCACCTTCATTTCTCCAGCCTCAGTTTCTTCATCCATAAAATAAGAATGCTAGACTAGATGACCTTGAAGGCTAAGTTCTAAATCTATAAGCCTATGATCATTTCATGTGTGGCCCAGCAGAGAAATAAGAAAATGAGATAAGGAAGACAAGGTGGGACAGAATAAGTGAACACTGAATAAAACTCTTACCAAATGACCAAAGGAGCATCTCTAAACCCATAAATGAATAAGCTTCTATAACATTCTTAATAAGTGGTCATTCACAATTTTCAGATGAAGAAATTAAACCCATTTCTAGTCATATGAAAAAAATGCTCTAAATCTCTATCAGAAGTGCAAACCAAGACCACTCTGGAAGTACACTACATACTTCTCAGATTGGCTAAGATGATGGGAAAAAGATAATGACAAATGTTGGAGGGGATGTGGGAAAGCTGAAACACATACATTGTTGGTGGAGTTGTGAACTGATCCAACCATTCTGGAGAGTAATTTGGAACTGTGCCCAAAGGACCCTTTGATCCAGCAGCGTCTATCTCTAGTGGGACTGTATCCCAAAGAGCTCATTAAAAAGGGAAAAGGACTCACATGTGCAAAAATGTTTGTAACAGCCCTTTGTAGTAGCAAGGAACTGGAAATGGAGTGAGTACCCATCAGTTGGGGAATGGCTGAATAAGTTATGGTATGTGAATGTTATGAAATATTATTATTCTATAATTAGCAGGATGATTTCAGAAAGCCTTAGAGAGAAAGAGACTCGCATGAACTGATGCCAAGTGAAATGAGCAAAACCAGGAGACCATTGTACACAGCAACAAAATTATGTGACAATCAGTTCTGAAGGATGTGGCTTTTTTCAACAATGAGGTGAGTCAGGCCAATTCCAAAGGATTTAGGATGGAGAGAGCCATCTGCACCCAAAGACAGGTTTGTGGGAACTAAAGATGGATCACAACATCATATTTTCACATTTTTTGTTTGTCTGCTTTTTGTTTTCTTTTTTTCTTTTTGATCTGATTTTTCTTATATAGCATGCTAATTGAAGAAATATGTATAGAAGAATTATACATTTAACCTACATTGGATTACTTGTAGTCTAAGGTAGGGGGTGTGGGGAAGGGAGGGAAAAAAATTGAAACAAGGTTTTGCAAGGGTAATTTTGAAAATTATCTTTGCATATATTTTGAAAATAAAAAGCCATTATTTAAAATTTTTTAAAAAGAATACTCAGAGATGAATGGGTTATGATATGTATCACTGAGAGGAATAACCATATTAATGAAATAAAAAGCCATCAGAATATTTTTTTAAAAAAAGTAGTCATTCAGCTTTTGCTTGATGACCTCCCATGGCTGGAGATTTATTATATCCCAATGTAGTTCATTGTTGGGAAGTTTTCCTTATATCAAATCTAAACCTCTTTCTCTGTGATCCATTGCTGTAGGTTCCATCTTCTGGGGCCAAACAGAACAAATATGATCTCTTCTACAATAAAGACTCAACATAATAGAAGATTGCTATCATGTTCTCCCTCCCTGTGAGCCAAGCTTTCTCTTTTCAGTTATATACATATATACACATATATATTTCCTTCCTAAAACATGGTTTCCTGGAGTAAAGAAGCAGTTATTCTTTGGGGACTTCTGTCCTTTGGTTGACCTTCAATAATTCTTCGTAGACTGTGATATTCAAGGCTGTACTGCCATAAGTCACTGAAAGAATATTTTTATAATGAGCTTTTGTTTCAGGGAGAAGCCTTAGGTCAATTAAAAACAATGTGCCATTTCCCAGAGGCAATCTATCCTGCTATCTTTTTTATTGTTTAAATCCCGAGAGAGACAAAATCCATGGAAAGAGCAGGCAATAAAATCCATGATCTCATAAGTCTATAAATATGATATATGGATAACAAGCAAAAAGAACCAAATATCCCAACATGAAGAGACAAATTTAATTTTATGCAATATCATTGAGACTTGATGGAAGACAAAAATGTGATTTTTAAAACAGGGCTTTTAAACTGGTTTTGTGTATGTGATGGATCCTTATGGCAGGCTGGTAAAGTCTAAGGACTCCACAAAATGATGTTTTCATTTTCATAAAATACATAGGATTACCCCCCCCAAAATTATGCTGAAATGAGATTTCAAAACAAATTTCAAAAAATGTTCATAGACTCTGGGGTTACTAACACCTGTTTTAGAGGAATATCTTATTTAAAAGATACAGGATAGGCAAAAAGAGAAGTTAAATAGTACTGTATATTAAAAAAATCATATCCACCTGTGAAAAGGCATTTGTGTTGAATATGAGGGAGGAGGTAATCAACATGATAGAGAACACTTGAGTGAAGACTTCCTTATGGAGAAACAAAAATATTGTCATCAGAGTATACTCCTATCACCTTTATGAAGGTAATGAATGCTTCTCTCATAGCTTCTCTCAACTCCCTACTCTACCTTAAAATGGATTGATAAAAAGGCAATGGTAAAGGGGGCAATATGGTAAAAGGAGGGGAAATAACAGGATACTTCCATTCACACACTTTAGCAGGGAGTTCAGGATCCAGGAAGAACTTGGGAGGCCGAGCCATCACAATCATCTTCATTCTTAAGACAGTGAGACACTCATATACATCCTTGGGACTAATGGTTAATTAAGAATTAATTTATTTTCTCTCAAAGAAAAAAAAACAAAATTTTGTTCCATTCAAAAAACCAGAGTGTGTTAAAAGCATTGAGAGCACTAGTAACTTTCAGGCTAAAATACTGAAGGAGACAGACCCTAGATAGCTAGTTCTCCGACTATATAGTGCTGAGCTTTGGCTTTTCTAGATATAATTACCTTTGCTGTTCCAGCTTTGAAGATTTACAATAGCTACATTTCCTATTTTAATTACTCCATGTAAAGGGTACAGATGACACATAGGGACTGAAGCAACTAAGGAACTCAATAGATATCCTTCCTAATCGCTTTGTTCCTACTATATCTGAAACAAGAAGTTCAGTCATTTTTCAGTCATGTCCAAGCCTTTGTGACCCAATTTGAGGCTTTTTTTGGCAAAAACATTGAAGTGGGTTTTTGCCATTTCCTTCTCTAGCTCATTTTACAGATGAGGAAACTAAGGCAAACAAGGTTAAGTGACTTACCCAGAGTCTCACGACTAGTGTCTGAGGGCAGATTTGAACTCAGGAAAGTGAGTTTTCCCTGATTCTAAGCATAGTGCTCTATCCACTGTGCCATCTAACTGCCCTGAAATAAGAAAAGCTTTGTAAAATTAGTCCCAAGAACAGAGCATCCATCTTTTGAAGGGTTTATACTCCTTTCCCCAATCTCCTTGGCTTTTAACATAGTAGCCTATAAACAGGAAGGTAATTCTGTAAGTTTGATTGACAGGGATTAACCTTGGAAGAGCATAAGCAAATACATGACCTGAAGTTTACTACCCTCTAGCTCTTTGGTAAAACACAATTCTCTAAGCATCAGTTCTTCATCTATTAAAAATTAATAATTTTAAATGAGGAGATCAAAGATAGTTTTTGATCTGGTAGATCTCTGGACCACAGACAATGCCCACTTGCAGAGCTTTCTCCTTCTACGAAGGATTATGAATGAGCTCTGGCGACCTGGCCTGTATCAGCCAGACACGCAAGATTTCTTTCCAATGTATTTTTTTCCCTCTGGCACTACTTACTCTGAAGACCCGGTCTGGATTTCTATGTTCCTTGGCTCAGCTAACCTACTAAGTGGTGGGAGAAATAAGGAAATAGTATTTAATTAACTGACACTGCTAATAAATCTTAAAGCAGTCATGGAGGAGTCTATGGCTCCCTGATATCTAGATAGAAAAGATCTTCAAATCCTAAGTTCATAATTAATACTGTCATCTTTTAGGCAGAGAGAATTTTATTACCCCTCAAGGCTCTGCAGGTACACAAAGCCATGCAGAGAATTCCATGAACTCAAACATTTACAAAAAACTTATAGTGTAAATATTATGGGTGGTATAAGAGAATTATATAATTCCAGCCCTGGAAGGGCTTGCAATTTGGTTTCATTTACTTCTTTGTTTTCTCAAAGCCCAAGATTCACAAGAGTTAGAAATAGGATTGCTGTTTCTTCAAGCTTCTCTAAACTCTCACAGAACTTGGTATGTACCTCGGACTTAGCCATTCATAATTCTATTTTGCGCTGCTTATATCCATTTCCTATGCGAAAAAAGAGGCAGCATCTATATAGAGATACAGAAGAGTTAAGAAAATCTGGGTTTTGCTTTTGTGTGCGTCATGGGCCCTTTACCAGAACTTTTTTTTTTTTTTTTTTTTTTTAGCATTTATTATGAGTGAATAAAAATATATTAAGCACTTACTATATTCCAGGAACTGCTTTAAATGCTGAGAATAAAAAACAAGCAAGCTAGCTTCTTCACTCATAGTGATTACATTTTAATGTGGCACATAAAGGTGGGAATGGTGAATGGAGTAAAAGGGCAATTCATTGACAAGTACTCACAGGGAATGGTACAGTTGATGTACTGTTAACTTTTCTTAGAATTATTGTCGAAAGAGGAAGGGAGATTTAGCAACATGGCAGAGAGATGCCCAGAAATGGCTTGGTGGGCCTGAGACCAGGCAAGATAAATGAAGTACTCACAAATGAAGTACTCACAATCAGAGCCAAAATAAAATGTAATTCAATAGAATTACAAAGGAAACCAAATATATTGAAATAAAGACGCATTTTTCCCATCTAAATTCACCCTAAAATCTATTCATGGAATCCAGTTTAAGAAATCTCAGTCTAAGGGAATCATACTCACTAGGTTCAGCATGCTCGATTTCCTTAAGCTCTTTTGCCTGTGGGAAAGAAAAGGGGGGAAGGGGGAGAAGAGGAGAGGGGAGGAAGGGGGAAGAGAGTTATTAGTGGAAGAAGTGGTTGTTCCCTGGACTATTCCCAAATCCATGATGAAAACAGTAAACTGGAACACCTATATTCCTGTCTTCATTACTACCTTTTGCTCCTTTGCTCTTATATTTTGGAAACCATTTAAAAGCACTTTCAATTTAAGTCTTAACACTAGATCTTTGCTACCATTTTTAGAGCCTAGAGATAATCACCAAGTTTTAGAGATGGAAGGGACCTCAGGACATAAAAGGGACATCCTCCTCCCCACTACAACTGCTGATAGTTAATTATTAAACGTTTGCTCAAGGACTTCACTGAGGGGAACCCACTATTTCTCAAAAGAACTTATTCTACTTTAGGACAGCTCTAATTAAGGAGCTTTTCCAATTTTCCCATTATAATTCCCAGTCATTGATCCCATTCTGCCCTCTAAGACCAAGCAGAAAAAGCCTAATCTTTCTTCCACAAGACAGAACATTAAACACTTGAACAGAATAGTCATCTTCCTCCCCCACTTTCCCCTCCAGTGTTCTTTTTTCCAGAATAAAGAACTCTAGTTTCTTCAGCCCCTTGTATTTATCCCCATACTCAATGAAGGCAGAAAGCTCCCCATCTCCAGCTTCCCCTTCATAATTACTGGTGGAAACCAGTAAGCTTCACAACCATGCCCTTGAGAACTCACCATTTTATTTCTTTGGGAACTGTGAGTCAGCCCTGAACTTGAGCCTGAGCCTAAGCCAGCTCCTCTCTGAGCTATCACTCCAGTCAGCAAGTGAGAAAGGCAGACTAAGAAAATATGGGCCTGGAAGAGCAAGGGTTGCATCCTGACAAGTCCAAGAATTAGCTCCCCTAGAAGCCCAGCTCTCAAGCAGTCATACTTCCTTCTGCTAATAGCCAACCCCTCTCTACCCAGCAGTCTTTGGAGTTGCCCTGATACTGAGTAAGGAGGTGAAGATGGAAGGTAATTAATTGATAAGCTTATCCCTTCACCTGTTACCTCTTGGTCTAATTAAGCATAACAGCATGGGGCCTTGCAGACAAAAGGGGATGGGGAATGTGGTTATCATAATTCTTTCTCAGAGATTTTCTTCCTTCCCTAACTGTAGATAAAATACTAAGAAAGCCTCAAAACTTCTCTGGGGCTAGACCCAGTGACTCCCTATCCCATCTCCATCCCCTTTTCTTTCATTCTTTCTTTTTTTCTTTTTCTCCATTCCTGATTACTTCTTCCTTGAGAGAAGTAGGAAGGAGAGAGAAGGAGAAACAGAGTTCTCTAACTCAGAGAACTCTTTCTTTGAGGCTTATTGATATATAAATCAATAGTTCTTTTCTTCTAAGAGTAGTTGCATTTTAAGTTTCATTTCTTATTTGGGGAATAAAGACTTTATCTCTTGTCAAAAAGATTCTAAGTAAAATGAAAGAAGACTTTTAAAAAAGAACTTCTTGTGCTTCTGAAATCATACTTTCTAATGCATAAAAAGATTTATGTATCTATATATACACATATAGATAGACTACACACTTTCACATACACTCATTTCACATGTATGCTATATTAAATGTTCTATTATTACTACCCTTATATATCCTACACACACAATTATATCATATATGTGATCTTCATTATTCCTATTCTTGCCTTACTCTATTTGAAATAGAGAAAACTCCAAGTGTAGACTTTATCTCAACTTAAGCAACTAACCCCAAATAACTCAATTTCCCTAAGGACCATAGTCTGTGTGAGAGATTAGTTCTTAGACTAATGTTTCTCATACACTTGTCTCTATACTTAGAGATAATGATAACTCACTCTTCCTAATGATTATTGCCTACTAGAGGGAAATCCAAACAACTCCCCACCTTTCCACCCTGATTCAGCCCCATTCAGAACTTTCTTGGATCTGTTACCTTTTTAAAAATCATTTTACTTGCTAGACCCATTTCTATTTAGCCTTCTATTAACTTCTCTAGCCAGATGACACTTAAAACCTGAGAGAATAGAAAGCCTTCTCCACATATTTCTCCTCTGAAGCTAACATCCAGATGGAAGAGGAGCATTTCTCAAGGATAAGCCTTCTTCCTGAATCCAAATACAATAGCAATCTAGATAGACAACTAGATATGTATAGATTTATTCAGCACCTAACTATGTGCCAAGTATTATGCTAATTGATGGGGATATAAATACAAAGCATAAAGGAAGATTGGAAGGGGAAGAATATGGGTGGAATAGCAGGAATATGGCTGGAGGTGGTGTGGAGGTCCTATTCCAGACAGGACATGACAAAAATTCACTTATCAGAGCTTGGAGACTAACATTAGTCTTTAATCTAGAAGGGATTTCAGAGATCATTTATGGAGTCATAGATTTGGAGCCAGTAGAGTTCTTAGATTGGGATGCAGCAAAAAGAGTTCTGATGGAGTCATATGCTCATTGATCAGGATTTTCAAAACATGGGGAAAGACCCATAGAAATAAATAGAAAGAAGTGGAGTCGGTTTCCTGGATACAAGTTTGGTCAGCACTTCTGTAGTCTCCCTAGGGAACTGAATGATTCCAGAAGAGGGTATCCTCTCATGGATATGGCTCCTTGAAGGGCTGTGCAAGCTTCTCTCTGTGTCTGACCAGTTCTTCTCTGGCCATCTGAGCTCTGGGACTCACTCTGCCTTTGCTTTCCATTCCAAAAATTCAGTCCCTCAGCTCAGGGATAGGACTGGCAAGGACTCAATCAACAACCCTCAAAGATGATGCTAATAGAAATGTTTAAATACTTTCTAGGGAGACATCTTCAGTCCTTGGACAAACATCTAGTGGGTAGCCATGGAAACTTTTACACTTTGCTTAGGGAGGAAACATCAATACTAGATTCATGTCCTTATCAAGGGATAGCAATGAAGACCCAGAATACTGCCTGTGTTCTTACTTTCTACATAACACTCAAGAAGATTTATTTAATGTCTTTGCCAGGGAATCCCTCTCACCTGTAAGAGAAGAAAATTTCCCCTTCGCCCATTCCAGAACCACCCAGATAGCTGCTTTCAGTCTATGACAGCTATGATTGATGGTCCAAATACTGCCAGGATTTTTATACAACTGGGAATTCCAGACATGTTCTCATAATCACTTCATCCTGGCAGTCACTACCAGAATTAATTATTTCTCCCCAGACCCATTGCTTAGGAGCTGAGCATAGCAGGTTTGAGAGCTCTGAAATGCTAAATAGCAGCCAAAGACACACATTTCAGCCTGTCTGCCCATGTTTTGGGAGAAGCTTGGCTTCTGTACTGTAGCACTGTACTACTGTAGCAGCTACTGCCATTCCATTCCACCCACTTTTGCCTGGGACTCACAAGCTGAGTAGGGCCCGTTCAGCCAACCAGAACCTTTCCAGTATGGAGAACCAGGGGCAGTAGAGGAGGAGACATGGGGAAGTTCTTATAATCTTATAAAATCTTAAAATCAGTCAATATGCTTTTATTAAGTGCCTATTATGTGCCATACCTGAGTGCTCAGGATACAAAAAAGATTGTCCCTTCCTTTTAAAGTTCACAATCTAAAAATGAGGAAGTAGGGAGAAGGTAGGAATGCAAACAAATATATACAAATATATACTATACACAGAGTAAATAAAAAATCATTAACAGAGAGGAGGAACTGAAATTAAGAGGATTTGGGGAAGGTATTCCATGAAAGATGACATTTCAGGTGGGACTTAGAGGAAGCTGGAGAGGTCAGTTGGGAGAGTTGAGGAGAAAGAGCCTTCCAGGCAGGGGAAACATTCAGAGAAAATGCCAGGGATCAAGAAATGGAGTGTTTTGTTTGTGGAACAGCCAGGAGCCTACACACAGTTAGGGAGGCAGATTCTACCCATGAATAAGCTAAGAAAGGTAACCAGGAATGTGGGTTGTTTAGCTGAAGGGCCAGAAGAGTTATCAGCTTCTGAAGTAAATGAAGTCAGTTGGTCTACAGATATTAAGTCCTTTAGATGTGCTAGACACCTTTCTAAATTCTGGAATACAAGAACCAGGAATTAACGAACTGGGACTGGGTTGCAATAATTGCACACCAAGGGGTCAAGTATGACAGAGCTTTCCCAAAATGCCCTTTCCAGATATTCTCAGGTAGCTAGGTTGTATAGTGGATAAAGCCCTGGGTCTGAAGTCACTTTCTAGTCCATCTAAGTCATTTTGCTACAAAAACAAGAATAAAAAAAATCAGCTGCTATTATGATTCTAGTTGTAGTTGTTTAAGATGATGGCTCATCTTGCCAAGAGACATCAGTAAATATCAGATGCAAGAACTAGATCTAGGTCTTTATAACTCCGAGTCCAATAGTCACCCCAGGATTCTTCCTCTAAAAATGCAAAGGTATGCTGTAGTGGACAGTTAAATTTTCAGTGGGACCATTTATACTTCAGCAAATAGCAAATATTCCAATCAGGACTTGTTTTGTGGATTGCCTAGATTTATCATAAAAGTGAAAATGTTAATAATGCAGATTACACTTAAAAGTATGTTGAGTGACTTCAAAGATTTTTAAACATTATGCTGCCTAAAAGCCAATAATAACAGCAAAAAAGTGTACTTGGAGATTTATGATACTTTAAGTCTTACAAAAGTAGCTAAGAGGTGAATCAGATATAGCACTGGACATGGAGTCAGGAAGGCTTCTGTACTGTAGCACTGTACTACTGTAGCAGCTACTGCCATTCCATTCCACCCACTTTTACCTGGGACCCACAGGCTGAGAAGGGCCCATTCAGCCAATCAAAACTTTTCCAGTACAGAGAACCAGGGGCAGTAGAGGAGGAGATATGGGGAAGTTCTTATAAATCAATCAATGTACTTTCAATATACAAGTCATCTTCTTGAGTTCAAATTTGGTTTCAGACACTTAGTAGCTCGTGTGATCCTGGTCAAGTCACTTAATCCTATTTGCTTCAGTTTCATCATCTATAAAATGAGCTGTAAAAGGAAATGACAAATCACTCTATTGTCTTTGCTAAAAAAAAAATCTCAAATGGGGTTACCAAGAGTTGGACATTACTGAAAATTATTCCATAACTACAGTAGTAGAATACAACAGTATTATCTTTGGGAATCTTTTTAGTGATTCCAAGTTTTTTGCAAAAACTAAAACCCATCTTTTTTTTTTCTTTTAAACATTAGTAAAAGGTAATAAATGTGTATAGTGTGTTATCCTAAAAAACTAAATAGGCAAGAACTATAATTAGATATAAAAGCATTTGGATAAATTTATAACTAAATCATATATGACTACAAAATTGAATATAATTAATCTTTATGGTTAATATCAGAAATGATAATTCTACTATTGCCAATGCTATTCTTTGAGACATCTGTTGGTCCTGTACCCCTGGTTGGGTGGACCATATTCAACCCCATGTGGCTACTCAGTTCATAAAAGCAGATATACTAGATTATCGCTTACACTGGCTCTCCTTTCACTTTCCTACCCTCTATCATTTCCATTATCTTTTTTCTCCATGTCTGAGGTAATGTTAAACAAGACAATGAGGGAAGAAGGAGGAAAATGAGAAGAGGGTTTTTAGGATAATTTAAACATTGGTGAGTAATGAATTTGGGTTTCACTATGGGAGAAGACGATCAATGGAGCCTATTAGAAGACAACATGAGACAAGAAAGGGATTGACAGCAATGAAAAGCTTGGACAGAACAAAGGAATATGAAGCTTCAGGTTTATAGACAGCTCTATAAATGTCAGTAACTGTTGAAAGATTATGGGCTGGCTCACAGTTGAAAGAGAAGCAAATAAAATAGAGCTTCCTTTGAGTGAATGGACCCAAAGAAATTTTCAACTACTGAGTGTGCAATTAGGAAGATTACAGAAACTACTATCTTTGAAAACTTTCAAAGTACTGTGATATAGTGGATGGTGTAATGAGCTAAAGAACCAAAGCTCTAGGCCAGATGTTGCCCTAATTAGCCATGTGACTTTGGGCAAATTCTTAATCTCTCCTGACCTCAGTTTCCTCCAATAGAAGGAGGGTAGACTACATCTTCAAGCTCTGTCATAGAGACTTCAGTCTTATTTAAATCTCTCTGTCTTCATGTATTTCTGTAACTATGGTATTTACGGGTTGCTTTTATTTTATTTTGGGACTACCCTGGAATCTTCCATGCTCTTCCAACAGGCCCTTAGATAGGGGTCTCCTGGGGTTAGCTACCTATGCTTTACTTACTATATGTCTCTGAGAGGCTTCTACAACATAAGTCCAGGCTGAGCAGGAGGCAAGCAACCTATGAGCACCAACCTTAAGTGCCCTTTTAATAGTGTAAAACTGCCCTGAGACAAGGGGGGATAGCAGTTCTAGACCTTAAACTTTATTATAAAGCAGTAGTCATCAAAACCATCTGGTATTGCTTAAAGAACAGAAATAGATTAATGGACCAGACTAGAAAAGGAAAATTCAAAAACTCAATAATCCAGTGTTTGGTAAAGTAGAAAACATGAATTTCTTAGTAAAACAAAAAGCAACTCCCTATATGACTGAAAAATCTATTCAGAAAACTGGGAATTAATCTGGCAGAAATTAGATTTAGACCAATATGTACACTACACAGAGACACATATAACAGACATACACATAATATATTCTAAATGGGCATGTGACCTTAATATTAAATATTAATTCACTAAAATTGGTTATTAGATTAACAACTAATTAATAATTATTAAAACTAAATATTAAAGATCATTCTCAAAAATTAGAAAAGAAACATTACATGCCTCTCTGTGACTAGGAGAAACATTCTTCTCCTAAGGATACAAGGAATAGTGACAATCACAAATGATGAAATAGTCAACTTTGATTACTTGAAAGTGATGAGCTTCTGCACAGAAAACATAAAAAGGGAAATAACCAAACAAGAAAAAAAAAATTTGCATGAAATTTTTCTGTAGATATATATAATAAGTGTTTGGAATAATTAGATATATATACACAAATATATGTATATGCATATATATATATATAAAACTAATAGTCATTTCCCAATAGATAATATCAAAGGAGATGAACAAACAATTCTCAAAAAAAGAAACTGCAAAGAATTCACAACCATAGAAAGAAATGCTCCAAATACTACTAATAATAAGAGAAACACAAATCAAAACAGCCCAGAGTTTCCACCTCATATTCTGCAAATTGGCAAAAAAAATGACAAATTGGTATCAGGTCATGTGGGAGGAGTACTATAAATCAATAAATAAAGCACAGGATTATTGAGAGGATCAAATGGGACTATATTTGTAAAGTGCTGAGCACAGTGTCTAGAACACAGTAGGGGCTTAATAAATGCTTTCCATGGGGTTAGGTGACTTGCCTAGCTAGTAATTGTCAAGTGTCTGAGTCAAAATTTGAACCCAGGATTCAAGACAATTCCAATAAAAATTGTGATTGGAAAGCTCCATTTGCAACCAGAGACAAAAAATATGAAAACTGAATGTGGATCAAAGTATAGTGTTTTCATCTTTTGTTGTTGTTGTTGGCTTGTTTTTTTCTTGTGTTTTTTCCCCCTTTTGATCAGATTTTTCTTATGCAGCATGACAAATGTGGAAATATGTTTAGAAGAATTGTACATGTTTAATCTTTATCTGATTGCCTGCTGTTTAGGGAAGGGGGGAATAAGAAAGGGAGAGAGAAAAATTTGGAATGCAAAATTTTGCAACATTAGTGAATGCTGAAAACTATCTCCATGTATATTTGGAAAAATAAAAAGCTATAGATGAAAAAAAAAGGAATAAAAAAAGATTTTTAACTAAACTCTTCCTAACTCCAAGGCTTGTGCTCTATCCATTTCATCATTTAATTGACCTCATCTAGTTCTAATACTGGACTACAAAAACAAGCTTGAGTGAGTCACAAAACTATGTTGCCTGAGTACACTATGAATATATATTTGTTTTTTAGTTGTTTTTCAGTCTTGTCTGACTCTTTGTGACCCCTTGTGGGGTTTTCTTGGCAGAGATACTGTACTGGTTCTCCATTTCCTTGTCCAACTCATTTTACAGATGAGAATACTGGGTTCAGTTATTTGCCCAGGGTCACTAGTAAGTAGCTGAGACTGGATTTGAACTCAGGTTTTTTTGATTCTAGAATTAGTGTGATCCATTTTATCATCCAGCTGGCCTGAATGTAAGTCATCCTACTTTATTAGGGTCTTCATTGCAACAAGGCCAGCCCCTAATTCTCTAATGTTCTCATCTTAGTCCCCACAGAAGCTATGGGACATGAGATGAGAAATCTTTCTTTCCCACTTCAATTCTCCTGAATTTCCTTAATCCCTCTCTTTTACCTGAAAATTTGGTCTTTTATTTTACTACGAAAATTGAAAATATTCAACATGAACTTTTTTTCTCCCCAGTATGAGACAGCTCGGTAGTTCGGTAAATATATCTCTGGACCTGGAATTAGGAAGATCTGAGATAAAATGTGGGACTCATACACTGACTAGCTAGATATGACAAGTTATTATCATAGAACTTCAGAGTTTGAAGGAATTTAAGTGGCCATTGAAATCAACTTGTATCTGTAAAGAAAATGTCACTGTAATGGTCACCACAAGTGGCTGATAAAGCTCTTTCCAACTCTGAAATTCTGTCAAGTATAATTAAGTTCTTCCATGTACTTCTAGGCAAATGTTTGCATGCCCCATGGGACAGTTTGACCCTAGATAAATTCCAGGAAACAATCTGTGTAATTGCAACTGGAAACTCGTTTCAAAAAATCTATCAACTATAAACTATCAACAATAAAATTTTATTGATAAAATTTTTATGTCATGAGAATTTCTCCTGACATCTCTTTCCTATCCCTCTTAGAAAATCACCTTATATAAAAGATAATATTTTAAAGGAAAGGGAAAAGAAGGGAAAAAAAATCAGGAAAACTTGATCAATGCATCAAAAAATCCTGAAATTATATGCAAGGGGCCACACTCATGGACTTCCCATGTCTACAAGGGAATGGGAATGTCTTTTCCTTGGCATCAAGATTGTTTTTTGCAACTTTTCAATATTCATTTTTGATTGTCCTGTAGTTTTTCTTTCTATTTACATTATTTAATCATTGAATATATTGTTTTCTTGATTCTGCCTAACTTCATTTGGGTTTTTCTTAGCAAAGATAAATGAATGGTTTACCAGTTTACTATTTCTTTTCCAGCTTATTTTACAGATGAGGAAAGCATAGTGGAGTTAGGAGAAATACCACAAGACATGGGGGAAGAAGAAGGGGCAAGCCCTTACAGAGTGCCTTGATGGCCTGACCCAAAGGAAGGTAGCAACCATGAGATGACCCTAGGGAGATTGATAAGGAAAATTTAACCTCAGGGATATGACTAGGATTTCTGACAGAACACAGCAAGGTGAGACTGCTGGAGACCTCTACAGAAGGTGCATCTCAAGGATTTAATTTAACTTGGGTTACAGATTGGACAACCTCACCAGAAGGTGGGACCATGGAGTTATACTGCTCTCTGTCAGTACCTAATCCCCATTTGCCTCAGGGATCAATTCATTAGTTTGTCTCTGAACAACACAACATTCAGGACCTCATCATTAGGCGCTCAATAAATGTTCACTGACTATTACTGATTATTCTTTAAATCTGGAGAGGGAAGTTATTCCTTTCCTTATCTCCTGGAAAACCTATTCTGATGTGTGATACAATGAACCAAATTCATCATTATCACTGACATTAAGGAATTTTTAGAAATACAACAATGAACAATAAACCACTGAAACCATCTTGGAGGAAAAGGCTACTTGTCCTAAGTGTATTTTCCAATCCCGGGCACAAGATGTCGCTATTGGTTATAGGTTGTATTTCTAAAAATTAGAATTTTTTTTTTCCCCTAGATGGCCGATGATTCCTTCCTGTCATCCACCTCTTTCTCTGCTGGTGTATTAATCATCTACTAAACTGTGAATGTCCATAGGAAAGACTAGTCCGAGAACCTTGATAAATAATGTGCCTAATTTAGGTTACACAAAAACAGCTGTCTATTAGGTGATAACCATCATATTACTAGTTTTTCATAGTAAGACAAAGGTTATCCCCAAAAGCATTTCTCATATCTAGTTCTGGCCCCAAGCAGACACCATTTTAAGAAGGCTTAATACCTATCGCTATTCTTGTTCTAGAGATTCCAGGATATCAAAGCATTAATAAAAGGAAACATCCTACTTGAATTATCAGATGGTCTCTTTGTTATATATTTGAGCTTTCAAAAGCTCAGGCAAAAATCCCAGAACACTCTTCCTGAGATTTTTTTTTTTTTTTTTTTTTACTAAAACTACTTCAAAAATGAAATTTTTAAATTATTCTTTTAAAAAGAGTAAACATTAAGGGAATGATGCTGGAGGCAACACAGATTTAGAGTCAAATTCTGGATTCTGTGCTATCTTATCTATGTCACTTAATCTCTTTGTTTGTTTCTTCATCTGTAAAATGTAAGGTGATTTCAAAGTCTCTCCAGTATTAACTCTGAGAACCAATGATCTGTTTCCTCAAGCTTACTCTTCTCTCAAAGAATATATACCTTAATACAATCGCAGGCAAACTCACGGAAGGAAGCTCCCTAAAAAAATTCCTCTCCATTTGTTGGGAGAGAAGTTATCAGAATTTGATTTGAAACTAAACTCAGATTCTTTTTTTTTTCCTTTTGAGAGGTAGTTTTTTTTAATCTTTTTAGACTCCCCTCCCAGACTGGGCACATGCTATGTATTTTGCAATGAGAGAAAGTGGGTCTTCTAAGCCGCAGCTTCTTAAACTGGTTTGTGACCCTATATGAAGTCTCATAACTGAATGTGAATATTGTGAAATTATGATTTATTTCCAGCAAATGATTGATTTGTCTATCTACTTTACATGCCTATATACCCAGGTTCACACAAAAATTCCTCAGACAAAAAAAGGTCCCTAGTAGAAAAAGTTTAAGTCCTATTCTGAGCCTCAACAGGATCCTCACTACCCATCCCTGCTTCGGGGTGGAATGAGGTGGTTTGGAGTTGGAAAGTTAACGTTTATGTGTGAAACTATAAGCAAGGTGAATTAGTACTGACTTACATTGATTCTTTGGTTTATTTACATGTTTTTATTACTTCAATTAAAAATTCATTCCAACCATGGCATGGAGGTTGAGCAATTCAGAAACAGTGAAGAATAAGATGAAAGGAAGAATTTTCCTAGTAAGAAGGTAAAGTGGGGTGTGGGACAATAAGGTCAGATTGGGAAACCCATAAAAAATTTCAAATCAATAGGGTTAAGGGTAGAGAAATAGACAGCTAAACAGCTAAGAAACTGCATTAAAATTTTCATTTCCCCACTCTAGGTACATATATGAATGGATGCATATCTTTTGAATCGATCAAATATGCTCCTTACTATCTACTAAGGTCAGGTATTAATCACTAGCACTCATAGGCTGTTGTACTACCTTTTATTATATATATTTTACATATATTATTTCATCTCATTCTTATAACAAGCCCATTAGGACATAAGTGTTTTGTGAGTAGGATTGTTTCATTCTCTTTACTTGTCTCACTAGCTCCTAGCCAGGGCCTGGTACACAGAAATTCTGATTAACTGTACAATTTCCTCAAGGTAGGAAGGATGCCCAGAATATTGCCCTATAGGGAATCCTTTCCTTTTTCCTTCGCTCCCTTCCACTGTATAAATGAATTTCAGGTCATGGTCTCTGATAGGCTCCTGTGATGAGAAACTCAATGTCTGAACACTCAGAAATTACAGAAGGCAGAGTTGTTATTTTTCTTAGATAATAAAGAGCAGCAGTGGTAGATAATGAGCCTACATGGTGGTGCATTTTGAGGGCAAGGGGACCTTCAAATTCAGTTTCTGTAAGGAGCTTACAGTTAGAGTCCCTACACTTTGGGTCCAGTTATGGCTGATGGGTCAAAATATCTCCCCACCTGGAAAATTGGTCATGTTGGGCAAAAGCACTGGGTTTTTTTTCTTCTAATAATGGTGGGTACAGAGTAGAGAAGCCTTTGTTCCACACATGGTTCTTTGGGGTTATGGAGGCTAAAGTGATGTTGTCTTCTTGGGTAGACTCAGTGATACAGAGCTTCTAGTGTGATTCCTCTCCTCTGAGGGGAGGGTCTGCAAAGAGTGCATTAAGGCAGTAGGTCTGGGGATAAGGAAGCTTGCTAGGGAATTTTCTCACCCTGATTTCCGAGAGAGCCCAGAGAGACTCTCTCTTATTAGCAGGTCCACTAGAAGAGGTCAAATACAGCAAATGGCCAGCATGAAAGGGAGCTGATAGTGGTATCCCTTTCCCAGTGTACAGACTCAGTTTATGTATCTTTTCAGGCTTGTTTAGTGTACACAGCCAATCAGCAGTCTTCTGTGACAGTTAAGGGAAGATTAACTTCTCAATGAGGTGTTAGATTTCTGTATTTGAATGGGTTATTACTGGAACCCAAAGCACCTCCCCAAACTGGTAGTCACAAGGATATTGTGAAAGAGCAGAAAAGACTCAGGTTTCAGATCTGGATTATTTGAGGTGGATGAGGAACCTTGTCAGCACATCAAGGCTAAAACGGAAGGGCTCGTTCCCATATATTGTTCTCTCCAAGGCCTGCAGACCCAGTTCTGGAGGGAAACTACAGCTGAAGCTGACCAGAAAGGGAAGAGAGCTTGATAAATTCAGTTTAGACCAACCAGATGATTAACTAATGCTGAGTAAAGATATGTTCCCCCATCCCTCCTGCATATTCTCTGTGGCCACCATGTTGGATCCTTTATAGCTCTTACCAAACAACTCAACTCTAACAGCCCCTAGTTAATGAGAAATTTTCTAATCCCAAAGGATAGAGAAAGGGGCTGCACATTTGGTCTCATCAGTATAAGGAACTCCAGATGAGAAAACACCCTCTATCCCTCCAGGTTGACAACTCCTCTACATTCTCTAATCTTTAAGAGTTGTTGTTAAGTGCTGGGCTTCTTAAACTTTTTCTACTCACTCTCCCTTTCACCTAAGAAATTTTTACATGATCCAGGGTATCAAGATAAATAAAATAAGCATATAAATCAAACATTTAATGGTAACAAATCATAATTTTGCAACTCTTACATTCAGTTTCAAGATTGCATATGAGATCATGAAGCATAGTTTAAGAAGCTGGGCTATAGAGCACTTTGAGGTAGATAATGAGCCTACATGGTGGTGCATTTTGAGGGCAAGGGGACCTTGCTAATAAAATTAGCCCAGAGTTGCACAACCATTCAAGATGGGATTTGAACCCATGGCTTCTTATCTCCGAGACTAGCTCTTTATCACCTACACCTCTATTAATTTCATAAAATAATAACCAAATGATAATTTAAACCAAGTTCCAACTTAATCTTTACAAGAATAGAGTCAGCTGAAAATAAGCAAGCTATACCATTTTATGAATGGGGGAAAAAAGTGGAATACCTAGTCATAGCCAGCCCCTATTGCTTCTGCAGACCTCTGACCAGTGTTTTAATGTAGATTTAGGAAGATTCAGAATACCAAAGTCCAGAGCAGAGGAAGGAAGCACTCTCCTTTGTCCAGAGGAAAAGTCCAAGGGGTCAGAGCCCTTGATGTTGGAGAGAAGAAGAAGATTCCTGACTCTCAAGGACATGGTTCTGGATCCATTCCTCATATTCTATATTCCCTAAGTCAAAGATTTAGGATGAAAATTGTGACTAGGAGTCAGTCAATTTGCACGTAATTAACACCTATTATGTGTCAAGCACTATGCTAAATTCTGAGAAATGGAGTACCAAAAGTCAAAATGCAGCATGAGACAGAAGCAAAGATAAAGGGAAGCAAGGATATTAAGAGGAGATACTAATAAAATTAAAGGGCAGTCAGGGAAGATTGTCAAAGGGCATCAGCGTGGCCATCTTGTGAAAGAATATCAACATAAGGGCCCATTATGAGTGAAGTGGGGTGGTTTTTTCAACAAATAGTACACAAAGTGATGGACCTAGTCCCCATTTATATGATGCTGGATAAGTCACTTAATCTCTGTCTTGCCTCAGTTTCCTCATTTGTTAAATAGAGATAATAATCATACCTACCTTCCATGGTTGTTGTGAGGATCAAATGAAATAATAATTGTAAAGTTCTTAGCATAGTATAAGTGTTCCATGAATGTTGGCTAGTATTATTATTATACTCAATAAAGCTTAAGCTTATAAAATTATAAGAACAGGCCTAAGTGAAAATAATATTAGATAGAGTGCCAGGTCTGAAGTCAGGCAGACCTGAGTTCAAATTCAGTCCTAGATACTTATTAGCTGTGTGACTCTGGGTAACTCATTAAATCCTATTCACCTCAGTTTTCTCATCTATAAGATGAGCTGGGAAAAGAAATGGCAAGTCACTTTAGTATCTCTGCCAAGAAAACCCAAATGATGTTATGAAGAGTCAAATTCAACTAAACAACAAAGACTAAGCACAAAGTGGAACAGGAAACATAGGTAGGAATTAAGGGCCTAGCACAGTACCTCATACATAGTGGATTCTCCATCAATATTTATTGAAACAATGGAATACATACATTAGGAACTTGAGTATTTTCCAGGTATTCAATCTGGAACCCACAGATTGAATCTGGAATCTAGCAGTGACCCAGAATAAAAAGGAAAATCATTTCATTATTTTCTCATCTATGAAATTAAGGAATTGGAGTAGATGGCTTCCAAGGTCTCTTCCAGCTTTGAATTTATGATCTTAATGTATACATTATTCTACATTAATGTATACATTATTCTACAAGTCATAGAATAAATATTTGCAAAAGGAAAGAAGGAAAAAAAGAACATTGGGATTGGTTGGGGATGGTAGGTAAAGGTTTCACAGAAGCAGATCTTAAAGAATTAACAGGATTTATATGGAAATCAATAAAGCATCATAGATAGAGAGCTGACCTTGAAATCAGGCTTACGTTCAAGTTACATTGGTTATAAAATCTGGGCAAGTCATTTAACTTCTGAGTGTTTCCAGAAAACTCTCTTGAATTAAATTGCAAAACAGATCCTCATATGCATTGATAGAAGTTTCCTTACTGACAGTTTCTTACACCAATGAAATTTCAGATCTAGATTCCACCCCCCATCTCCATCCCAAATAATTTGAGATAACCAAAAAATAAAGGCAGTGTATTTTTGATTTCCTTCACAGGCTAATAGTACACTATTTCAAAGTCCGATTCTTTTTGTACAGCAAAATAACTGTATGGATATGTATACTTATATTGTATTTAATTTATACTTTAACATATTTAACATGTATTGGTCAACCTGCCATCTGGGGGAGGGGGTGGGAGGAAGGAGGGAAAAAGTTGGAACAAAAGATTTTGTAATTGTCAATGCTGTAAAATTACCCATGCATATATCTTGTAAATAAAAAGCTATAATAATAATAATAATAAATAAAGGCAGGGCATTTGAGGTGGGCCAAAGAAAGTTTGGAAAAAAGTATATTGGTAGGAAAACTGAGAACATATATATAATAAATTATTTCCTCTCCCTTGCGTTCCCAAATGGGATATCTTAGTCACTAAAGAATCATTACTGATTAATAAATTCAGAAAATGTTAATTTTCATTAATGGCAGGAAAAGAGAGCAAGGACTGCTCGATCTATCTGGCCCATTCTGCAGCGGTATTCAGCCAGAGGATGAGTGTAAAATATTGTTGTTAACATCACACTCGGGGCTTAACTCTGAAAACCTGGGTTCTCCTGCTAGTATCTTGACACATCCTAAATGAAATAGTCGACTGCATTCAGTGGATGACAGCTCAAGCAGAAACAAAGGAGTTCAAAATGCAAACGCAATCCCTAACGAGTTCTTTGGCGGACTAGGTCTGAATCACAAAAAAAAGTAAAATCGTTCCTGTGATATAAAAGAATTTATAGATTTTTTCCCCATTAGGGAAGAAGTCACGGAGCAGCTACATTTCATCAGAAGACCATCGGGTGGCAGCAGAGAGCAGCTCGGCGGAAGCATCAGCCGATCATCAGGCACCGGTAAATGGCAGCAGTAGGTATAATAGCTCACCTGGCTGAGGCTGGTTCTCGCCTACTCGATGATGTAATCAGTGTAGTGGATGACGTCTTTAGCTGTGATGGGAAGTAACATCAGATAGTTGTTCCAGCAGGAAAATTGCCCGAGGATCTTTCTTTGTCATTCGCATCCTTTCCTGTATATATTCCCCAAATATGTTTTTCCATGCAGGTTTTCACAAGTTTCCCATTATGCATTTTTAGTCATATGCATTTCCTCTAGCTGCGTGTACGGGAAACTCCCCCCCTTCGCTATGCTATTGAGTTAATGCCTTTTGCTTTGAATTAATGTCCTCCTTTGCTTGTTTGATGTGTAGACAGGGAGCTAGGACTGGAAGAAGGCAGCTGGGAATTCAACTTGTGTTAGACCCTCACTGACGGGGAGACCCTCGGCAAGCTCCTTAACCTCTGCCTGTTTCCTCAAATATGAAATGAGAATCATAACAATTACCTGACGAGCTGGTCTGTAAATCACTTAGCACGACGCCCAGCATATAGTAGGGACTTCATAAATGCCTGTTTTCTTTCTCCCTTCCCTATAATTGTGAGTCGGTGCTGATCTAGGTCTACGTTAAACTTGGATTAATTTTCAAGAAATCTGAGGAGCTGTAAAGGAACCGTCAGCATCTAGATTAATTTTCCCATTTAAACAATGAGAAAATTGAAGACCAAAGTTGAGAAGCCATTGGCTGAGCCTCCCTCGCCCACTGATTAAAGGCCTGGAGAATAGCGGGCAGCATTAATGTCCACCAACCTTGCCTTAGTCCCCCCATCCACCCTACTATGGGTCTGGCAACGTAAGCAGTTCCCAGGTGTCTTAGGTAGGCCCTGGCTCCCTAGAGAGAATGGCCGGTTGAGCTATCCAGAAAAAAGTGTTCTTTTGACCTCAAGTTAAAGTGGGAACAAAAACTCTTATTAGGGATCCTGTGGACAGAACAATGGATCTGAGTCAAAAGACCTGAATTTGAAATCCTAGTTCAGTCACTTACCACCTGTGGGACTCTGAACAAGTCAATTAATTTTCCTTGCCCCCGTTTCTTTCCCTATAAAAGAGGGAGCTGAACTTGATGACTAATAAGGTCTATATTTATGATCCTAAGGTAGGACTGACTGTCTTCACAAAGATTAAAATGTCGTTCCTAAGACAAGCACTAGTCATTTTTCAGGGAATTATAAATCAAAATACAAAGGAAAAGCTATAGGAAGGTAACCCTGGACTTAGGAAATTATTGTGGCAGCAGACTGCTGGTCAGTTTCTAGAAGCCAAGAATTCAATTTTAAAAAGCTATTATTATTCCTCTTATTAAATTCCTCTTATGCGCAAGGTACTTTGTTAGGTACTAAGCAACAAAGACAAAAATGAAACAGTTCCTGCCCTCAAGGAGATGACATTCTATTTGTTGTTGTTGTTCAGTCGTGTCTGACTCTTCATGACTTCAAGGATCAATTGTCCAAAAAGTTTTCTTGGCAAAGATTCCAGAGCGGTTTGCCATTTTCTTCTCCAGTTTAAGGCAAGGTTTAAGACACTTACCTAGGGTCATACAGCTAGTGAATGTCTTAGGTCAGATTTGAACTTGTTTTTCTGACCCCAGGGGCAGTGTTCTCTCCACTGAACGTAGCTGCATTCTATAAGGTCAGGGGAGAAAATATGTAAGTATACACAAAATAAGATCAAGATAATTTAGGGCAGGTGCAGGCAGTAGCACCTGGTGATGCAAAAGATCTGTCTATGTGAGAGCTATTATTGTCACCCAACCCCCAAATTTTATGAAAGAGGAATCCCAAGACTGGAGAAGTCAGGTGCCTTGGCCAAGATCACACAAGTATTTAGGAATAGAGCTGGGATTTGAACCCAGGGCCAGGAATTAGGAAGTCTCATCTTCATGATCTCAAATCTGGTCTCAGATACTAGCTGTGTGACCCTGGGCAAGTCACTTACCCCTGTTTACCTCAGTTTCCTCATCTGTAAAATGAGCTGGATAGGCAGATCCACCTATAGGCCAAAGTACACTCTCTGATCACTGTGGCTATCAGGGTGAAGCCCAGATTAGAACAGCTTAATCAGTCCAACAATTTTGCCAGTTAGGCAGAATTTGTGGCCTTCTGCCGGAAGGAAGGAAGGAAGGAAGGAAGGAAGGAAGAAAGGAAGGAAGGAAGGAAGGAAGGAGGGAAGGAGGGAAGGAAGGGAAGGAGGGAAGGAGGGAAGGAAGGGAAGGAGGGAAGGAAGGAAGGAGGGAAGAAGGGAAGGAAGGAAGGAAGGAGGGAAGTAAGGGAAGGAAGGAAGGAAGGAGGGAAGGAAGGGAAGGAAGGGAAGGAAGGAGGGAAGGAAGGAAGGAAGGAAGGAAGGAAGGAAGGAAGGAAGGAAGGAAGGAAGGGAAGGGAAGGAAGGAGGGAAGGAAGGGAAGGAAGGGAAGGAGGGAAGGAAGGGAAGGAGGGAAGGAGGGAAGGAAGGAAGGAAGGAAGGAAGGAAGGAAGAAAGGAAGGAAGGAAGGAAGGAAGGAGGGAAGGAGGGAAGGAAGGGAAGGAGGGAAGGAGGGAAGGAAGGGAAGGAGGGAAGGAAGGAAGGAGGGAAGAAGGGAAGGAAGGAAGGAAGGAGGGAAGTAAGGGAAGGAAGGAAGGAAGGAGGGAAGGAAGGGAAGGAAGGGAAGGAAGGAGGGAAGGAAGGAAGGAAGGAAGGAAGGAAGGAAGGAAGGAAGGAAGGAAGGAAGGGAAGGGAAGGAAGGAGGGAAGGAAGGAAGGAGGGAGGGAGAAATGCTTCATCATACAGTATAGTCCAGCATAACAAATTCTCATATCAGGCTGGTGAGAAATGAAAGGTCTGGTTAGAGAGTATTCTGGAGGAACCCCTAGTTTCCCTCAGAACTCAGCTCAGGTGCAGTCTTCTGTCTAAGACCTTTCCCACTCTCCCCTAGATGTAAATTCTTCCTCCCCAGTAAAATTACTTTGCATTATTTTATACATGCTTTGTATTAATTTCTCTCCCCAAGTGATCAAGAACTCTTCTCCTTCTCTGTATTCCTAGGCTAGCACAATAATAAATGCTGAATTTAATTGGAAAAAGGCAAATGTCTGCTTATTCTGTGCTTTCGTGTCCAATAGGAGACTCCCCCTTTCCAACACCGCCCCCCAACACTGTGCCCAACTATAATAGACACTTAAGAAATGACTTTCTGATCACATTCAAGAGAGAAAACCGGATGTTCAATTGCATAAAGTTGAAATGACATTGAAAATTAGAGGACTGATATAAGATACTAACTACATTTTGGGGAATTTGAGCTTTTGCCAAAATATTCTAATAGATGGAAGGGAAATATAGTTTATGACTGAAGAGAGATCTTTGGATCTCAAGAGGAATACAGGGTAAAGCCTTTTTGATAGAAGAATCTTTAAAATCCTAAAATGGGCTAATTCTGAACTAAGCCTTGTAATGTTTTCTCTCTGCAATAATGGTTCCTTTCCTTTTCCCCTCCCCTCCCTTCATTGCTTTGGTTTCTATTTCTTGTAATGACCTGGCCCATCAGGAAGAAATGAGAAAAATCTCCCCTCCCAGTTCTTTACTCTACCCCTGAACCAAGCAAGACAGCCTGTTTCTGAATTAACTTTTTCTTGCTTTTATTTTTAAGAATCTGCTACATCAGATGACATCAGGAGAATTTAGATGAAGCATTTTTTAAACCTGGTAAGGTTTCCAGAGAAGTCAGAAACAGGAATTACTAGAGAAACATCAGTGCAAATGTTACTTCTGATCAGGTAACAGAGTTAAACTTTTCAAAAAGACACAGAATTATGTATGAGTCCCTGTTTCCTCCCACCATACCTGTCAACAACCCTCTTCAATTTGGATTTTCACACAAATTATCACTCTGGTATGACAACTCCTACTTAGAAAATGAAGAGAGGTTTCATTTATTCCCTACAAATTTTTGTGCCTGAAGAGATTATATGATAAGCAGGGGACCAGGTCCCTGCCTCAAAAGTGTCATTGTTTAGTCATGTCTGACTCTTTGTGACCCCATTAGGAATTTTCTTGACAAAGATACCAGAGTGGTTGGCCATTTCCTTCCCTAGATCCTTTTACAGATGAGGAAACTGAGGAAAACAGGGTGAAGTGCCTTGCCCAGGGTCACACAACTAGAAAGTGTCTGAGACAGATTTAAATTCAGGAAGATAAGTTTTCCTGACTCCAGGTCCAGCATTCTATCTACTGAACCAACTTCTACCTTCAAAATAATAAAACACCCTCAATAGGACCTCAATAATTTCCCAGATTAACCTATGAGAAACCTCAAAGGCCATCATTTTTTGTAAATTCCAAATGAGAATTCACAATTTTCAGCATCAACTTTTGCCTTCTATGGTTCCCAAATGGAAAGTCATCATATCCCTTCTCTGAGCTCCCCTGACTTCTACATATTTACTTACATCTAACTTTTGGTTTAAAAACATAGTTGTAATAACCGGCCAAAAATCACAGATTCATATCTAGATGGTACTTTTGAGGTTATCTAGGAGTGAAGTGGAAAGAGTGCTGGACTTTAGGTCAGGTAAGTCCACTTCAGACACTTAGTAGCTGGGTGATTCTGGGTAAATTGAACAATCAGATGTCTTATTTGTAAAATGGGGACAAGAACAGCAGCTGCACCATAGTATTATTGTGAGGATAAAATGAGATTGTTGTCTGCAATGTGTTTTGCAAAAGATCTGTCTATGTGAGAGCTATTATTGTCACCCAACCCCCAAATTTTATGAAAGAGGAATCCCAAGACTGGAGAAGTCAGGTGCCTTGGCCATGATCACACAAGTATTTAGGAATAGAGCTGGGATTTGAACCCAGGGCCAGGAATTAGGAAGTCTCATCTTCATGATCTCAAATCTGGTCTCAGATACTAGCTGTGTGACCCTGGGCAAGTCACTTACCCCTGTTTGCCTCAGTTTCCTCATCTGTAAAATGAGCTGGAGAAGGAAATGGCAAACCACTCATGGATCTTTGCCAAGGAAATCCCAAATGGGATCACTGAAGAATTGAACACAATTGAAAATGACTGAACAACAAAAATTCCTGACTCTAAATCAAGCACTCATTTCCCTGAATCATTCTGCTTTTCTCTGTACCCTGCTTAAGAATGGCCTCGTGTCCATCCATTGCCATGGTGTCGCTTATCACCTGTACCTTTTTTTGTTGACTTTGGCATTTAGCTATGCCAGTATTCAAGTATTCATGTTACGAGAAATATGTTTTTTTTAAGCTACTTGATCCCTGGACAACAGCCAGAACCCTCCATTGCCCACATTCCTGCTTCCTCTATAAGATCTGCATTAAAAGTACAAAACATCAGGTACTTGTTTTCATTTGGTAGACTGGGATGGGGCAAAAGATTTACCATTTGCTAACCAGCAGAACTAGGTTTCTTGGAATACCAGCAGTTTTTCGCAAAAGACTTTTTGAAATACTGTAGATTTTTATCTTCCTCTGATAAGGACTAAGGACTGGAATACCCCCAACGACATTCCACACTTCCACATTCTGCCCTGAAGGTCTGCTTGAGGGAATCCAGTACCAGTCAGTTGTAATAGGAAGCAGCTTTGCATACCTGGGATCTCAGCCCAGTAGGTTAATAGGATACAGAAAGGTCCCACTTTCCATTTCCCAGAGCTCTGAACTTTGTCCTGAGAAGAACAAGAAAGAAGGCCTGAATTAAATTTGACCCTCTACCCCCATACCTACAGCCCTTGCACACAAATTCTACATTCTACATTCCTAGGACAAGAAAAGCTCTCAGGATACCAAATGGTCAGAAAATTATCACAAATTTATCCTGTAAGGGGCCTCAGTCATTTAGCTACCCTATCTAATTTTACTCCCCAGTCTCACCTTAGCTAATGTGAATAGTTAGTTAATTTGGGGTGAGACTGGAATCCTTATTCTTTCCCCCAGAGGCCTCTGTTCAGATAGGTGTTTCAAAATAAGAAGCTTATAAGGATTTTATTTACCCCATTTCTTTCTCTAGTTTGGAAATTTAATTTTAAACTTCTTCAAAGAAAATTCAGCACAACCCTCTGGGAGATGCTCAAGAAAAAATTACTTTGCACAATGCAGCCATTGGATGCAATAAACATTTATTAAATACTTACTATATGCCTGGCACTGTGCTTAAAATAAAAGAATCTTTGTCCTTAAAGAGATTAAAATCTGGGGGGTATGATATTAGTGGGTACCTAGCTTTAAAGGCATGATGATGATAATGGAATCAAAGGCAAGCTGAGGAGCTTGTAGTAAATGAAGAGATTCCCAGGATTTTGAGTCCTTTATAGAGGAAAGGGAAGGGAGGAGTCTTGCTTTGCCCACCAGCCCTCCATTTAGAGGGAAAGAAAAAAGCAATTAAGGTTGATGAGATATGAGCCTCAAAAAAAAAAAAAAAAAAAAAGAATAAAGTGAAATAAGGCAGGAAAACATATTGCAAACTTTAAAAACTCCATTCACATTAACAAACAACAGTTTCTTTTTATATTTCACTAGATTGAGTAGTTTCATTTTGTACCTAGGACTAATAAATGTTTACTGAACTATTGATTTTTTTATGGTATCATAACTCCTTTTGTAATTTATCTTAGACAAGTAGTTTGCCTATGATCACACAATAAATGCCAGAAGTGGCATTTGAAGCTAAGTCAGCATTCCATTCATTAGGATGTATTTATCTCCTTTTGCTATTTGGAAGGTAAGCATGTACCTTATCTATTTTAGACTTCTACAAAGATGAGGGTCTGAAGGGGCAAATACCAAGGCTGTGAGTATAAAAGTGTCCATTTTAGTATCAATGAAGAATCCCATTTCTAGGAGGTAAGACTGAGGTTTTGAGCTATTCAATTGAATATGTTAAGACCAAAAGAGAAGGATAGTGCAAGATACAGCCTGTCTCTCACTGCAAACAGAAGAGAAGACATTGATTGAAATCCAGAAAAGATAATTGGGAAGTGATCAGACAGAGAGAAGGAGAGCCAATAAAGAGTAATGTTGAGAAAATTGAGGGAGGAAAAAGTGTCCAGGAGGAAGGAGCGATCACCAGTGTCAGAATGTGCAGAGAGAAGACAGCTAAGCCATCCTGGACAACTTAAGGGAGAAGCTTGGGTTGAGTAATGAGTTGGAAGCCAGATTGCACAAACCTGGTGAGTGGGAAGAAATAAAGAGGAGGCATGGAATACAAAAGGTTCTTTCAGGAGTCTGACACTTGCCAACAAATGACAAAGTCAATGTCGTTCAGTTTCTGGGTTGTTTTTTTAAGGCCCCTGGAGGGAGGGACCCAGTTTAGTTCCTTCATGGCTGGAGCACTTTGCCTCAGTTTTCTCATCTGCAAAATGATCTGGAGAAAGAAATGTCAAATCAGCCCAGTATCTTTGCTAAAAAACAACAACAACAACAACAACAAAAACTCAAAAGGCATTGTGAAGAGTCAGACATGACTGAAAAATGACTGAATAACAACATAACCAAAAATTCTGAGGATGGGAAGGGATGAGTTCGGTTCTGTGAACTCATAGATCCATCAATCATTAAATAAGCATCCTTCATTCCATATAATAGGCACACAATAAATACATGTGAAGGCAACTACTGCCTGAAATCAGGAGGACCCGAGTTCAACTCAAATCTCAAATACTTACTAGCTGTGGGACCCTAAGCAAGTCACTTAACCTTGTTTGCCTCAGTTTCCTCATCTGTAAAATGAGCTTGTATGGGATAGTCCAAGTGAAGACTCTCATGGGAATATGACCTTGAGACTCTGCATCGATAAATTGAGCTAGAGCTAGAAAGCTGCAAGTGTTTGATTATCTTAGATAAACAAATATTTCCTTGCTGTCTCTCTTCCCTCCTGCTCCCTCCCCCTCTTTTCACTGGCATTTAAGTACTTAACAGGTAAAGTACATTCTGGGGTCAATATTTAGTCTCTGTGTAGAACTAGCCAGCCAATGGGAGTAAAGGTATGTGTGGGGGAAAAGATGATGGGGGCTTCTGGTCTATAAAATCTTGTGTTTTGCAGTTTGTGCTTTGACTTCCTTTACTGAAGACAACTTATTTGTTAAGAGTTGCTCTTTCTTCTAAGATGGTAATAAGTCCATTTTTGCTTTTTCTTAGCTCCAGAGTCTCTAATTGTTTTTATGGACACTAACTACAATCCCACATAGTTTGGGGGCTTGTTCTGGAATATTTCCTCTTTGTAAGGGGTCTCTCCTATACTGAATACTTGAATAGGTACCTTCCCAGAAAGTTCTCTGGTGGTCATTGGACTTGGCTTCAGAACTCCCACTGCAACTGGACACACTCCCAAAGAGAGACACTCTGAGAAAGCAAAAATGGAAGTGGGCTAGAAAAGATAAGGGATTAATTCAGCTCAGGAGACAAGCCAGCAGAAAAAGTTTTGAATTGGTCACATAAATTGGGTGAGAAACTGGCGAGGAGGGAGAGATTAAAAAAGAAGATAAGATACTGTGAACCTTGGGAAAGGTCCATTTCTCTTGGTAAGATTGGAGGAGTCCTCCATACTTTTCCTCTAACAAGAATTGGTGAGCCGCCTGGGTGACTGGGATTGGGATTGGGAGAAAGCTCCCATTTCCCTTGATATTAGGGAAATTCTAAATAGTTTGATTCTGTAAGGATTCTCCCATTTTCCTCTGACAAAATTGGGTAAATCCTCTATTACAGAGGACAAGATACTGTGAACCTTGGGAAAGGAAGAATCTAGCTGGCTCTATCTAGTGTCCTGGGAAGATGGCTCTTTAGAAAGAATTGGGATGAAATATCAAAATGTATAGGGATTAAAAATAGGGACTAAAAGGCCCCCAGAGAGAAGCTGCCCTTCCCCTTCCCTACCCTCCCCAGGACTGGGTATAAATTCAAAGGAGCCTTCACTACTAATACCAGCTCTCAGGGTTTCTGCTCCAGAAGAACTCTCCTCTCCTCTCTCTCACCCAAAGTGGGGCTTAGAATAGGAGCTTGATTGATTTAGAAAAGCAGTTTGTGTGTCTGTCTGCGCATCTGTTTTGTCATCTGTTTCAGTCAGCAGAAAAGATCTAGCCATTTGGGTTTTAAAAGTACTTGTTTTGTATATAATCAGACTTATGCAAATAGCTTTTAGCTAGAGAGAAGGACTTGTTCTGAGATGGGGAAAGTTTTTAACTGTCACACCAAAAAAAGATAAAAAACTGACCTTTCTGTGGACCTAGAATTGGCCAATTTGGGTCTGCAGAAAGGTTAAAGTTATAGAACTGCTAAAACATTTTGGCAGATTCTGGGTTTTTTGAGACTAGGTTTTAAATTGCTTGGCATTGTTTCCGTCGGCTATATTGAGTTATTCTATTGTAATTTTAAGTAGGCCTAATTTAAGTATTCTGAGGGCCAGTTTACAGGAAAAAAATGCAAAAGAAAAAAAAAAAGAAAGAAAGAAACCCTGCCTTTTCCAGGATTTTCCTTGGAGAGATCTGTGGAATTTTTCCTGGCTAGGCTGGTGTCTCTGGCTGGTCTGGATTCTTTTGGGGTTTGTGCTGGTGCCCCAATATCTTTTGATGTGGTCGCCCAGCATTTCTGGCACGAAGGGTGGGCTAGAAACTGGGCCACAGGCCTGCAGCAGGACATTTGGATCCAAATTTCTCCAAACCTCTCCCCCAGGATCCTAAAGCTCAACACTTTCTTAAAGTCCTGTAGACTTAAAGACTTGAAAAGGTAGTTTTCTGCCACCTTAAATTTTGGGACTGTGTATTTAAATTGGAATTCTGATTCTGAAATTGCATGAGATAATTATTATTAACTAGTATGTGTCAAAATTTTTAAGGATCAAATAAGAACATATTTGTAAACACTTAGCACAGTGTCTGATACATAGTATGTGTTATAAAAACATGTTCTGTTCATTGTATTAAGCCATCCAGGTTGTAGACCCTTGGTCTTGACACTTATCCATTTCTCCTTTCACTTGGGAGATTTGAATGTTTAAGGCTATGATATCCCTGCAAATTCAGAGCCCTCTGTCCTATCCAGGTGGGCTTAGCCTACAGCAGGGATCAGACAGAGAAGTTGGTTCCTCAAAGTACCATATCTATTTTGAGTTTCTTTTGGAACCTATTCCTGGCCCCATGTAAGGCTAAACCATACTCAGAGAAAGAACTTTAAAACTATTTTCTCTCAAGACCTGTGAATTTAAAGTATGGCCTTAAAAAGACCATTTATTCCTCTGAAAACAGCCAGATATGAGCGATCAGGCTGGAGAGCTCCAGCTGATTAAGGTCCAGAACCTTTTTGTATGTCATATCATAAGGGTGTGCTGGAGCCAGTTCCCACCAGCTCATTTGAGCTGATTATGAAACTTTCAGTGTGAACATTTATACCTCCAAAATCAAATGCTAAAAATGAGAACTTTCTTATTGTGTTGATTGTCTAGACTTAAGAAAGTAATGAGAAAATATTAATAAAAATTAAATTTACAAGTGTGTCCTGGGAACATTTTTTCCCCCTGGAATGCTGGTTATTAAACCATGTGAAAGAGGACATCAGACCTGTATATTGACCCTGTTGAGGTGAATTAGAGATGTTCATTAAAAAGAAGAAATGTATTGGGAAGCAAATATATATATTTTTAAAGTAGACAAAAAGTTTACAAGAAGAGAAAAAACAAACATAATAACTTTTTAAAGTGATAAAAGCTTTTTATTTTTCAAAATACATCAAAGATAGCCCTCAACCTTGTGCTTCAAATTTCTTTTCCTCCCCTAGATGGCAAGCAATCCAATACAGGTTAAACACGTGCAATTCTTCTAAACATATTTCCAGTTTACCCATGATGGTGTTTTGAAGAGTACTTTGGGTATTGAAAACAAGGAATCTGCTTTGCTTCCAAAAAATGAATAGGCTCCTGGCAAGAGTGGCCATTTCTCTGAACATCAAAACAGGAAGAAGTAGCACTAATCATGAGGCATTAATAAAATGGAAAACAGAGGAAGAATTGAAAAATTACCAAAGAAAAATTCATTGGGGAAGCTAAAATGAAGAAAACACTGCAGATCAGTTTTTATTGTTGATGCACTTAGTGGCAGTGCAGAGAGTTGTGGGAACCCCTTCTGGTCGACACAGATCCAATGTGAAAGAATTCATGAACCCAAAAAGTTTGAATGGCAAAAGGAAAGTTTTATTCTGTTGGCACTGAGAAGCCAGATTTGCTAGGAAGGCAGACTTTTTAGTGATAAGGTCCTGGAAGAGAAATAACAAAAAGTTATCACTGAGAAGAGGGTCTCTTCACAGTGGGCAGGGATCCTGGTGGGCAGCTGTGCCAAGAGGAGAGGTCCCATGGCAAAGCATAATTCTACTTCGGACTTCTGCAAAGATATGAGTTTAAAATTGTGTTTTTATAAGAGATCTGACACTGAGGTTTCTATTGAATGAGATCCCTTCAATGTTGTCACTGCCCCCCCGGCCTAGATTTCCAATTGAATGAGACCACTTAAGTTGTATCATGTCCAGATCTCCAGCTGAATGAGACCACTTAATTTCCAGCTAAGTAGGGAGTGGTCCTGGACTAATCTTAATGAAACCAGTTAATTGCCCTGTCAGAGGAGAGTTTCAGAGCTCACCCCAAGTCAAAGAGAACAGTTTCAGGGTTCACCCCCATCATTGCAACTTAAAAGTTAAAAAGAACTTAAGTTAAAGGGTGGTCTTAAAAGAAGTCAGAGCCTGATATCACAGATACAGAAAAGGATATTCAAAAAGAACTAGGGAATCATGGTACTGGTTCATGCAAGAAAAAAGAGGAATAAGAAGATCAAGGAGAGAAAAAAACAGGAAGAAAATCAATATGATGGTGAAGAATTTTGTATTGGAGAAATTACAAATTCTAGCAAAATATTTAAGAAAAGAACATCAGTATTGTATTTGATGTGGAACAACCTAGGAATATAAAAATTTGTTGTCAGCTTCTACAGATCATGACTAAAAATTTCCCTCTTAAAAAGGAGTTTAGAAAATGTAAAAGAGAAAGAAAAAAATCATTGCTTATGGATCCCTTGGACAATCTGGTGAAATCTATGGTTCCCTTCTTGAAATAATGTAAATAAATGAACAAAATTAAATAGATAAAATTATGAAGGGAACCTATTACCTAGAAAAGCTGATATCAAATAATTTTTTAAATAAGTTCTGGGACCTTAGAATTAGAACCTTGCATGTCTAAAGAAAACTCTAAAAAGAGGACATCTGACTTTTTAAATATTGTGTTTGGGTAGGGCAGCTTTTGGTACAGTGAATAGAGCACCAGCCCTAAAGTCAAGAGAATCTGAGTTCAAATCTGATCTCAGACACTTAACACTGCTTAGCTGTGTGACCCTGGGCAAGTCACTTAACCCCAACTGCCTCAGCAAAAAAAAAAAAAAAAAAAGTTTGGATTCAAAAAATTTCATTTCAGAAGATGCCCAAAGGTATATTGTGTTACATTGCATCAACTTTGTGGTGGAAAACACCACACTGCCAGTCCTGATTTGTTTGATGGGGATAAGTTAGAGATAAAGAGAATACAACTGGAGGGAACTTGCCATTAAATCATATCACAATGACTCATAGAGAGCCTAACAATCTAAACATCTAAAACCTGGTGAAATACTGAGGTAATTATTCATAACTTCAGAAGAACAAGCTCCTAGCCTTAACTAGATTATCAACAGCCTATCTTTAATAATACATCATTATCAGAAAAGATTACAACAGAATTTTCAGTAAAGAGAAAAGCCTACATCAAAGTGAAGGGTAAGGCAGCCTATCAAAGGATGATAGATTGAATTTACCAACATAATTTTTTTAAATGCTTAACAAATTCTTATTTTCTCTCCCTCCTTCCATTTTTACAGCTTTTTTGTTTTTTTTAAAAGAAAGAAAAAGAAAACCATTGTAAAAAACATATAGTCTAGCAAAGCAAATTCCTTCATTGGCCATGAATGTCTCATTTTGCATCTTGAGTCATCATCTCTGTCAGGTTGTGGGTAGCTTATTTCATCTTCAGTTTGCTAGAATCATGATTTGTCATTGCATGGATCAAACTCCACGTTTTTCAAATTACTTTTCTATTAATGTTGTATAAATAGTTCTCTTGGTTCTGATCACTTTACTTCGCATCAGTTTATACAGGCTTCCCCAGTTTGCTCTAAAATTCTTTATTTCATCATTTCTTATGGTACAACAATATTCCATTACATCCATATACCATAATTAGCTATTCTCCAATAGATGGAAAGGCAAGTGATGAAATGGATAGAATGTCATGCCTGTGGTCAACAAGACTGTTTCCTGAGTTTAAATCTGACCTCAGATATTACTAGCTGTGTGACCCTAAATAAATCATTTAGCATCCTTTGTCCATTTCCTCATCTATAAAATGAGCTATGGAAGGAAATGGCAAATCACTCTACTATCTTTGCCAAGGAAATCCCAAAGAGTTGAACATATATGAAAATGACTCAATAGCAACAAATAGGCATCTTCTTACATTCCTGTTTTCTGCTACTACAAAAAGAGCTATGGTAAATATTTTTTGTACACATGAATTCTTTTCCTCTTTCTTTGATGTCTTTGGGTTATAAACCTAGTAGTGATATTAGTGGGTCAAACTATATCACCAATATCTTTTAAAAAATTAAAATACTTCAGAGACCTACAAAAGCATTTATGGATGTGGCACAAAACTTGTCTCTGAGTCTTTGCACTGTATTTTAAGTATAGTATTTAAGTTTTAACTGTTAAAATGTTAAAAAAAAAAAAAACGGGATTTGTTATTTCTTTGAATCATTGAATCACTGCAGAGCCATTTTCCCCCTTACATTTGCCTTAAAGGGACACAAACTACACCCTCTCCCCAGATTAAATTACTAAGTATAATGGATATAGAACTCTGGATTTGGTATCCTGCAAGGGCTGGATTCATATCAACACAAGTAGGGTGGTGCTTACTTTATTTCCTCATCTGTAAAATATGTATAATAATATAATTTATTTCACAGGGTAGTTGTGAGATAACATGATAATGGATGTAAAGTATACTGTAAGCCTCAAAGTTCACACACACACACACACACACACACATTGTCTATTATTACTTCATTCCTACAATACCCCTGTACATGAATACCTTACTTTAAGCAAATTTGATATATGAAATTCATATTTACACAAAAGGTCAAAGATTTAGCTCCTGTAGGGCCTTAGAAATATTATAAATTATAAAATTATTAGTTATCTTACAAAAAAGATGTTTCTAATTATAAAAGGATTCCCTGTAATTAGCTAATTCTCCCAAAGCATTTAATGTGATCTTATTGACTCAAGAAGCCTACGAAACCAACCCCCTCATCTTTCATGTGGAGATGTGGATGCCTAGAGAGATGTAGGGACTTGCCCATAGTCACTTTGTTGTTGTTGTTTGTCCTTAGTTTTAGAAAAGGAATGATGACATCCCGGGGTGATGTCTTGACTTGTGTGTGAATTGGATTTAAGTGAGATAGAGCTGTACAAAGTCAAGCCAATCTCCCTTTATCTTCCTGAGTCATGGAAGCTGAGATACAGGACAAAAGTCAGGTACAGGACACAGTGAATGACCTTGTTTCTTTGATGTCCCACCAAACTTTGGGTGCCCCACAGCACTTGCTTCAGCTGCTTTCATGGCTACTGGAACAAATTGTTCCCATCTATCCTTCCTTGGAGGAAGTCTTGGGGTAGACACCCCACTAAGTCACGGATAGTTTAAAGCCTATAGTTTACACTCAATGTGGTAACATTAGCCCATCTGCCAAAAAGGTCTTAGTAGGGTACTATGGCTTTTTGGAGCCATAGCTGAGAGTTGGGTGAATTAGGAGAACACCAAAGGTAGAAGCTCAGCCCTAAAAATCCTTCAGCAAACCCTTACTGGGAGATAAAAGGGTTTAGAAATAGCCAGGAAGAGGCAAGGTGATCTGAATCCAGTCAAGATAAAGTGAAATCAGGGCTCAAAGTCCCAGGATATGAATCCAATGCAACAGGGCAGGCCAAGTGCCTCCAATATAGGAGGGTAGGGGGAACTAGCACCCTAACTTTATAATCTTATGAGAACAAGTCAATAAGGAAGAGGGGATAGCAAATAATATTAATAGTAATCATAAACAGCTATGTGGTCAGTAAATAGAGTGCCAAGCCTGGAGTCAGAAAGATTCATCTTTCTGAATTTAAATCAGACATTAGCTGTATAACATGGTGTCTTACACATAGTAAGCACTATTTAAAGGTTATTATTTGATGGTATTTACTTTCAGAATTGTAAAATGAACCATAGCAATCTCAGAAAGTAAACTCACAAAAATCTGTATTATAATAATGAAAAATAAGGTCTGTCTCCATAATGAAGCTCAAGAAAGATAAATACTTTTTCATCAAAATGGAGGGAGGAAATGGTTGATGGATACAAGGACATGATAATCAGGTTTAAAAAAAAACTTACAGAAATGCTTTTGGAACAAGAAGACATCACTTTAATTGAAGTGATAATTGATGATAATAGCAGGTACACACCCTTAGATTTGTTGAATGTAACCAAATGTGGTATGCCTCTGGATGGAGCCTATGAAATGGTTAAGATCTAAGAATAAATCAAAAGGTCCTCTGGGAGTGGCAACCATATGAACTCAGTCAACAAAGGAGTGTTCAACAAATGGTTAACTCATGAAGCTTTGTTTGTGGAAACAGAATATTTTATAGTGCAACATTTGCAAGTCATCACCACCAGAAACTATAGAAGGGTTAACCTTGGACAGCCCAAATTTAGTGAATAATGTTGTTTATTTAAGGAAATGGAAGGAACCATGCAACCCATAATTTCAAAACATAAAATTGTAGCATTTCAGAAAATACGAACAATGGGAAGAATGGTGTATCAGAAATCTCCTCTTTCATCCTATAAAAATCGACCTTTTGGAGAATTTAGCCAACAAACTACAGGGATTGGACCATTGTCAGAATCAATTGTTGCCTATAATCACCTGAATCTAATATTGATCCATGAAAATTTAAGAATAATGCTTTAAATAAATATTGCTAGATTAAATCTTCCTCTTCCTCCTCCTACTCCATGGATTGGAAAACTTTCCAAATAGAGAGATCTCACAGAGAAGGTCAAAATTGTATGGGAATAAGATGAACTGCCCAATATACTACTGGAGTTTTACCAAAGAAGACATTCAACGAGTCTCCAAAAGATGAACTTGTACTTATACTTATTGGAACACTTTAATTAGGCTACCCAAAATACTTAAACTCTATCAACCTGCACAATAATCTATAAAATAATATCAGATTGTGACTTCCCCAGGACTGTTTCTATCTGAATCCAAACAAAAAAGAGAATTAGATAATGATAATAATAATTTTTAAATGGTATTTGTTTAACAAAATTTTAAAATTTGAATTAAAACTGTAAAACTTTGGCATCTACCAAATACCTATCAATATATGACCTCATGACTAGAGTTATACCTCAGAACAGTAATAACTATCACTTATATAGTACTCTTAAGTTTTTCAAAACAATTGATTCATCATACAAGGAAAGAAAGCTTGAAAGCTTGATAAAAGATGATGAAAGGCAGAGGGTACAATAGGCCTATAGCTGGAAGGTGGGGACAATCCCTTGATTTCTCATTCTCCTCTTCCTGTGTCAACCACCTAGCTGGGCCCCAGAAGGAAAGTTTTGGTTTTTTATAATGATAGCTTTTTATTTTTCAAAATACATGCAAGATAGTTTTCAACATTCACCCTTGCAAAACCTTGTGTTCCAAAATTTTCTCCTTCCCACTCCACCTCCTCCCTCCCCTAGACAGCAAGTAATCCAATATAGGTTAAACATGTGCGATTCTTCCAAACATATTTCTCCATCTATCATGCTGCACAAGAAAAATCAGATCAAAAGAGGGAAAAATGAGAAATAAAAAAACAAGCAAGCAAACGACAACAAAAACGGTGAGCTCTACATTCAGCCCCCTCTCTGGATGCAGATGGCTCTCTCCATCACAAATCTATTGGAATTGCTTTGAATCACCTCATTGTTGAAAAGAGACAAGTGTGTCACAGTTGATCATCACATAATCTGGAGCAGCTGCAGTCCCTAAATCTAATATCAGGAGGAGCAAAGAGAATTAAAGCTGCTCCTCTTCACCCGCCTTCAAAGGAAGTCTCTTTTCCTCTAGGTAGCCTTAAGTCCAAGTGGGATGAGGGAACTGACCAGGTGGTCTCCAAAATGTTTCCCGGTTGGGAACAACAAGATTATGTGGCGATCAATTGTGGGATGCACTTGGTACTTTTCAACAATGAGGTGATTATTAAGGCAATTCCAATAGACTTGTTCTGGAGAGATTCATCTGCATCCAGAGAGGGGACTGAATGTGGACCTCATCTTTTTTGGTGTTGTCATTTGCTTGTTTGTTTGTTTTTTTCTCATTCCCCCCCCCCCTTTGATCTGATTTTTTGTTAAGGTTTAGAAGAATCGCACGTGTTTAACCAATATTGGATTACTTGCTGTCTAGGGGAGGGAGGAGGTGGAGTGGGAAGGAGAAAAATTTGGAACACAAGGTTTTGCAAGGGTGAATGTTGAAAACTCTTTGCATGTATTTTGAAAAATAAAAATCAATTATTATTTTAAAAAATCAAAACTTTCCTTCTGAGGCCCAGCTAGGTGGTTGACACAGGAAGAAGAGAATGAGAAATCAAGGGATTAAACCCACCTTCCAGTTACAGGCCTATTGTACCCTCTGCCTTTCATCACCTATTATCAAGATTTCTTTCTTATATGAGTCCAGGCAGATTATCCACATTCCTCTTCCCACCATCCCTGCATTGGGTTCTGGGAATCCTGGACCATGGCTGGGGAGATGGCAATAGATGCCTCCAGAAGTATTGTAACATCTATCTGTAGTTTGAATTCTTCCCCTTACTTGAACCTCCCCAAGAATGGGGATTACTATTGTGCTTGGGCCAGAACAGGTGCTGGGGGATCCCACATATCCCTCTACAATGTGCTCCTTCCCAGTATGAGACCCCAGAGGGGTTCTGTCAGGGTCAGGATACCAAGAGAACTCCTCTGCTGAATCTTACCCACTACCATCTCAGAGGCAAAAAGGATAGAGGCTAGATGTTGTCAGAGACAGTGTCATTGGAGGCAAAAAAGGGTATCTAGATTGTCCTGCATCCTGTTCCCATTTGTCAGTCAAGCCCATGTCCTAACTAGCAACAACTTAACAAGAATAACTATTTAAAATAGCACTCTATTGGCCCATATATCTCTTCCCTCTCATAACCAAACTCTCCACCCCAAAAAAAGCATTTTATATTCCTTGCCTCCTCTTTTATTTCTTCCCACATCTTTTGCAATCTGGCTTAAAACTTTATTATTCAAAAGAACTGCTCTATAAAGTTATTAAGAAAAATAGCTTTTTGCTGTTTACTACAATAGCCTTTTCTCATTCTTTCTCCTTGTCCTCTCTACAGCTTTCTGCACTGATGTCAGCTCCCTCCTACTAGATACTTTCTTCCCTCAAGTTTCTTGACAGTACTTTTCCCCCTGATTCTTATCCTACCTGGATGGTCTCTTTAAAGATACATTTTCTGAATTGTAATCCATGTCTTTTTTTTTTCTGTCTTTATACCCACTTTTGGTAGTTTCATCATCTTCTATGGGTTCAATGGACAACTCTTAGCAAATGGTTCCCAGATGTATATCCAGCCCTTATCTCTGTCCTGTTTCAAATCAGTAGTGATTTAGAACACCTTTTCATATGACTAGAAAGGGTTTGAATTTCTTCATCTAAAAATTGTCCATATCCTTTGACCATTTATCAATTGGAGAATGGCTTGAATTCTTATAAATGTGAGTCAGTTCTCTAGATTTTGGAAATGAGGCCTTTATCAGAACCCTTGAATGTAAAAATGTCTTCCCAGTTTGTTGCTTCCCTTCTAATCTTGTCTGCATTAGTTTTGTTTGTACAAAACTTTTTAACTTAATATAATCAAAATTATCTATTTTGTGATCAATAATGATCTCCATTTCTTCTTTGGTCACAAATACCTTTCTCCTCCACAAATCTGAGAGATAAACTATCCTATGTTCTCCTAATTTGCTTATAATACCACTCTTTATGTCTAAATAAAGAACTCACTTGTCGATCATCTCTAACTGAATTTTCTATTGGCAACTCAAACTCAAGAGTTCCAAAAACAGAACTCATTCACCCAATCTTAAACTTCCTCTAACTTCTCTTCTAGTTTGAGTACCCATAGGTGCAAATCTGGTCACCTTTTCTCTCCTGCCTCACTTGCTATATCCAAGAAGTTGCCAAGTTTTATTGATAAAAATTCCACAATATTTCTCCCTTCTGTATTCTTCCTGCCACTTTTACAGCCACCATTCTAATTCAGTTTTTCATCATCTCACATTTGAACTATTGTGAGAAATAATTGTATTTCCAGCTTTTAGACTATCCCTTCTCCAATATATCCTCCACCTATGTGCCAAAATAATCTTCCCAAAGCACAAGACTGACCATATTACTCCTTTGGTTACTGACAATACCCATTTTCCTACTCAGTAATCCTCACTGGCTCACTGTTGCTTCTAAAATACAAATTTCCCACCTTATGAAATACATATTCCTTAACTTAAAGTTTAACGCATTACACAGTCTGTCTCCAGCCTCCATACACGCCTCCATACATGGTATATTCTAGCCAAATCAGCCTACTTTCTATTTTCCAGATTTAGTATGCCATCTTTTACCTCTTTGCTTTTAGACAAGATGCCCTATATGCTTGTTCTCACTTTTGTCTCTTAGAATCATTCAGAAAAGTTAATTAAGGTCCTTGAACTGCTTTCAAGGTTCAGTTTATATCTAGGATCCTACAAAAAACTTTCTTAACCCTCTATTTGTCAACAGCTTCTTCCTTCTCTAATTATATTGTATTATTTTATCTATTTAAATTATGAATCTTTTAGCAGAACATAAGTTCTTTTGGGTCAGGGTCTGTTTCATTTTAGTCTTTGGCTTTTCAGCACCTAGCACAATGCTTCACACATGATAGGTATTTAATAAATGCTTAAACAATTGTTGGATTGAAATGGAGGATCCCAAAAAATCTGTAGGCATAAGTGCCTCCCTAACTCCCAAGCTCTGGAGTATCCCAGGGTCTCTGTCTCCCCATTTTCCCTGCTGTCTCCTGCTCCTGGTTTGAAAATTCCTAATTAAAGTTTAGTGGTCATCATATTTACCATCTTTACAAAATGGCTGCCTTAACCAGACTCCTCCTCAAAAAATCCCTTATAGTGGTAATCCTCAAATTTTTGGTCTTTTGGACCTCTTTACACTCCTGAAAGTTTTAAGGACCTCCCTATAGAACTCTTGTTTATGTGGGTTATGTTGTTTCATCATATTAAATTAAAACATCTTAATATCATTTAGAAAATAGATTTGATCTGAAGACCCTAAAGGGATTCCCTAAATACATTTTGAGAGCTACTGGTATATAGGAACAAAAGTAATTGAAATAAACCTGGAGTCTGTGGAGATACTGTGATAGGGTTTGTGAGAGTCGCAGTTCATGAGCTCACCCAGTTTCTTTCCTCCAAGTCATTTCATCAGCACCTTTCCTTTCCCTTCATAAACTTGTTTCTCATCCCCATCCCCACCCCCTACCTGCCTTGCCCAGGAGCTTGGCATGGGATTAAGTTGCTCCCTTTGCTTTTTCCTCCACAAAGGAGTTTCTGTATCAGCAACCTAAGACTTTCTGGTCTGTCAGACCCAGATCCAGAGCACAGAGAGTACATTTGTGCTTGTAAAACCAGTTCCAAGACCAGAACCAATATAAATTCCCTTGGGTACTTGTCCCTACCCTCTACCTCAAACAATTTTAAGGAATGAAAGGTTAGAGGCTGGGTCCATGCCTCCTGTGTTTATATTTCAGGACCCTGAGAGTCTGTTCTTCTAAGTGGCAAAAATGGGGAGGTAGGGACAGAGGAATCGTAGGGAGACAGGAACCTATGACGTGTGAGAGAGGTAAAACTGGGATTATCTATTCCCTTTAAATAGGTGAAAGTAGTGGGTAAAGAAGAAAAAAGGAAAAAAAAACTGGGGTCAGAAGAATCAAAACACTAATACTACTTCTGACACTTAACTATGGGTGACATTGGACAAATTTAATCTCTCGGGTCTCAGTTTTCTTCTCTGTAAATTGAGAGTTGCACTAGATGATCTCTAGGATCCCTTCTAGCTTTAGGTCTATAATTCTATAAAGCAGCTGAGAATTAATTGAGAGTAACTTAAACTGGAACTGGAAGTTAGTAGATCTGGATTGGGGATTCTACTTTGCCACTAACTTTTCACGTGATTTGGGCAATCACAACTCCTGTGGATCTCATCTATAAAATAGGGCTAATAATACTTATGTTAACTCAGGGCATGTTATAATGAGTTAATTTTAAATTTTGTGATTAAAAATTTTTAAATAAATTTAAATAAACATTTAAAAATAAAATTTAAATTATGTTTAAAAAAGTTAATTCAAGATTAATGTTAATTCCAAGTCAAAATTAAGTCTGTTAGGCAAACATTAGATTGGGGTACTAATGTTACTTAACCAACAATCCTTTCTTTCTTCTTTATCCAACATGATAATCTAAAGTTGGGAATTTCATGAAACTCTGAGACAAAGCTCCAGAGAGGTTCTTGGGTTTTGATTAATTCACCTATAGTCATCAATTCTGCTGATTATTACAGTTATCTATGTGAATTTGGGCAAGCTACATAACCTCTCAAGGTCTCATTTTCCTCATATATAAAAGGAGGTAGTTGAACCAACTGAACTAGAATGTAATTCCCTTGAGACTAAACAATTGATCTTACTTGGTTTGTATTCCTCAGACTATCAGCATAATGTATAGCAATATTGAATAAATAGTAGGCATGTATTTAATGTTGAGTTGAACTGCAAATTAATTCAGACTAGATGGAATTGAAAGTTCCTTCTAATTGGAAGCATCTACAATCCTATAATTACCCATTTTTTCATTCCATCTATTAATAAGAATGTTAACTTATCTCCCAATTTTCACAACTGGGATGATGAGTCTGACTCATTTATATCCATATGATTTAAAAAAAATAATGAGGTGAACAATGATGAAAAAAATTGAAGAATCATTTCTTTCAGTGACAGGAGAAATGTTCTTGGATCCAGCTTGTTCAGTAATGCTATAATCCAGGAAATTGAAATGGGCTTGGAAATGCCCTACCTTAGTCATTAACTTTTTGTTCCTGTAGCCTTTAGGGGAACTAAGGGAACTAAGAACTAAGAGCAGAATCTTTGAAGCTTTGATTTCTTTGATTTTTATCTTGAAAACTTTTATTTCTTGCCTCATCCCAGTTTTGAGTCTTTATCAGATGACTTTACTTAGGATATTTTTCTTACTACTCAGGTAAGAATGTAGTAACAGCATTGAGAGGGTCCTCAAAGATACAATCTTCTTCTAACAGAAATACCCTCTATTTCATCCACAATTATTTATTAAGGGCTTACACTGTGCTAAATGCTGGGGATAGAAAGTTAAAAACTCCTACCTTCAGTGAGCTTACATTCTTATGGGGGTGGGGGTGGAACAATGGATGTCTTTAAGAGAATATATATAATGTATTTAAAATGAATGCAAAGTAGTTTGGGCAGGAAGAAGCCTGGCAACTTTGGGAATCTGGAGAAGTTTCTTGTAAACGGTGGTATTTAAAATGAATCCTGAAGGAAAACCAGGGTGTCAAGAGCCTGTTCCAATACTTCTGATGATGAAGTTATTACCTCCTGAGGCAACCCATTCCACATTTGAATGGCTCTCATCAGTCTTCCCCCCCCCCTCCCACTATTAAGCCCAAATTTCCACTCACAATAGTTAATAGTTTCCAAAATTTCTCAAGATTTCTTTTTAGAATGCCATCTCTACCATGTAAGATTTTTTTTTATTTAATAGCCTTTAATTTACAGGTTATATGCATGGGTAACTTTACAGCATTAACAATTGCCAAACCTCTTGTTCCAATTTTTCACCTCTTACCCCCCACCCCCTCCCTCAGATGGCAGGATGACCAGTAGATGTTAAATGTATTAAAATATAAATTAGATACACATTAAGTATACATGACCAAACCGTTATTTTGCTGTACAAAAAGAATCAGACTCTGAAATATTGTACAATTAGCTTGTGAAGGAAATCAAAAATGCAGGTGGGCATAAATATAGGGATTAGGAATTCAACGTAATGGTTTTTAGTCATCACCCAGAGTTCTTTCTCTGGGCGTAGCTACCATGTAAGATTTAAGTTCAATTGTGTTAGGACTTCTGTAACTTCCCTCTATTTCTCCTTGACTGCTCTTGGAGCCAAGCAGAACCAATAGAATTCTTCTTCAAATACTTGAAAAGAGTAATTGTGTATGTCCCAAGTCTGTTTTCCAAGATAAATATCATGTATATTTATATATTATATAAAAATAAATATCTCTAGTTATTCTAATTAAGCCTTACATGAAATGGTTTCTAATGCTCTCACCATCCTGGCCTTCTTACTCTGGAAATACTAGAAATTGTTAAGAAGATGTTAATATGGAGAGCTAAAGAAGCTCAGTAAGTCTATTCCCAATTCTAAATTAAAAGCATTTCCACCTCTGAGAATCTTTCATTTCTTCAAAACTCTTCTCAAATGCCACATTTTATATGAAACTTTGCTTGTTTTCCACAACTGTTTTCCTTATCCTTTCCCTAATTCTACCCTTATCTATTGCCTTATACATACATAGATAGTAGAGTTTTTGAAATGTTGATTTCCATGTACATCCTAGGTAGGGTCAAGTGAAATATTTGGTATATTATACTACTTGATAACCACACCAAATCCTCCTCAGTCCCTTATATCACATCACTTATTACTTTATCCATTCCCATCCAGTGTTCTAAGGCAATCAAGGGGTATATTGTGATATTCTCTTATAAATTAATAGAAATGTCAATTCTTTTCCCTGAATTAATCAATTATCTCTGAGTTTCCATCCCAGTTTATAAAACAAACCAAAGAAACCTCTTTCCTCATAAACACTTTCTTTTTTAAAAATCCACTAGTCTCATAAGCTTAAACATTAGTGTTACTGATTACACAATTTATTAATAGTGTAACAAATATTGAAGACACTTAAATATTTCAGTGATGTTTCCCAGCTAGAGACATCTCTAACCACCAATTGCATTTACTGATTTCTCATTGTTTCATCATTTAGCAATCTCATATTGACAATCAAAAATTTTCAAGAATCCTTTTTAGTAAACCCTCTCCACCACAAGTCAAAATTCAGTTGTCTCAGGAAATTCCCTTCAGTTTTTCTCCAAGTTGATTCCCTTAGTTTCTTAAGAAGTTTTCGTAGTTCTTTCTTTCTGTATCTCAGCTAAATTCTTTTTCTCTCCCTCCCTTCCTCCTTCTTTTCTTGTTCTTCTTCTTGTTGTTGTTCTTCTCTCTGTCTCTCTGTCTCTCTCTGTCTCTGTCTCTGCCTGTCTCTCTCTCTCTCTCTCTCTCTCTCTCTCTCTCTCTCTCTCTCTCTCTCTCTTTCTGTGTCTCTTTCTCTCTGTCTCTGTCTCTGTCTTTCTCTCTCTGTCTCTCTGTCTCTCTCTCTCTCTGGATTCTTTTCTTCCTTAAAGATTTAATTATTAGTGTCTGTAGTCTCTGTGAAGAAGGTTATTGAAGCTGGAGTTATACCTATTGAAGCTGAAGATACAAGTTGTCCTTGTCCCACAGATATAATGCCTCATGATTTACTGACTACTTTCTTTAAAGAAAAAAAATCTCAGGAAAGACATCGCTTCAGCTATCATCTCTACAGAGTGACTCCTAAATCCATACTTTAAGTCCAACTTCCATTCTCTAGAGAGAAACTCTTATTTCCAGTTTTTTATTCTATTTCTCCACCTGGGTAGTACCTCATACTCAAGAAGCCCAGAATTCAACTCAACTTCCTCCTGACATTGCTTCTTTATTTAATGATAATAACATTCTTCAAGTTACCCGGATTCAAATCTTCATTATCCTTCATTGCCACTGTCATATCCAATCCTTCTCTAAGACTAGTTCATTCTTCCCTTGAAATCTTTCCTGCATCAATGCCTGCATTTTCATTCTCAATGTCTCAACTTTAGACTAAATCATTATCATATCTTTTTAGAACTTCTGTAAAAACCTCTTATCTATTTTTTCTTCCTCTAGTTCCTTCCTCCCTGGTACCACAGCCAGATTAATCTTCCAACAGCACAAAAAAAGATCATGTGGTTATATCCTGTTCAAGTCTTCAAAACTTCCCTATCTTTAATTGAAGAAAACCCAAACTCTACAATCTGGGATTACTTCTAAAGTAGTGCTCTCTCTCTCTGTCTCTCTCTGTGTCTCTCTCTGTCTTTCTTTCTCAGCAAGACCATTTGAATCCCTCTATATTCTGTTGGCAACTAGGAGGCATCGTGGATAGAGTGCAAGACTCCTCTTCCTGAGTTCAAATCTGGCCTCAGACAATTACTAGCTAAGTGATCCTAGTCCAGCCACTTAACCCTGTTTGCCTCAATTTCTCATTTCTAAAATGAGTCCCAGAGCAAAATGTCAAATTATTCGAGTTTTTTTTTTTTCCCCAACAACACCCCAAATAGGGTCATGAAGAGCTGGTCACAGAGCAGCCAGATGGCCCAGTAAATACAGCACCAGTCCTAGAGTCAGTTACTAGCTGTGTGATTTTGGGAAAGACATTTATCCAATCGCCTGCCCCCAACCCCCCCCCAAAAAAGGGGGGGGAAAAGAGTTGGACAGACTGAAGTGACTAAACAACAAATATTCTGCTGGTCTTCTCTGGACAAGAGTAGAGATGTGCCCATTTACCTATCAGTCTCCCTCCATCAGCTGCCTGCCTACTCCCCAAGGTGTCCCAGTTCACCATCAATAGGCACTATTCTCCTCCAAATAAAAATAGACCTGCAATATTAGAGAAGGAAAGTACTTCTTGTGCTGCTTTCCTTCTCAGTGAATGAGCCACTTTATCCTATAATTGGGATGTCCTTGTGGTCACCTTGCTGCCAGGAAACTGGCCAGATCTATATTTTACCATAATTGGGTAACTTTTGTGGGTGTTGGTCCGCCTCTCCTCCCAACTGTCAAAAAAGATTACCCAGCAGTATCTGGCATAAAGCTGAGCAGTGAGATTTCCAAAGCCATTTCTTATCAGTCCCATTTGTCACCCTTAGTCTCTCAGAGTAGCCTATCTCCTGGATTTCTCTTACTGTAATCAGTTTTACTAAGTCTGAAGTTCTGTGGCCTCCTTGCAATTTCAGTCCAAGCCCACCCTACCTAAGATTGTCAGCTGTGTCCAATTTTTCACGATCCCATTTAGAATTATTCTTGAAAGAAACACTAGAGTGGTTTGCCATTTTCTTCTCTAGCTCATTTTAAAAATGAGGAAGACAGGCTTAAGTGACTTGGCCAGGGTCACACAGCCATTAAATATGTGTAGTCATATTTCAACTCAGATCTTCCTTCCTCTGGCTCTATTTCTCCTTTCCAGCCCAAGGACTGGCTGCCTAAATCAAAATGGAAAACCCCAGTACTTTTCCTGATGAGCATTAAAACGGCTGGGGAGATTTCAGATTAATGATTCATTAGCCAAAAAACAATAATGAGTTGTTTTCTCATGTGAGCTCATTGAATTGGACAGAAAACAGAATTAGATGAGAGCCCTTGCCCAGGAGGCTGAGTTGGTTTTCTCATACAGTCATAGACTTGAAAAGGATTTGAGATTATCCAATTTAGCTTCATAGGATTTAAAAATATACATTTTTAATTAAAAATTAGATAATATTGCTTGGTTTGGGGAGGGGAAGAGAAGTGAAAATATCTGGAACTTTCCACTGCAGATGAGCAAATTATCTGTAATTTATAATCTTAGAGCTAGCATTCTTTAGCTGGAGTTCCCAGACACATGCATAAGTTTCAGTAAGATCTATGAATTTATTTTTAAATAAATATTTTGATAACTGTATTTCAATATAATTGATTTCCTTTATAAGCCTATGTATCTTATTTTTGATAATTTTGAAATTTTTGATAATTTTGAAAAGAATTTCATAGGTTTTTTTCATATTGCTAAATAAATTACATGACAAAAATGGTCAAAGGCCCCTTTTTAGAAGGCTGTTGCATGGCATTAAGAGAGTAAGTGGTCATGGTTACATAATGCCTGATGCTGACATTAAGATCCCTAGGAACTAAAGTAGCCTCCTTGAAGATAGGGACTTTTTCATTTTGTTTTTGTTCACTGCAGCACTCTGAATCTATAGCAGATTCCAATGCTGATACCTCCTTTGGAATTTTTAGTTTTGGAAAGTTATCTGGACTCCTGAGTAGTCAGTTAACTTGTCCAGGATTATACAGCTAGAAAAGGTAGAAATGTAGGTCTACCTGACTCTTTTTTTTTTTTAAGTTATTTTATTTTTAATTTATGGAATGAATTAAGTATTTCCAAAACAGTATAATGAATAAAAGAATGATTGCACAAGAAACTTCAAGCCTATAATGTGTAATTTAGGATTTCTTTTAAAAATATAGTAAAATTATCATGTAAATGTATTTTTTTTTCTTTTTTCTTCCCTCCCCCCACTCACTTTAGAGATGGCTACACAAATGTGTGTATATGTGTGTAAAACTTTTTTTTTTTTAATTTAATAGCTTTTTATTTACAGGTTATATGTATGGGTAACTTTACAGCATTAAAAATTGCCAAACCTCTTGTTCCAATTTTTCACCTCTTACCCCTCACCCTCTCCCCCAGATGGCAGAATGACCAGTAGATGTTAAATATATTAATATATAAATTAGATACTATGAGTGTAAAACTATACATATTTTCATTTATCAGTTCTTTCTCTAGATGCAGCTAATACTTTCTTCATATGTCGTTTATAATTAGTTTGGGTATTTATAATAGTCAAAATGACTTATTTGCTCAAAGTTGTTCTTAAAACCACATTGCTGTTACTGTATATAATATTCTCTTAGTTCTGCTCATTTTATTCTTCCTTATTTTGTTTGTCTTTCCGTTTTTTTTCTAAAATCATTGAACTCATAATTTCTTACCGCACAGTAGTTATAAACTAGTCCTCTATCCATTATATCAGACTGCCTCTCAAATAAATATTTAACCAGTTAAGCTACTCTGAGGTCAGACAATATTCAAAAGGCAAACTGGCATAGTGGGTAGAGATATGGCTTTGAAGCAGCAAAGCATGGAGTCAAGTCTTGAACCATATCATGTATACTTATTGTGTATCTAATTTATATTTTAATATATTTAACATCTACTGGTCATCCTGCCATCTAGGGGAGGGGTTGGGGGGGTAAGAGGTGAAAAATTGGAACAAGAGGTTTGGCAATTGTTAATGCTATAAAGTTACCCATGTATATATCCTGTAAATAAAAGGCTATTAAATAAATAAAAAAAAAAGTCTTGAACCATAGTGGTTGGATCACTTTGGACAAGTTAATCTCTCAGTGACTCAGGCAATTATATGATATTTTTATGTCACTTCTCACACACAAGTCATCATAGATAATCTGCAGTACCCTCCCTTCTATCACCTTTGGCTTACCTGTAATTTTTATTTTTATTTTTATTGTCTGAGATTATGGTGGCTCATGATTCATAGCCACAAAACACTTTATTCCTTGGCATCAGTGGGAGAATATTGACATTAAAAAGATGACTTTTTTGGAGCAGCAAGCACTTAAGAGCATTGAAAGCATTTTGGTATTTTCCAAATTTAATCCAACCCATCCTTCTCCTTTTACATGATTCTGGGCCCAGCTTGGGGTCCATCTGCAGCTCTCATTCAAAACAAGCGCTGAGGGACTAACTAGGCTGTCTGCCCACCAGCTGCATATCATAGTCCAGGCAATCTGTGTTTGTATTCAGTTTTGTTTTCCCAGTGTGACTGTTTAGACAAAATCTCTTTCTTACTGCTGTGGATTTTACTGAGTAAATGCTCAAAAAAATGTTTATTCATGAGGATATAAATCCACTGAGGGATTGTGTTCTATAGAACCCTGTGATAAGAATAGGAGTCTCAGAGAAAATTTTCATGTTAGGGACATTCCTTCTAAAATATTTAGTTTTAAAATATTAGATGTAAAATAATAAATGTAAAATTTATTGGATATAAAATATATTAAATGGAAAATATTAGATATAAAACTTATTCAATGTAAAATATTAATATAAAATATATGTAAATACTAAATGTTAGGTATAAAAAGGGATAAAATGTAAAATTATTAGATTAAAATATTAACTATGAAGTATATTAGATGTAAAATAATGGATATACTTATGGCTGAGATACTTTTATTACTTTGGAACTTCACTGGTGCAATTTCTCTCTTTAGTGATTATAGCACTACTGTATTATAAGAAATTATGAGTTCAATGAGTTTAGAGAAAAAAATGGAAAGACTTGAACAAAATAAGGAAGAATAAAATGAGCAGAACTAAGAGAACATTATATACAGTAACAGCAATATGGTTTTAAGAACAACTTTGAGCAAATAAGTCATTTTGACTATTATAAATACCCATAGCCTCTCATTCTGTATTACTCTTCCCTACATCTTCCAATGAATCTTACATGAATATATGCACACTCAATTTTTTTCTGGGGTTTTTTGGGCATGCTTTTAATACCAGTGTGGTTTCTGCATTGCTCATTTGTTCTATATCCCGAGACCAGGCCACCTCCTTTTATGAAGATGTATCTTCGAATATCTCTTACACTAGTTCTTTATGTCATTAGGCCAGAAAACAACAACAGAGTCTGCAGGATACAGACCTTAGGAGGCAATGGCAGATATGGTGATCTTCTATCTCATAGGGAAGAATAGAGTTAATTTTGGTTTTTGTTTTTTGCTCTTTTTAAAAAAATATTATTAAAGTTTTTTTTTTATTTTTCAAAATACATGCAAAGAAAAATGGATAATTTGGCATGAAACCTTGTAAAACCTTGGGTTCCAATTTTTCTCCCTCTTCCCCCCACCCCCTCTCCTAGATGTCAAGTAGTCCAATGTATGTTAAATACAGTAGAAATATATGTTAAATCCAATATATGCACACATAATTATACAATTATCTTGCTGCACAAGAAAAATCAAATCAAATAGGAAAAAAAAATGAGAAAGAAAATAAAATGCAAGCAAACAACATCCAAAGAGTAAAAATGCTGTGTTGTGGCTCACGTTCAGGTCCCACAGTCCTCTCTCTGGGTGTAGATGGCTCTCTTCATCACAAGACTATTGGAATTGGTCTGAATCATCTCATTATTAAAGAGAGCCACGACCATCAGAATTGATCACTGTATAATCTTGTTGTTGCCTTGTATAATGATCTCTTGGTTCTGCTCATTTCACTTAGTATCAATTTATGTAAGTTTCTCCAGGCTTCTCTGAAATCATCCTCCTGATTGTTTCTTACAGAACAATAATAAAGAATAGAATTAGTGATTCCTATCTTATCCAAGCCATGTGAGCAGTCATGCATCCCAGATGCATTCTGGGAAGAGTTGGGTTCAGGTCAGGGAAAAGGAGAAAGTAAGAATGCCTTTTATCCCTTTCCTGTGCTTATATGTCCTCCTGCTACTTTGGAATTCCAGATAGGTTATAGGATTGGGTCAGAGCTTGGGAGAGGCTCACACAAGTTTAATTTCCTCTATTTTGCCTCAAAACCTCCCTGATTCCCCATTAATCCTTTTAACTCAGAGATTATTCCATACTTCTAGACCTTACAGATCAGTATTTATGCATTTCATCAAACTATTTCAAGCTAAATGTTCCATGGCCAAGTGGGGTTGCAAAATACTACTACCCACCAACTACTCTGTCTTCCCCCACTTCCCATCACCACCATCTCCAACTCTGTCACCCAAGTTGGCAGCTGGAAAGCTCTTTCTTGGAGGCATGAGTTTCCATTTCCCTCTTTTTCAACAAGAGCACAGTGACACAGGAAGAAGGATTGACACAAAATGACCAGAAAAAAAAAAAAAAGAGGCTTTTGCCACAATTCACTTATCAGTTACTTCAAATATCCAACCTTGATTGTGATGGCCATCAAAAACTGCAGAATAAAAGGTGTTTAGAACTTTTTCTTAGAACCCACTAAGTTTAGATGGAATTCACTGGGTCTCTAAATGTGGCCACAAATTAGATAAAACAAGGACTTCATACTTAACAACATCTGAGATGTTATCTATGATGGCTTCTAGAGTATCAAAGTGAAGAGGTATAGACTACATGGAGAAGAAAGACAGGAGGAGGAAAAAAAGGATTTGAAATAAGGAATTATTATAACATCAATGTGGTCAAGCCTGGTCTTTTTTTAAGTGGTTTCCTAAAGTGTTTCAGGTACTGAGACTGGATTTTTTTCTAGGTTGCAAGATATAGAGAATTTACAGAAAACAAATACTTCTGTCCAATGAATCAACATATCAGTCAAAAAGTTTGTTAAACATGAACCACTGTACTAGGCACTCAAGATACAAAGATGACAAAAATGAAATTGCCCTTTCCCTCCAAAATTTTACATTATAGCAAAAGAGAAAAGTACAACAAGTATATGTATACACAAAATATACAGAAAGGTATCAAATAGATACAAACTAATTTGGAAAGAAGACATTAGTATTTAGGGATATCATGAAAAGTTTAATGTAGAAGCAGCTCTCCAACTGAGACGAGAAGGAGAACTAGAGATTCTAAGAGGCAGAGGTAAGAAAAGGACTCATTCTATGACATTCAGTTTGAAATGTCCAATCAGTGGTTAGATTAAAAAATAGCATTGTTCTACTTTGGACAATGGAATGAATTTTGGACTAGGAATAAAGATATCTTGATTCTAATTTTGTCCTTTCTATTTATACAGTTAGGACAGTAGTCTTAGTTTTCTTATCTGCAAAATGGCACAATTGATAAAGGATGGTTATTCAGGTCCCTTTGAACTCTAGAATTTTATAGAATATGCTTAGTGAGGTTTCCAGGGTCCTTTCACTTCAGTCCCCTTTTAGACTAGGAGGGATTTGATCTGTAACAGCACAGTAGAGCAAGGGGGTTTCCTGGCTGTGGTTAGACAGCACACCAAATGTTGCAAAAGGGGATAGCAAAGTTGGTTTGTCAGTTTGTGGTAGGATGTATAATATAAATAGGAAACTGAGAGAATTGTGTACTGCTGCTCCTAGAGCAGGAGGGGCCTCTAAAGTCTGTGCATCACACCATTATGCTGAAGAAATAATACTCTTTCCTTACACCACCTTTACAAAAGAAAAACAGTACAAAAATCAAACCCAACAACTACACCCAGATGTGTTGCACCAATGCATAATCAGGCATAGTCAGGTAAGCTGCAATCTCTGACAAATAGAGGGCTGGGCATTTTTTTCCCCTCTACCATTGTAGTAGAAGCCCATTTCATCCTTTTTAGTACTCAGGTGAGAGAAAGAACAGCTGTTTACCATCCTCAGTATAATCCTTCTTTGGTCATAGTGTTAAACCCAGAAGGAGCCTTGGAAGTCTTCTAACTTATCTTTTTTTAAGCAGATGAGGAAATTAAGACTCATTGAGGTAATAATGTTGACAGCTAACATTTATATAGCTCTTTAAGGTTTGCAAAAGTTTTTTATAAATATCATCTCATTTTTAACCTCACAACAACTGTGGCAGAAGGTAGGTCCCATTATAATCTATATTTCACAGAGAAATTAAGTCACATAGCTAATGAGTGTCTTTGGCCAGATTTTAAATTCAGTTCTTCCTGACTCCAAACTCAAGACTGTCTTGGGTGATAACTAGCTGGCCCAAGAAATGAAATAAATTGCTCAAGATCACACAGTTAGCAAGTGGCCATGTTGAGATTTCAACTTAGGTCCCTTAATTCCAAATCAACCACTCTTTCCATCATGTTATATTGAACATATTTAAAAGATAATTATTTAATGATACTGAAAAGACTGCAATATCTCTTCTCCAGGCAGAATAGTTTTAATTCTTTTAGCTCTTTCTCATTGTTATTTTCCATTACCACCTGTTACATTGTCCTTTAAACCCCCAGATTCTTAAACTGTGGGTCATGACTTCATATGGAGTCTCATAACTCAATGTGGGAGTCACAAAATTATGATTTGTTATCAGTACATATTTGATTTGTATACCTATATAGCCAGGGTCACTTAAAATTTTATTGAGTGAAAAGGGGTCATAAGTGGGAAAAGTTTAAGAGGCCCTGCTCTAGATCATGCTGATTTTGAATGCTTATTTTTCTAGGATGACTTTATTCATCAATGGAGAAAACTGTTTCTCTCATGTCCTGGGAAGAAAAACCAGCTCAGTGGAAATAATTTGGCTCCAACCCAACCTTAACCAAGTCTTTCTGGGGAATCCCTCCTGGTGTGTGGGAAGGGAGGTGGGATCTGAAAGGCTCTTTCAGAGTCTTGGACACTAGAGCCTTGTCCTACGGAGCCATATCTGGCACCTCTCATTTTGGACTGTTCTTCCCTCAGGCCAATGTCTTACTCTGAAGACTGAACTTCAGGATAGACAAATCCAATGATCAAATATGCATTGAGCTCCTATGTTATATAAAGACCAGTCCAGGCTCTGAGAGGGGCCTAGCAGTATCTGGACCTTATCTTTCAGGGTATTAGAGTCATAGTTATCAGGTATAGATACATGGAGGGCTAAATGCAGAGACAAGACTGTCAATAAAGCAAAATGATATACTAAGGGTTAATAGATCATGGGTAAATTATTTTCCCTTGATAGTCTTTATTTTCTCCCTCCAGAGAATGAGAAAGTGAGACTAAATAATCTCCATCTGAAGTAACTTCCAGTTCAAAATTCTCTAAGGAGGAGGAGAAGAAGAAGGAGAAGAAAGAAGAGGAGAAGGAGAACGAGAAGAAGAAGAAAGAGGAAAAAGAAGAAGAAAGAAAAAAGAAGCAGAGCAGAAGTAGCAGAAGAAGAAAAGAAGAAACAAAGAAGAAGGAAAAGAAGAAACAAAAAAGAAGAAAAGAAAAAACAAAAAGGGAAAAGAAGAAACAAAAAAGAAGAAAAGAAAAAACAAAGAGGGAAAAGAAGAAACAAAGAAGAAATGGAGAAGAAAGCAAAAGAAAGAAGAAAAAGAAGAAACAAAGAAGAAGAAGAAAGAAGAGAAGGTGAAAAGAAGAAAAAACAAAGAAAAGAAAAAGAAAGCAAAAGAAGAAAGAAAAAAAGAAGAAAAAGAAGAAAAGAAGAAGAGGAGGAGGAGGAGAGGAGGAATTGGACCACATCTAAAAAGTCTCTTCATTCTCCCTAAGAATGTCTATGAGTCTTGGAGATACACTATAGAAAGGATATTATTGACAATAAATGTTTGAGGAGTGCAGCGAGGGAAAGATCACTACCAGGTAAGGAAAATAATTGGAAAATAAGAGGAGGCAGAAATGGCTTCACAAGGGAAGAATGAGAATTATTTCTTAAAGGACAGATAGGATTTGGATGGCATCTGTCTTTAAACTTTGAGGAAGGATTTTGTCTCTAACAGTGGCTCCTGCCTGTTCTAATCCATTGCCTGATACTTAGTTCCCACCTTAAAGTCAGGGGATATTTTAAAATGTTTTCCTTTGATATGTCAGAATAAATGATTGCATAATTCTTTTTAAATAGTCATAGGGCCCCCCCTGACACTATTGTCAGACTGTTATTATCCTTGGACCTGAGTTCTAGTATAGAAGGGTTGAATCATGTCCAAGTAGAAGTCAGGATTTGGCCAGGCAGACTCTACTTCAGTCTATGGAAGGGCAAGTATAGAGGAATTTAGACAGGCAATCAAGGCAGGCAAAAAATCATTTATTAAATGATTACTATGTGTCGGGCATTGTACTTAATGATGGGATACAAATACAAGCAAAAATAAAGACAGTACCTGCTCTCAGAAGCTTTACTTTAATGGAGGGAAGATAAAACAAAAGAGCTGAAAGAGGAGGAAGGAAGTGAAGTCTGTAGTCAGAAGCACAAAGAGGAGGGAAAGAAGGAAAAGGAACATTTATTAAATGCCTACTATATGGCAAGAACTGTATACTGAGTGCTTTGCAAATATTATTTCATTTGATTCTATTTGATTCATTTGATGCCCTGGGAGGTAGATGCTATTATGAGCCCCATTTTAAAATTGAGGAAACTAAAGCAGGCAGAGATTAAGTGATTGTGCAGGGTTGCAAACTAATTAAGTATTTGAATCTAGATTAGAACTCAGATCTTCCTGACTCTGGGTCTCTAGATGCCTCTAGGAGAGGAATGAAGCATAAACAACTTGAGTGTATCTCCAAAATAGAAATTTAAAAGGAATTTGCTGATAGGAAAAGAGGATCAGAATTGTGAAAGGATATTCCAGGGTGAGGAGGTCCCGAGCAATGAAAGAAGTTCCAGGGGGAGAAAATAGCTAGGTGATAAAATCTGTAGAAACATCGCCAGCAGGGGAAATAGGTGAATAATTCTTCTGGTCCTCAAGAACCAGTATCCACAAAAAATTTGTCACATGGAGTCCTAAGTGACACATAGATACATGATAGAAACAGGATAGATAAATAGGTAGATGATAGATAAATGATAGATTGATAGGTAAGTAGATAGAGGATAGACTGATAAACAAATGATAGATAGATAGATGAAAGATAGATAAATAGATAGCTAGATAACAGACCAACAGATAGATGGATGGATGAATCAGACATAGTGCTAAGCATTGGGAATAACAAGATAAACAAAAAGAAAAATATTCCCTCTCCTCAAGGAGTAGATAATTTAGAAAATAAAGGCAACATAGAAAAGGGGAGAGGTGGATAGGGAAAGTACTCAAGTGGAGACAAGGTAGAGAAGTATTCTGGGATGTCACAGTCTAACAGCTTGGTGAAAAGTGTCTCTGAAGAACATGGAAGTACCTCAGAAGTAAGTTGGGCAGCCTCATGTGAAATGAACATTATCTCATTTTGTAACACTGGTAGGACACAACTAGGTGGTTCAACAGATAAAGTGTTGGACCTGGCGTCAGGAAGAACTGACTTCAAATATGGTCTCACATATTTACTGGCAGCATGATTGTGGGCAAGTCACTTAACTCTGCTTTAATCCACTAAAGAAGGAAATGGCAAACCCCTCCAATACCTTTGACGAGAAAACCTCAGGGACAATATGGTTCATGGGATCATGAAGGGTCAGACATGACTAGGCAATGACAACATGAGGTAGGTAGGACTCCCCTCCCATAGTCGGAAGAATATGAAACAGCTGTTTCATTATCTTCTCAGTAAAGTGTCCAGGTGGGACTTGTCTTACAAAAAGATGGAGTCAGCAGGTGCCTACCTAGTATGTTTTGAAGGGCAAAAGAAGGTCCTATTGTTCCCAAAATTCTTTCTACCTTGATGCCGCAGTGAATAAATTTTCACCATTATTAATCCATTCCTTTGGCTTTCTCTTTTACAGTCCCCTTTGGAAATAGTCTGGCATTCTTTTTTTCTTCTTCCCCTATAACAAGACCTGGATAAGAGCAACCTTGGCCCATCTGCTGCCCAATGGTAAGGAAAGTCTAGCATGGGTTCTTTAGGCTTCATTCACATATAGCACCATAGTTTATTGGTCTGAGGCAAAGGTACATTTTTTTCTATATCCTTAATTAGAAAGAGTAGGAACAAGATCTTCTAATTTTTCTGTTTTCCTGGAAATATTGAGTGTTGGATACTCAGTTGGGTATCTCATTTAGGTGCTCAATACAGATGTCCTGTCCATTTGGAGGAATAGTAACCAATTTCTTAGAGTTTTCTTGGATCACAGAGCACCAGGAAATAGAAACCTAGAATCAGAACCAAGAGCCTTTTGTTCTTCTCTATCCTTGTTGCTGACAATAAGTAATATTGGACAAGTCTCAGCTTCCTCATCTGCCAAAAATGAATAATACCAGATCCAACTACTTCACAAGGGAATTTTAAGGAACAAATAAACTTTGCCTTACAAATACAATGCACTATTATTCTTCAACATCCTATCTAGTGACAGAATCCCTAGTTTCCTTCAAAGCTCAACTCAAAAACCATGCCCTTCATGAGTTTTTGTTTTCTCATTGCTCCTCACCTACCTGACTGATACACTTATATCTTGTCCTTCCAGGAGAATCTTCAGCTAATGCTCAGGATAGATTAACTGGTAAAGGCTAACCGATTATTAGCAAAACTGATTTCATTGGCTTTGTGTTAGGCAATAAATAGGATAAATTTACAGGCAACTCCCCATAGGGTCAACCATTGGTCAAGTACTCATAGGACCTTATGGTCAAATAGCATAGGGCTGTTTCCCTAGTAAAGGATTGACAAGGGTAGAAATGCAATCTAAAAATAGTTGGGGAAAACAAAAAATAAATAAATAAATAAACAAACATCTGGCAGAATTTCCATGCTATTGACTTACCCCTCATCGCTCACCTTTTGGAGCTTGGTCATCTACTCATCAAGCATTGGTTAAGCAAGTAAATTCACTAAATTGACTACCTGTATATTAGTAGACAGGTATATCAGTAATGATCATTTTCCCTATGGAATCAAATGCAATTGAATAATACTAACCAGAGGTCTAAATAAAATGGGGACCTTCCACATTATCCACAGGCAGAGAAAACCAACATATAATATGAATCCACATACTCATTAACAAACATCATTCACTTGCCAGTAGCTGTTTAAAATGCAGGAATAATTTCAAGCATTTCCAGTTCTTCATGACTCTTTTGGGGTTTTCTTAGCAAAGATATTAGGGTGGTTTGCTATTTCCTTCTCCAGCTTATTTTACAGATGAGGAAACTGAGGCAAAGAGAGGTTAAGTTTTTTGCTTAGGATCACACAACTAGGTCTGAGACAAGATTTTAATTCAGGTCTTCCTGACTCTATCTGCTTAGAAATAATATCAAGGAATAATACAGGAATAAAAATAATACTAAGGAATAATTGTCCAACATCATAGGATCACTGCTAGAAGAACCTTGGAAGTCACTGTGTGAGAGGAAGTACAGCTTTGTGGAAAGACCTAGAATTGAGTTCAACGACTTATTAGTTTAATTTCTTCACCTATGAAATGATGAGTTAGGGAATTAAGCTATATCCCTCACAGGAATGTGAGAAATATGCTAATAAATGGAAGTTGTTACTACTAGTGCATTTGTGTGAAAGTGGGATTGGGAGTGGGGGAGCTGTCAGCCCAGTCCTGAGGATACATCAGTGGTAGGTACTTTTGTTACACAAATGACTTCATCCAGTGTAGCTCAGAAATTTTTCTGTAACTCACACTTTTAGAGAGCTGCCTAATAATGTTGAGAAACTGGGTGCTTTGTCTATCTATACGTGTCAAAGATATTTGAATTAAGATCTTGACTATGAGGCTATAATATAAGGACACTTCCTGCCCTATATATAATTGTATATTTGAGTCTTTAATTAGACAGTGCTTCATGACAGGTGTTCTATTGTTTTATTCAATATCTTTCAGAATTAAAGCAGGTAGTCCTAGTCTTGACCTTCAAAAAAATTTCCAAACTTGAAATAGATTTGCCTCAAAAAAAAAAAAAAAAAAAAGACAAAACTGAACTTTAGCCCTCTTGAAGCTTTTGTCAATGCTGTCTCTTTAAACCATTCAGGCAGATATTTGAGCTTTTGCTGCTCCCAGTTCTCAAATGATTTTTTGACCTTTTAGAGTTCAGAAAGCACTTCCTAACAATCAGAGTTGTTGAAAAGCATAATGGCTTGAGAAGAAATGGATTCTCCCTCCTTAGCAAGTTATCAAGCAGAGATCATTGGTAAAGTAGATTAGAATAGGGAATTCCTTCTGTGTGAGCTGGGCTTAGTGGCTACTGAAACTCTTTCAATTCTCAAATTCTATGATTCTGTGGATTCAGCAACCTTTAAAGAATTTTTGATGGCTGCTTTGTTTAAGACTTTGGGGAGATAAAAAGGGGGATAGAAAAATAGTCAAGAGATGCTTCTGGTCTTCAAAATGTGGGGGGAAAGACATATATCCAAAATACAAGTAAAACTATCCAAAATACAAGTAAAACTCAGAAAGTGCTTGAGAGAAGTACTGAGACATTGTACCGTTAAGTCCTGGAGGGCAAGACAACTTCTGACTGGTGAGAATGATAAAAATAATAGTAGCAGCTAATATTTATTTTTATAACACATACTATGTAGCAGACACTGTGCTAAGTGTTTACAAATATGTTCTTATTTGATCCTTAAAAATCTTAGGAGATAATGCTATTATCATAGCATTTCATAGATCAGGAAACTGAGGTAAATAAGGGTTGTGTTCTTGCCCAAAGTCAACAGTTAGTAAGTATCTGAGGGTAAATTTGAATTGGGGTCTTCCTGATTCTAGGCCTAGTGTTCTAGGTACTGTGCTACTTTGCTGCCCCAAGATGATGACAATCATTTTTTTTTTTTTTTAGTTATTTCAGTTACACCCAACTCTTTGTGAACCCACTGGGAGATTTTCTTGGCAAAGATATTGAAGTGGTTTGCCTTTTCCTTCTCTAACTCATTTAACAGATGAGGAAAGTGAGGTAAACAGAGTGAAGTGACTTGCCTAGAGTCACACCAGCTAGTAAATACATGAAAAGGGGCGGATATGAATTTAGATCTTTCTGACTCTAGCCCAAGTGCTCCATCCACAATACCATCTTGCTGTTCTACTGATGGCTACAACGTCTCAAATTTAGGAGGAATATCTAGAAAAGAAAAGACTTATGGGAGACATTATAGTTTTTTCTAGTATCTAATTTGAAGCTTGTTACATGAAAAAATAATCGGACTTTTTTTTTTTTTTGGTTGGTCCCAGAGTACAATGTCTCAGTACTTCCTTGAGGAGGGAAAAAAATTGGAACTCAATATCTTTGCAAAAATGAATGTTGAAAACCATCTTTACTTGTAATTGGAAAAATAATATACCATTAAAATAATTTTTTAAATGTATAAACTAAAATATTTGTTTTAAGATTTTTGAGGCTAGATTTGAATTCAGGTCTTTCTAACTCCAGACTAACTGCTCTATCTACTACATTACTTTGTAGCCTATGCCCTTATGCCATTCCCCAAGTGTGCAAAATATGTTTCCAGTTCTCTTGCCACCAAAACAAAAATATGCCCAAAGTCAATAATGCCTCTTCAAATGCTGACACCACAGACACTCATTTTAGGTTCCATGATTCCAACCTCAATGGCATCTTTGGCAGATCTGGGATCCTGTGGGCAATATATCGGTATAACCCAATTACTCAAGAAGAAAAGCTTGAGTTCTCTGGCTTAAAAACAGCCAACTAAGATATCATTATTCTTCCCCCAGAAATGTCCATGACCAAGAAATTCATCATCTTTATTACAACTTTATTAGAAACCTCAGTACTGACACTCCTCTGTCTAGCTAAATCTACATTTCCTTCCAGATGTTCTCCATGGATCTGACTACATCATTATTACATCATTATTATGCAGTAGAAACCCAGAAGACCATTGGGCAAGTTAGCAAATTGATAGATTTGGTGAATGAAGCATAAGAAATCTAAGTGACTCCATAAGTTAGTCTCAATCTTTTAATTCATGTATCTTTATAAAGTTATAATTCAGGGGCTCTTAGATTTTCAGGGATTCTGAACTTAGATTTGAAAATAATTACATCTTCATTTTCATTAATCTTTAGTTTTTCTTTGCAATTTTATATATTTTATTTTGTGAATTTAAAAACATCATTCTGAGAAGAAATGGTTAGGTAGGTTTCACCAGACTCCCAATAGGATCTGTGAACCCTGAAAAAGGTTATGAACTCCTGCTTAATGGAAAAAAACAATGATGGATAGAAACAAATGCAATATTTAATTCATCTGATTCCCTGTTAATGCTGTTAAATATTGCTACTTCTGGCTGCTTAAGCTTGATTATGTTACCCTCCATTAATGAAAAAACCCTTGGCAGTTAAGTGACTCAGCTGCATTTGGATATTTCAAAAGCAAATTTAGAATAACAAGTAAACATTGTCAGCCTGTGTCTGAAAGGACCAAGGTGCAACATATTTCATCAGCCTTCACAGGATCATTCTTGATGAAACGTGCATTTTAAAATGTCAGCTAGATGTTAGCTCAGAAGCTTTCAGATTAAAATTCAGATGACTTTTCATGACTAAATATCTTAATTATGCTCCAAGCTTGAGGTATTCTATGAATAGAATTTACTTCTCTTAGGAATTGAGCTGAAAAGGAAGATAGGAACTTCTTCCTTCACTACAAACTCATTTTGACATTCAACTTGTCATTCAGTCATGTCCAACTCTTTATGACCCCATTTGGAGTTTCCTTGGCAAAGATACTGAAGTGGTTTACCATTTCCTTTTCCAGCTCATTTTTACAGATGAGAAAACTGAGGCAAATAAACTTAAGTGACTTGCCCAGGGTCATATAGTATCTGAGCCTGGATTCAAAGTTAAGTCTTCCTGACTCCTGACTCCATCCCACTGCATCACCTAGCTGCCCATTTGTCCTCCATAATCTGACAACAACCCACCTTTTCAGCCTTATTTCACATTATCCCATGCATCCTTTATTCTAAGCCAAACTTAACTCTTCACCCTATGTAAAAATTAATATTTCCACTTATTGAAATCCTTGAATTTTTATCTCAAAAGCTAATTATTCCATGAAGGCTTATATAAACACCTTTTCCCAATCAACAGCAATCTCTCCCTCCTTTGAACTCTTAACTCTTAGTGTACTCATTTGAATTTAACATATTCCATTTTGCATTGTAATCATTTGTGCATACTCCATCACCCCTCATAAATAGTAAATTCTTTGAAGGACTGTGTCATTCATTTCTATATCTCCACAGTATTTAACACAATGATTTTCACAGAGCCCATACTATATGACTGTTTCCAGAAATAATAATGTAAGCAAGGTTCTGCTGGTCAAAATATAACCCTCAAGTCAGGGAGGTGTTGCCTGTAGAACTGATGTAATAGGAACTGTTGTGCCACAGCTTCCTTTTATTGTCCTGCTTCAGTTTCCCTAAATTGTTCTGCCTCAAACCCCATGGTTGTAAACCCCCCTCCCCTTCCTAATCATTAGGACTGAGATAATTAGGGCTGGGAGCCCTAACCATTCACATTCCATAGAGTCATAAATTGTAGATAAGATACTTAGAGATATGCTTACTTTTCTCTTAAGTTCAGACTTTCTGTTTCTAGTGACTATCCCCTTCACTCCCAATTTATCAAAATTTATGGTCCATACTTGACCAATACCCCCAACCTGTCAGAACCGAATTGATGGTCTGTTCCTAGAAATTCCTGGGGTTTACCAGTGTTCAGACTCCACCCCTTGCCTTTGTCTTCCCTGATCACTTGGAGTCATATATAACTCAATGGAATCTCACACAGGATGCTGGATTCTTTGAGATGAAAGTCCAATTCAGCCCTGGAGGCAGAATAGCTTCTGCTCTGCCTCCAGACTCTCTCTCTCCCTCCCTCTCAGAAACCTAAATAAAATATTAAAAATTCTCTAATCTCCATCTTGCCTCAGTTTCTCCGGCATTATACTGTGTCCCCTTGATCTTGGGGTAGGGGGGAGGAAGGGGTGAACCTGATTCCTAGGGGAAACTCCCACAATCCCCACCTAAAATTCATTTGGAGATCTTGGCCTGGGGCACAATCACCATCCATTATTGAGTCTCTCAATTCATCTGGAGATTGATCCCTAGCCTCAGGCCATAGAAGGCTAAATAAAAATCAAAACCTTAGCTAATTAGTAATGAGAAACTGGCCCATGGAAAGGCTTTTCCATGATAATAAACCCATTTCTGCCAAAGACCTCACTTGGAGATTGGGACTGTGAATTCTTTCACAAAACCTACAACACCGGCCTGGGGATCCCCAACACTCTTAGGGTATCCTCACCCCTCAACAGTACTACATGATTAAAAAAAAAGTGCCCTTTGTCTATACTCACTTAATTTAATTTGCATGCCAATCAAAGAAGAGATTGGGATCTGTAGTCACATCAGGGCTCTAGTATCCATATAGTTCCTGCTGGGTTTTTAGTGGCAGAGTATCTAAAATGATTTTTACTGGGATATTTACTATCAAGAATCAAATGAGGGTTATGAAGAACTTTCTATTCTCAAGGTAGATAGCTGTCTGGAATCATGGACCTCAGATTAGCCTGAAATAAAGGATAATAGAAAGAATATATGGAATCTTATATTGTGGTGTTGTGCTTACTTTTTTGAACTCTGTGGCTAAGTTATGCACTTAAAAAAATTCAAATAGCCCTTTTGAGGGAGAGATTTTCCTAGCTACTCTAGGAACCAAGAAGGGAACCAAGACCAGCAGATGGCTGCAGAGAGCAACTCACCAATCAACATGTTATCTAGCAGAAAACATTTATAATACCAGTGAATTTCTACTATTTCAGAGGTATTACAAACTGTATCTTCAACAAGTATGGCACAGCGATATGTTCCTACTGAGTGCCTTCCATACATGTTCCTTGGTTCAGTGAAATCTCTATGGATTTTTCCCAGCTGGCAATGTAGTAATCTGATGTGTACATGGTAGGATTGGGAGAGAGTACATAGCTCTTAATTATTGTTGTTGTTCAGTTGTACCCCATTCTTTGTGAAACCATTTGAGGTTTCCTTTGCCAAGAAAACCTCAAATCTTTGAGGTTTCCTTTGCCAAGAAAACCTCAAATCTTGGCAAAGATATTGAAGATATTGGAATAGTTTGCCATTTCCTTCTTCTATTCATTTTACAAATGAGGAAACTGAGGCAGACAGGGTGAAGTGATCTGCACTGGGTCACACAACTAGTAAGTGTCTGAAACCAGATTTAAATTCCTGACTCTGGGTCTGCCATTTTGCCACTTAGCTGCCCTATGCAGGCTTTTTCAAGTTACAAAATGTTTTCTTTGAAACATTCTTGTAAGAGACTTTGAAAGTTTCATTATCTAAAGACAAATTTTATAGCCAAGGAGACTAAATTTCAAAAAAGTAAACTGACTTTCCCAGAGTTATGTGTACAGATGTCTTGGTCATAATGCCAAACCTGTACATTTAACTGCATTTAACATTTTTTCCACTTTTTAAAATCTAAACAATTAAACAATCACTTAAACTTTGATTTATAGTATTTGAAAATATGTAAGTAGTAAATGAAATTGAAATTTTAAATTGAGACAAATTGAAAATTGGTAAATTGCAGCTACATAGCACAGTGGATAAAGCACTGAGCCCAGAACCAGAAAGATTCATCTCCTGAATTCAAATCTAGTTTCAGACATTTCCTAGCTATGTGACCTAGGCATATCTTCAACCCTGTTTGCCTCAGTTCCTCCTCTATAAAATGAGCTAAAGAAGGAAATGGCAAACAATTTCATGGTTTTCACCAGAAAACCCCAAAGGGTCAAACAGAGTCAGACCTAGCTGAAATGGCCAAACAACAACCACGCAAAGTTGTGAGGATTTAATATATTAACCACTGTCTGGTATAGTAAGTACTTAATAATTGCTTTTTTTTTAAATTTTTAAGTCAGATATTAGAAAAGTTGGTAAGTGAAATATGTTTTTAGATATAAGGAATATTCTAAGTACCTGAAATTGTATCACCCACAGCTAGATAACAACAATAGCTACAAATATTAGTTATGTCAATCAGTCAATCAACTATCATTTATTAAAGTTCTTACTATGTGGTAGGAACTGGATATATCCATTTCTCTGTGTATATTTTTACAAATTAAATAGGGGGAAAAAGGTAAGTTCTAGCCTATTCTCAATGGGTTTGCATTCAGTACAACTCAGGTGCTTCTCTGATGACTAAATAACCAACCCTTCCACTAAGTCCCTTAATGACGGGTCTGGGCTTGGCTCCCAGTTAATATTTCATAATTGATCTCTCTGGAACGCTACAAGAACTCCTCAGGGATATTGTGATGGGAAGCATGCTGTTGGTTACCCAAGCAACAAAAGCAAACTCTTCTCCAAAAGAGGGTTTGACACTCTTAACTAGACTCACATCTGACTGAAAACCCAATAGTTACCTTCTTGTTACTCCACTCACAGAATTTTTCCATTGGTTGAACACTATTTAGTAACTATCCCTCTTTTACTGTAAAAACCATAGCAAAAACTCCCCTTTGAGAAATAAAAAATCCCAAATCCAGTTCCCTAACTCATTAAACCTGCAAAAATTATATTTTTATACCATGGAAGTCAGGAAGGCCTGAGTTTGATCTGTGCTTCAATCTCTTCCTCTGTAAAATGGTAATGATTCCTTTGGATCCTTACTCCCAATTGCAAATATTAAAGTGCAATATTAATGCTCATTACTATTATCAGTTGCACTACTAAGTCCTGCCACCACCTGCCCCACCCTTCACCCACCCTATCTCTTATTTACCTCCTCCTGCAGACTTTGTTTTCTAGCTCTAGGAACACAGGGATATATTTGAAGAAAATATACTTGAGATTGCCCCTAGATATAAATTTCCAAGAAAATCTAAGGCAAGGAGCAGCCCTAGATGTAGGTAATCTATTAGTGAGCATTTATTAGGCACACATACACACACACACACACACACACACACACACACATATATATATATGATGTGGTAAACACTGTGTTAGACATTGGTGATACAAAGACAAAAATAAAACTCTCCCTGTCCTTGTGAAGTTTATAATCTCTCAAGGAAGGCAGCAAATACATATGTAAGCATATACAGAATAATTTCAAAATAAATCTATAGGAGCAGGTAGAAGGTGAGGTGGATAGAATGTCAGGCCTGGAGTAAAAAAGACATGAATATAAGGCCAATCTCAGATACTTACTAACTCTGTGATCCTGGGCATCCTGTTTATCTAAATTTCTTCATCTGTAAAATGAACTGGAGAAGGAATTGGCAAACTCATTCCAGTATTTTTTCTAAGAGAACTTCAAATGAAATCATAAAGAGCCAGACATGACTGAAGCAAATGAACAACAACAAATAATAAATTTATGGATGGAGAGCACTAGCAGTTAGGGGATCCAGGGAGATTTAATATAGTTTTTATCTGAAGGAAATGAGGGATTCTATGAAGTGAGAGCTCCTTCCAAGCACATGACAGTGACAGTGAAAAAGCATGGCACTGGAAGATGGAGTGCTGTGTGTGAGGATCAATAAGAAGGCCAGTTTGCCAGCCTGACTGAACTTTAGAGTTTGGGAAGGGGAAGTAATTCATGATAAGCCTAACAATGTTTTGAAGGGCTTTAAGAAACAAAGAGGGGAGTTTCTATTTGATTCTGGTGATACTAGAGAATCCCTGGAGCTTATTGAATGGGGGGGTGGTAGAGGTAGTAGATAGACTGGCCCTTTAGGAAAATTACTTTGGCAGCTAAGTGGATGACAGATTAGAATGGCAAAAGACTTACAGCAGGAAGACCAATCAAAAAGCTATTGAAATAGTCCAGAGATGAGATAATGAGGGCCTGTGTCAGGGTGGGTCTGAGTGGAGAGAGGGGAACAGACACAAGAAATGTTGTGAAGATGCGCAGATTTGATAGATTGAATATATGGGGTGAGTACAAATGAGAATTTGAAGATGACCTCAAAGTTTTGGGTCTGGTGACCTGGGACTATGATAATGTCCTAATCACTAATAGAGAAGCTAGAGAGAGAAGACACAAAGTAATGAGTTCTATTTTGGACATGTTGAGTTTGAGATGACATCCAACTCAAGATAGTAAAAAAGATAGTTTTTGAATTTTGCTGGACTATATAGATCATAAGAGAGACTAATGCTGAATATGTAGAGCTGAGAATCATCTCTATAAGTATGATCATTAAAGTCATGAGAGTTAATGAGGAACATTAAGCAAGATCATATAGAGTAGAGCTTTGAGGACCTTCCTGATTAGTTGGTGCGATACAGATGATAATCTAGTAAAAGGAAGCTCAGACTAGTAGGAGGAAAACATGTAGAGAAGAACATCACAAAGACTTAGTAAGAAGGAGTATCCAGGAAATGGGGATTGGCTGTGTCAAAGAGTGCAATGAATTCAAAAAGGATGAGGACTGAGAAAAGACCATTTGATTTAGTCTTTAGGGAATTTTGAGGAGACCAGTTTCAGTCCATTGATGAAATTGAAAGTTAATTACAGAAGATAAAAAAACTACTGAGAGGAAAGGACACCAAGCACCTAGTTTAGAAGAGGAAAAAATTTGTTTGGTTTGGGATATGTTAAATGTGGCCAGGGGATTGCTTGAGTTTGGGGATTCTGAGCTGCAGTAGGCCTAATGAAGTGATGGCACCAGTGTAGTAAGCCTGAAAGAGGAAGGGTTATAACTACCTAAGAAGGGACAAACTTGAAGCTTCCATGACAATAAATAGTGGGATCATGCCTGTGACATTCTGAGAGTGACAAGATTTCCAAAAGAGGGAGAGAGAGAGAAAGAGAAATACACACAGAGAGACAGGCAAACAGACAAATACAGAGAGAATCAGAGACAGAGATAGACAAACAGTGACAGAGACAGACAAAGAGTCCAAGGGAAAAAAAAGGCAAGATTTGTATAATTCAAGAATTGTAAGTAGCCTCATGACTAACTAAACCAATATATAAGTGAAAAAAGAAATCCTTTTACCCCCAGGGAGTTTGTCCTAAACATATTTTTATAACTACTTTTCAATATAGTTGATTTTCTTTGCAATCTCATCTATTAAGAAATTTTATGTAATTAAGAACATTCTAAAAAGAGATTCACCAGTTCACTAAAAAGATTCATGAAATATAAATAGCTTTATAATCCCTAGTAATCATCTAGACTTTGCTTGAAGACCTCTTTCAGTGAGGGGAACAATACCCCTGGAGACAGCTCATTCTGTTTCTTGATAGCACTACATTTTAGGAAGTTCTTTCTATTAAAGTCTTAATTTTATCTCTTTGCAGCTTATATTCAATGCTCCCAACTCTGGCCTCTGAAATAAAATAATAATTACAATACCCTTTCCTCATCTTATCTCTTCAAAAATCTGAAGACACTTTTTATGGCCTTCCTTAAGTCTTCCCTTTTCCAGAATAAACATTTTTGGTTCTTTAAACTGATTCTCACATATAAATGTATGGCTTTTCACCATTCTCCTTGCAACCCTCTTCTGCAACCTTCTAGGTTATCAATGCCTTCTTTAAAAGGTATATCTGGAAATTGTACTCCAACTGTGATTTGGGGTCAGACTATTGGAGAACAACTATGAACAGAAGTCAAGGGAAGAAAAAGTTGCCGGAGAAAGACAAGTTAGAGAGGGAGGAAGAGATCTAGGAATAGAGTCACAGACACAAGGAGAAGATAGCTTTAAGGAGAGGATGGTCACGAGTGTCAAATGTGGAAGAGAAAAGGGAGTGGGGAGAGGAAGCCCTAGTAAATGTTGTGTTTTTAATAAATAGAACTCATGACCTTAAAAAAATCTCAAGTTTGTATATGTTTGTACATTGTCTTCCCCACTAGAATGAACTCCCTGAGAACAGATGTTGTGTTTTGCCTTTCTTCACATCCCCAGCCCTTAGCGTAGTAGACTCATAGTAGACATTTAAACATCTATTGATTGAGAAGGTATTTATTGAACTTGCATGGTCCCTGCCTTCAAGTTTATAGGATCAGTAGGGAAATGGAACTGACAAATAAGGAGAGAACTCACAATATATTTTAGTTCCTCAACAATTATCTCTTCCCATTGACATGGGTATTTTGTCCATCAATTCAGATCACAATCCATGCTTCTTCTTCCTATGCAATTCTTGTCCATGCTTTTTTGAGGAAGTAGTGGAGAAGGGAGTGGGGTAGGTAATCAGGATTAAGTGACTTGCCTAGAATCACACAGCTAGTAAGTATGTGAAGCTTGTTTTAAACTCGGGTACTCTTGACTCCAAGCCCGATGCTCTAGTCACTTTATCGCCCACCTAGCTACCCCTCCATATTTGTTCATGACACATTCAGAGAAAAACAACCTGATGGATTGGATGCCATTGTCTAAGTCGCTATATTTCATGAATTCCAATGGAATACTCTGACTTTTGAGATCCTTTGCTACATAAATATGGAACAGGAATTTTAATCAGTTCATTGTCAGAACTTTAATCCACCCATTCTGTTCCCAAATTCTTACACAAAAGTATGCCAAATGCCTGTGACTGTCTTGATTAGCATAGCTAAGACAGACTCAACCATGTAACTTGTCACATACCATGCATGCAAGTTTGTTCTCGACTATACCCCTCCCTGACTCCTCCCTAACTCCTCCCACTCTTCTCTATTTCCTCCCTAACTCCCTAAACCCTGTCCTTACTTCCCTACCCTTCTCTCCAGTTTTAAAAGTCCTTCCCTTGCTTAGTCAGATTTTAATTAGCTTGTGAATCATTTCATAATAATAAATGGCATCTTTTGTGGCTGTGATAAATTTTTCTCATGTGAGTTCTTCACAATGTGAACCGCTCTCCCACATGAGTCCTTTATTTATTTGATACTTCTTCAAGATGGCTACCCTACATTCTTTCCTGACCACTGATAGCTTTTATACCACTTTTTGAGTCAAAGGCATCATGGATAATGTGCTGTAATCTACCTATACTCTCCTTTTGTCCTTTGGTTGTGGTGTTCCAGGTCCACCATTTGTAGTACAAGACAACAAAGCATAGCAGACAGAATGATGGCCTTCACATTTTTGTTGAATTGAAATGAATTAAGACCAAAATTTGAATCCTGCCTCAGATAGTTATTAGTTATGACACCTTGGGGAAGTTACTTCCCTCTTCATCTAAATTTCTTCATCTGCAAAATGGAGACTAATATCTATAGCACTGACTTCACAGGGTTATTGTAAAGACCAAGTTTTGTAAACTTATATAAGTGTTATTATCATGGTATGCATTAAACCTGTGATACAAAAATCACTAAACATTCAATAAGCACCTACTATGTGCCAGGCACTAGAGATTTGTTCTTGTTGTTCTGTTTTATCTAACTCTATGACCCTATTTGTGATTTTCTTGGCAAAGATAATGGAGTAGTTTGCCTTTTCCTTCTCCAGATAATTTTACAGATGAGGAAACTGAGGCAAACAGAGTCAAGTGACTCGCTCGAGTCATACAGCTAATATCTAAGGTTGAATTTGAACTCAGGAAGAGGAGTCTTTGAGGCTCTATGTCTGCTACTGTATCTACTGCACTACCTAGCTGCCTGGGTACTGGGAATACAAAGAAGAAAAAGATAGTTCCTGCCTTGAAGAAGTTTACAATCTAAAAGGAAAAGATAATATATGAAAGAAGGCAAAAACACAGTTGGGCATGGTGCTAAAGGCACAAAAGAGTATCCAATTTGAGGCATCCTTTTGGCAAAATAGAAACCAAGCAGAGTAGCTGAAAAACAATGAAGTTAGCTGGAACACTCTGAGCCCTCTCTAAAGTCAAGCTTTGGGAGGAGTTTGTTGCTCTGCTCTCTAGCCCTCCTGAGGAGAGAGGAAATTGAGGATGCCAAGGTGATATTTAGTGATCAAAGCTGAATCTATTTCCATGATTATGAGATTCTAGGTGATCAGTTTATTCTGGGGGAGGCATGATAACCATGGAATCAAAATCAGGCAGAATAGCTAGAAATGAATCCTCTAGACTAGTTCAGGTGGTCAGATTAGTGTCTTAGTCAACAAATCATGTCAACAAGCATTTATGGAGCATCTTCTATATACCTGGCACTGGGCTAAGTGCTGCGGCAATAAAGAAAGGTAAAAACAAAAACAAACAAAAACCCTGTTCCTGATCTCAAGGCCCTCCTACTTTAAATTGGATAAAATTGAACTCAGTTCCTCTGATTTATTTGCATTTGATAAGAGGACCTTTCTATCAATGACTTGATTTAGTCATGGCTGTCTGAATTCACTTTGTTCCCCAAAATATCACCACTACAGCAAAGTGCTTTTTTCTTGTACTTGTGAATAACAGCCAAAAGAAATATGACAAAAAATGTTGAATTGTTTTGACTGTACTTATATTTTTGTTGGGAAGGAGGTATATGTGACATATGTATACTTATAAAGGAAAGATTATTATTCATCATCAAAGTATGAAACTTATATAGAAAAAATTCAGCAACACAAACATGGCAATTTTGTTATTATCTTATTAAATTTAATATAAATTTTAAATAAGCTATTTAAGTTTACAAATTTATTTACAAGCTTTTTTTCTGTTTCTTTTTTACTGAAATATTTGTGGTTGTTGATGATGAAAAAAAAAGAAGAATGACCTGAGAGAGGGTGGAAAGCTTTCTCTGCAGAGGGGATAAGAAACTAACTGTTAATCCCACAAAGTCAGATCAATATTCCCCACTGCTTCGAACTGTCTACAACATTATTCATTAGGTAGCAATAGAGATTTGGCTTTCTTCCACTTCTCAGAAGCCTAATGCCTGATTTCCATTTCCCCCAGTAGCACATAAACTCCTTGAATGTAGGGACTGGGTTTTGTTTTTGTATTTTTTGTCATTGTTGTTTTTATCCTGAATTCCCAGTACCTTGCACACATTGAATGCTTAATAAATGTTTGTTTGTTGAATCTCCATGAGACCTGTCCAGGTTTCTTTAGCTTTAGGCTCTAGAGACAAGAGCCAGAACTGGTAGAGATGGGAAGTGGTTTTGAGTGGGTTATTCACCAGAGGCTCAATGTACAAAAGTAAATTCAAGGTAACTGAATTCCGAGTGGTATTTAAGGTAGCTTCCCCAGACACCATCTTCCCAGAGGCCATTCTCAATGCCTGGTGGCTGCCCCCAGGGTCATTAAGAGTTAACTCTCCAGTCCACAGCGGCGATTGTTTTTTTTCCCCCCAAACAGCAGCAAGGGAACAGAGCCAGGTCCAGCCCCTGCCCAGCCCAGAGCTGAGTGGAGCTAAGCTGCTTGGTTCTAGGCTTCTACAGGACCTTTACAACTCTGGGAAGGAAGCCAAGCGCTAGGAAATCTTTGGTCCCTCTAGTCCCTGAAAGTTTCTGAGGCTACTCCTGTTTCAGGTAGTTAAATTTAGGCATCTTTGGGATTCAGAAAGTGTGAATTTATTGGAAGGTCCTGGGGACAGGAGGTGAAGGAGGACTGCCCGGTACCCTACAGAGTAGTTCAAATCCTTTACAGCCCTTCCCAAAGATAGGGAGAGGGGAAGGCAGGGGGGCTAAGTTTACCCGAGCTTCTCAAAGATTCCAAGTTCATACTTGGTCAGAAAGGCACAGGTATTTATATTACAGAGTTTGGCACCAAAATAGTCCTTCTATTTGGGGTTAAACATAATCATGTGGTCAGCAAGGCATCCATACAGCAGATATATAGTGAGAAAAGGATTCAGCTGGTGCTAGAAAAATCATGTTATCCTTTCAGCAAGTAATGTCAAACCCCAGAGCAGATGACTCAGTCATCTACCCAATCCCTTGGGATCAGGGAAAGGGACTGGAGCAGGAAAGTGACCTTTCATCACCACTCAGGCCTTTGAGAAGTCTTAGAGTTGGATGACACTGACTGCTTGTCAGTAAGAATTAAATCCTGCTATAATAAATTATAAGAAACCGTTCTTATGCCTCTCAGCACAAATGTGGTCTGTACCATGTTCACAGCTTATAGGTAAAGGGCTGGAAGGAATCTCAAAAGCTAGTTCAACCTCCTTGTTTTATGAATGGGGGAACTGAGACTGAAAGGACTACTTGCTTAAATCACACCAAAGTCCTCTAATCCAAAGCTTCTAAAACTGTGGGTCTTGACGCCATGTGGGATCATATAATCGAATGGGAAAAGGGATTCCAAAAAAACTAAATGGTATCAATATTTGGTTAAGACAATTCTTTATGTAAAAATAAACGAGCACATCCATCTCATCAGTGTACAACGTTACTTTTGTCTTTTAATAAATGGAAAATTACATGTATACTAAAAATTGTTTTAAAATAAATTTATAATTTATTGTCAATAAACTACCTGTTTTGTATACTTATATATCAAGACTTACTTTAAAATTTCTTGAGCAAAAAGGAATCATGAATGGAAAATGTTTAAGAAGTCCAGGTCTAGTCAGTGATCTTTCCTTTGTACCATACTACCAACCATTTTTCTATCCACCTCTTGCCTCAATGGGTATTTACTGACCATCAATACCAATAATAGCTAGCATTAACATAGCATCATGTGTGTATGACACATGATACATAGCACATACATGTATTGCCAGGCATTGTACCAAACATTTGACAATTATTCTCTCATTGTATCCTCACAATAACCCTGGGACATAAGTGCCATTATTATTCCTCATTTTGTAGTTGAGGAAACTGGAAACTGAAGTAGATATAAGGGTCTGAGGCTGAAAGTTGAATTTAGGTCTTCCTGACTCCAAGGCCACTGGGCCACCTAGTCACCAAACCGTGGGTCTGGCACCGTGGTCAGTGCTGTGAGGAAGGTAAAGGCATAGACAGACCACAGTGCTTGTTCTCAAGGACCAAAATCTCCCAGGCAGACTTCTCAATCTATTTCAATAACCATTGTTCTCATAATTCACCATGCCTTTTTATAGCAGTCATTTCATAATCAATTCAATAGAAAGTGCTCTTCAGTTCTTAATAAGTGTATAAGAGGAGAGATAGTATGGGTCCTGGGGGGAAAGGAGAGGAGAGGAGAGGAAGGGGAAAGGGAGAAGAGGAGAGGAGAGGAAGGGGAAAGGGAGGAGAGGAGAGGAGAGGAGAGGAGAGGAGAGGAGAGGAGAGAAAAGGAGAGGAGAGGAGAGGAGAGGAGAAAAGAAGAGAAGAAAAGAGAAGAGGAGAGGAGAGGAGAGGAGAGGAGAAGAGAAGAGAAGAAAAGAGGAGAGGAGAGGAGAAGAGAGGAGAGGAGAGGAGAGGAGAGGAGAGGAGAGGAGAGGAGAGGAGAGGAGAAGAGAAGAGAGGAGAGGAGAGGAGAAAGGAATGGAAGGGAGGGAAAGGAAGAGAAGGGAGGGAAAGGTAGAAGAGAGGAGGGAAGGGGAAGAGAGGAGGAGAGGAAAGGGAAAAAGAGAGGAGGGAAGGGGAGGAAGAGACAGAGACAGAAACAGAGAAACAGAGAAACTCAGAGACAGAGACAGAGAAAGGCAGAGACAGGGAAAGAGACTTGAAGGCAGAAAGGCATGGATAGTTAGCCTCCCATTCAGGAAATGTCCTGGGTTTCCTTCAAACACTGATTCAGACACACACTGGCTGTGTGCCTCTGGCTCACTTACTTAGCTACTTGTATGGTTGTTGTGGACCTGCTTTGGGAGAGGGTGTTTCCTCACGGGAATTTCCCTACACCAATGAAATCCCAGGTCCCTGAAAAAAAAAATTACTAGGCACTGAGAACACAAAGACAAAAAGGAAATAGTTCTTGCCTTCAAGAGCTCCGCTGCAGGGAGGGGGGAGAACACAGTATCCACCCAAGAAAATAATAAAGAGTAATTTTTAGAAGCAAATGCTAACAACTAGGGAAATCAAGAAAAGCCCCAGATAGACTGTAGCACCTGAGCTGGGCTTTGAAGGAGCCAAGAAATCATTTCCTGCTCGGTGCTAATGGCTCATACTATTGCCTTCTATTATTAGCTTTTGCATTAGCATGCACTGTGTTGAAAAGAGACCTGGACCTGGGGTCGGCCGAGGAGGATGCTGGGCCCATTTGTGGTGCTGGCTGCTCCTCTCACTTCATCACTGGGCCTTAGAGGCTCAACTCTGTCTATGAGCCGGCGGAATCATCCCACACTGTCATTCACTGAAGCAAAAGATGATTTCTTCCCTTGCTGTAATTCCTCCTTTTTCAATAGCAACACCCCCAGACCTCTGAGAAACAATGATATCTTCCTCAAAATGGTGGCTGAGGAGGAAAAAAAAAAAACCCATGCATGTAAAGGCGGGGGAGTCAGGGTGGGTGGTCCAAGGTTGGGCTCTCAGTGGGCAGTCAGACCTCTCTGGAGTGAGTTATCAGAGCCTAGGCCCAGGCCAGGTAAGGTCACTCATTACCAGAGATCACCCAGCAGGCTGCAGTGTTCCACAGAACCTGTAAACAAATAACAGGCAGAAATAATCACAGGAAGTACTCTGACCTGGTGCATTCCAATTCTTTAGCAAAAACAAAGTTTGGAAAATAGCTTTCCCCTCCTTTTTTTGGCCTCTTTCTGTGTGCCTCAGTTTCCTCATCAATCATATGGAGATAATAATAGTACCTATTTACTAGGGTTGTGTAAAGATAAAAATGAGGTAATATTTGGAAAGTATTTTGCAAACTTTGATATTTAATTTAAATTATTACTAACATCATCATTAGTAGTAAATTATTATTATCCAGAAAACTTGGTCCTTTTCCAAGTCCTTTCCATAAAACTTACCCCAAATTCATAACCTTGAGGTCTTTCCTCTAATGTGTACCCCCATTCTTTCTCTACCCCTGAATCAGTCCCCTCTCTTCTTGTCTTCTTATAAGAAGCCATACGAAGCTTCAATTGGGTGACCCAAATAGAAAATATTCATCCCAATCTTCCACAGATTAGGGAAAATATGCAGATTATTCTGGAATAGGTATAAGAACATCAAGACCAATTTATTCTTTTTTTTTTTTAATTTTTGCTTGACTTTTTAAAAATTAAAGCTTTTTTAATTTTCAAAACATATGCATGGATAAATTTTCAACATTAACCCTTGCAAAACCTTGTGTTCTAATTTTTCCTCCCCTTCCCCCAACCCTTTCCCCTGTAATCCAATATATGTTAAATATGGTAAAAAATATATGTTAAATCCAGACCAATTTATTCTTAAACAAGTTAAAAGTTTGGTGAAATTTACTGTTGAGACCCCAAAGCAAAGAGAAAAGAAGGGAAGGGAAATTAGTATAAAGTGCCTACCATGTGCCAAGGACTATCATAAGCACTTTTACAAAATTTATTTCATTTGATCTTCACAATAACCTTGCAAGGTAGGTACCATAATTATCTCCATTTCACAGAGGAGGTTAAGTGGCTTGCTCAGAATCACACAGCTAGTAAGTGACTGGGGCCAGTTGTAAACTCAGGTCTTCCTGATTTCAGGCCCAGCACTGCATCCCCTGGGATCACCAAACAGCCATGAAAACATTTAGAACTAGAGCATTTTAAGCCATTGGATTCTGAAATGGATTGTCTCACAGTCAAGTCAATAAATCCCTCTTTATTAAATACCTTGAGGCTAGACAAAACTGCTAAATAGATAAGATTTATCAATCTTGGGCCAATTACCTAATTTCTCTGGTTCTTAATCTGCTCATATATAAAATGAGAGTGGAGATGGGATGGGGGGGAGAGGGAGGAGAGACTTGAACTAGGTGATTTTTAATGTTCCTTCTCACTCTAATCTATGATCCTAGCAATTTTAGCTGGTTCCCCTACCTTAAGAAGCCTTCTTGTTGCTTTTTATATCTCCATTCCTGAAGTTTATTTCCTAGGGTCCTATAGAGTTCAAAGAGTTAGAGGTTTTAGAGGACTTAGATACAAATTCTAACTCTAGCATTTATAACCTGTGTGATTATGAGAAAGGCCTTACCCTCCAGGGGACCCATTCCTCCTCTGTAAAATACTAGGTAGCACTAGATGACTTTTGAGATTTAGGATTCTATGATTTAGTTATAAAGCACCTCAAGAACTCCAATTTGACTTGAAAATATCTTAAAATGAATCTCCTGACAAAGTTTTTGAATTGTTAATGTGAAACTCCTAGAAGACTAAAATGTCTTTCAAATCCCTTGGAATGATTGAAAATGGGATTTCAGGTTTCTGATTTTGGGGTAGATGACATCTGAGCAAAGTGAACCTTTCCAGAGTTCTTCAGTTCTCTGTCTACATATAGCACCAATGGATATTAATTAAAGTTTACTTCATGCCAAATAATTACTGATGAAACCATACTTTTAATATGTCATTATTACTATATTGTATAAAATAGTTCTCCCCGTTCTGCTTACTTCATTCTGTATTAGGTTATAGAAGTCTTCTCAGTTTCCAGAAGTCATTCTCAGACCAGTTATCTGGTGCAATTCTTTGAAGGAGTCATCCTGCCTTTGCTTGAACAATTCTAGCAATAGGGAAATTATCACTCCACAAGGCCTTCCATTTTTGAACAGCTCTATTTATTTTGAAATTCTTCCTTTAGATGAACTAGCATTACTCCTGTAACTTCCCACTAATTGGTCTCAGTTTTGCCATTAATTCAATAAAACTAATCCCCTTTCCATTTGAAAATCATTCAGAAATTTTTAAAATCTATCATGGCCCCCTAAGTCTTTTCTTTTTCAAGCTAAACATTCGCATTCCTTTTCTCAGCAGGTATGATTATCCTCAGTTGATAACTACCCATGGCCACCTGATTAGCTAGCAGCTTAAACTGGATTTGAATCCAGATCTCTTAACTTCCAGTTGAATATTCACTCAATTATACCAAGCTATCTCCTCCTGCCAATGATCGAAAAATAGTTGTGTATTGAGCCACAATCAAGATTCCTCACATATAAAGGTTGCCACACCACACAAATGTTGCATCTATGTTTTATGGGCATTAACAATGAATGGATGATGTCACTGGGCTTTCCCCGGAGTGTTCATTGAGCAAAAGATGGAATCTGAAAAAAAAATTTAGAAACACTCTGACTCAAGAAGGTTGAGATGGAGCCTAAGATAAAGTCTGACTTAAGAGACTTCTCTTTAGAAGGGAATGGATCTGATCCTTGGCAGGCAAAACATCGCTTTTACCACCTTCTTCCTGTCTTGTTCTTACATATCTCCAAAGCTGACTCATCTACCTACTGGAAGCTTCATTTTGATCTACCTACAACCTGGGACCAGTAAACCCACAGACCTGAGACTTGGAGGCAGCTGATATCTTGTTTTAAAAATCAATCAAAGCAATAGCTGCCCCACCTCTGACTTCCCTGCTAATCCTTGCACTGCCTGGGAAATTCCACCGATGACTGCCTGTTCTTGTGGTGTGAACTATTGCAAAGCTATCATTTTCTGTAAATGGTATGGACATGTCTAGAACGAAATGAAAGTTTTCTTCTGAGAAGCTGTTTGCTTTGTTCTCCACCTCCCCTCATTCTTAGCCCAGAGAAGAAAGTTGGGGATCTAGGCTAAAATTCTAAGGCTAGTGGCCAACGCAGAGCCTTGAGCCTTGAATTAAAAACCAAAGTAGATGGTGGGAGGAAATCAAGTTTCACAAAAGATTTAGAATAATAATCATCATCATTATTATATTAACAATCACTGTTATCTCTCTTTTTTCCCTTTTTTTCTCTCTCTCTCTCAGGAAATTTTATTGCATTGTTTGAACCTGTCTCTGCATGACTGAGAAACCAGATCTGTTTCTTAGAAATCAAATTTGTTTAATGCTTAACTCAGGATTCCTAGGTTATGCTGACCAGAAATCTTCCAGGGGAACTGAAGACATGTTATATCATATCTGGAAACTGCCGCCATGCTGACAAATCAGATGAGTATTTCCTTGCTCTTCTGTTTGAAACTTATATAATGGTAATTTGCATGGACTTAGGAAGTATGGGCCAACTTTCTACTCCTCTCTGCTAGAAGAATTAATAACCTTCTTTCTAAATTATTTCAGTTATAGAAGACACCTATGGTCATTTGTGTTCTTTCCATCACTGCAAAATCTCCTTGTATTATGTAGTATATTTCCCCCCAGTGAATGCCTTGACTTACAGCATCAATTTGATCCCTCCAACTATAAGTTGCTATCAGTTTGGTTCATATCACTCCTATCCTAGCAATCTTTGGTTAATGTGCTTCTGCTAGTATAGAAATGATGGATATTAAAATCCAAAAAGAGGAAAATTGTGGGAAAATTGTCTGAACTTAAATGAACTCTGCATGGCTAAAAATCAAACCTTTTATTTAGAGACTAGATTTGTTTAACGATTAACTGAGGATATCTAGGCTATACTGATTAGAAATCTTCAAGGTTTCTTCTTTTTAAAATATTTCTTCTGGAAATATACTTTCTTTCTAAATTATTTTAGGTCAGAATCTATTCTCAGCCATGACTATTTTCCCCCCTGAGGCTATTGGAGTTAAGTGTCTTGCCCAGGGTTTCACAGCTAGGAAGTCTTGAGTGTCTGAGATCACATTTGAACTCAGGTCCTCCTGATTTCAGGGCTGGTGCTCTATCCACTGTATCACCTAGCTTCCCCTCAGCCATGATTATTAATCAATATTAATTAATCTCATTTAATCAAATGCATGCATGATGACTTAGTAAATGTCATTGCACAACACCAGAATGCTAGAAGAGACCTTGAACATTCTACTTCTTGAATTTTCCTAAATTATCCCAGATTAATGTCCATTAGCATGGGAGGTAGCATTGCATAGAATAAAAAGCACTGTTCTTGAAGTTCAGAAGACTGGGTTTGAGGATCCTACTCATCCATATATTAGATCTATAATCTTATGTAATTTGATAATCATTTATCAAGTACCACCTACTAAATCATAGAAGTTTTGATTTATGTTGATGAAGAGTAAACCCACCTTAATGATATCTTGGACCTTTGAAATTTTAAAATAAAAGCTAATAATATATTTAAGGGCTCCTTAATTATGTTCTTTTACTATATATGTTGTCTTTCAACCTCTTAGAGCTAAAACTTCCTCATTTAAAAAATGGGGATACACCTGCATTTTTTATTTCCTTCACAGGCTAATTGTACAATATTTCTGAGTCTGATTCTTTTTGTACAGCAAAATAATGGTTTGGTCATGTATACTTATTGTGTATCTAATTTATATTTTAATATATTTAACATCTACTCATCATCCTGCCATCTGGGGGAGGGGGTGGGGGGGAAAGGGGAAAAATTGAAACAAGAGGTTTGGCAATTGTCAATGCTGTAAAGTCATCCATACATATAACCTGTAAATAAAAGGCTATTAAATAAAAAAAAAAAGAAAAAGAAAAAGAAAAAATAAAAAATAAAAAATGGGGAGAACAATTTTCACATACCCGACCATTTCTTTGTAGTAGTTGTTGGATCATGATCCAGATCACTAACCCTGCATATACCCTAAGGCTTTGTCCAAGGTCCTATTTTCTTTTCCTTCTATAGTATTTTGATTGGTGACCTTATCAGTTCCCATGGATTTAATCGTTCCCAGATCTATATGTCTAGCCCAAGTCTCTCTAAATGAACTACAGTTTCAGATCACCAACTGCCTTTTAGATATCTCAAACTGGATATCCTGTAGGCATCTCAAATTCAGTATATCAAAACAGAACTCATTTTCTTCCATTCGCTACCCCTCAACAAATGTTCCTCTCTCACTGATTTCCTTATTACTATCAATAGTAGAAACATCTTCTCAGTTGCCCAGGTTCATAACCTTTATAAGCCTCACACTTGTGAGCCATCCTAAACTCAGCACTTATCCCATATATCCAATCTAATGTCAAGGTTTGTCATTTCTACCTTTGCAAAATCTAGTATGTCCCCTTCTTTCAATTCACATAGCTACTATCCTGACATAGACCCTCATCATCTCCCATTTGGACTATTTCAATAGCCTACCAGTCAATCTGCCCACATCAAATCTCTCCCCACTTCAATCCATCCTCATTCAGTTATCAAAAGGATTTTCTTAAAGCTCATATCAGATGAATATCTTTTATGCAATAAACTCTAGTGGGTCCCTTTTATTCCAGGATCCAATATAAAATCCTAATTAGTTTTTAACATCCTTTGAAAACTGGCCCTTCCCTACTTTTCAAGGCTTTTATAATTGACTCTCCCTTATAAACTCTGGTCCATCAGCACTGCTCCTTGAATATGATATTCCATCTCCTGAACTTGTCTTTTCACTGACTGCTTCCTATATCTGAAATGCTTTCTTTTTAAATTTCTACCTCTTGTTTTCCTTCAAGATCAGCTTAAATCTCACCCTCTGGAGGTCTTTCCTGGTCCCCCTTGCCTCCCCCTTCTCAGTGCCCACTCTTTGAGATAACACTTTACACCTATATTTATACTTTATATATTTTTATTGTTATTGTTGTTTAGTTTTTTCACTCACATCTGATTTTTGTGATCCTCTTTGAAGAATTCTTGGCAAAAGCACTGGAATAATTTGCCCTTAAGAAAATAAGATTAAGTGACGGCCCAAGATCATATAACTAGAAAGTGTCTGAGTCTATATTTGAATTTCCTGACCCAATATGAACAGACAATTTTCTTTTCTTTTAATTTATTTTTTATTAAAGTTTTTTAATTTTTAAAACATATGCATGGATAATTTTTCAACATTAATCCTTGCAAAACCTTGTGTTCCAATTCCCCCCTCTTTCCCCTTACACTCCCCTAAATGACAAGTAATCTAATATATGTTAAATATGATAAAAATATGTTAAATCCAATATAGGCATATATATTTATACAATTATCTTGCTGCACAAGAAAAATCTAATCAAAAAATGAGAAAGAAAACAAAATGCAAGCAAACAATAATAAAAAGAGTGAAAATGCCATGTTGTGATCCACACTCAGTTCCCATGTTCTCTCTCTGGGCTCTCTTCATCACAAAGTCATTGGAACTGCCCTGGGATCATCTCATTGTTGAAATGAGCCACTTTCATCAGAATTGATAATCATATAGTCTTGTTGTGGCCATGTGCAATGATCTTCTGATTCTGCTCATTTCATTCAGCATCAGTTCATGTAAGTCTCTCCAGGCCTCTCTGAAATCATCCTGCTGGTCATTTCTTATAGAATAATAATATTCCATAACATTCATACACCACAACTTATTCAGCCATTCTCCAGCTGATGGGCATCCACTGAGTTTCCAGTTTCTGGCCCCTACAAAGAGGGCTGCCACAAACATTTTTGCACATACAGGTCCCTTTCCCTTCTTCAAGATCTCTTTGGGATATAAGCCCAATAGAAACACTGCTGGAAGCAAAGGGTATGCACAGTTTTATAGCCCTTTAGGAATAGTTTCAAATTTCTCTCCCTTATGGTTGAATCAGTTCACAACTCCACCAACAATGTATCAGTGTCCCAGTTTTCCCACATCCCCGCCAACATTCATAAGTATCTTTTCCTGTCATCTTAGCCAGTCTGAGAGGTGTATAGTGGTATCTCAGAGTTGTCTTAATTTGCATTTCTCTGATCAATAGCTATTTAGAGCACCTTTTCATATGACTATAAATGGTTTGAATTTCTTCATCTGAAAATTATCCATATTCTTTGACCATTTATCAATTGGAGAATGGCTTGAATTCTTATAAATTTCAGTCAATTCTCTATATGTTTTAGAAATGAGGCCTTTATCAGAATCTTTGAATGTAAAAATGTTTTCCTAGCTTTGAATATATAAATGCTTCCTTTCTAATCTTGTGAACAATTTTTAAATGAAGAAATTAAAACCATTTATACTTATTTGAAAAAATGTTTTAAATCATATTGATAAGAAAATTGGCAAATTAAAATAACTTTGAGGTAAGATTACAGAAAAAGATAATGATGAATGTTAAAGGGGATGTGGGAAAACTGGGACACTAATATATTGTTGATAGAGTTGTAAATTGATCCAATCATTCTGGAGAACAATTTGGAACTATGCCCAAAGGGCTATCAAATTGTGCTTACCTTTTGATCCAGCAGTATCTCTACTGGGTTTATATCCCAAAGAAATCATAAAAAAAAGAAAAGGACCTATGTATGCAAAAATGTTTGTAGCGGCCCTTTTGTAGTGGCAAGGAAACTGAGTGGATGCCCATCAGTTAGAAAATAGCTTTTAGGGTTCTGGTTTGCTTTCTGGAGGTCTCTGGACCAGCCTTCGTTTCAGCAGAGTAATCACAAGTATAGCCCAGGATAAAGTCCAAATTCTTTACTATCTCCTTCACAGTCTAGTTTTCTTGCCTGGGGCCTGGGCTAGCTTTCTTGAGGTCCTCCAGAATATGCCTTGGTTTCTGTGGGGGAGGCAGGAGGACCACCACAATGGTCTCTGCCTTGAAATCTGTCTCAGTCCAAGGGCTTGTTCTCCAGCCTCTAGCCCTATGTCTTCTCCCAATCTGTCTTCCAGCCCCCTCCAAGACTGACCCTGGCCCTTCTGAGTCTGTCTCCGAACCCTTTCTGAGTCTGTCTCTGGCTGAGTTTGTCCCAGTTTATAAGCAGTATACCGAGTATAAAGCAATCATTATATCACTAGGGAACCATTATTTGTTGTAAGATTAAATCAATCATACTGAAATAGAGAACTATTAATTACTGTGCTAAACTAGATAACAATTGTCTTTATTAATTCACCTTGTAAGAATCCTTGTTTCAAGTACAGAGTTCTGGCCCATAACAATAGCTGACTAAGTTATGGTATATGAATATTATAAAATGTTATTCTATAAGAAATGATTAGCAGGATGATTTCAGAGAAACTTGGAAAGACTTACATGAACTAATGCTAAATGAAATGAGCAGAACAACCATGAGATCATTATACATAGCAACAGCAAGATTATATGATGATCAATTCTGGTAGATAGATTCTTTTCAATGGCGAGGTGATTCAGGCCAGTTCCAATAGTTTTGTGATGGAGAAAGCCATCTGCACCCAGTCCCTAATGGGGACTGAAATGGGGACATAGTATTTTTACTTTTTTATTGTTCTTTGCTTGCATTTTCTTTTTTTAATCTGATTTTTCTTGTGTTGCATGATAAATGTGCATATATATATCTATCTATCTATATATATATATATATCTGAATTGCACATTTTTAACATATATTGGATTACTTGCTGTCTAAGGGAGGAGATGGGGAGAAGGGAGGGAAAAATATTGGAACACAAGCTTTTTCAAGGGTGAATGCTGAAAATTATCTATGCATATGTTTTGAAAATAAAAAGCTTTAATTAAAAAAAAATTAAAACATGAAAAAAAAAATTCCTTCAGGACTGGAGGAATTCCTCCTGGACTTCAGGTCCAGTTCTCTATCCACTACACCATCTTGCTGTGTTGTATATTTATACCATGAGGGTGTATGTTTGTGTATGTGTATCTCTGTGTATACTCATAAACATTATATATCTTTATTTTTATTTTATCTCCCCCATTATAATGTGAGCTCTTTGAGGCCAATCAACAAACAAGTATTTATTAGTCAACTACTATGCTCCTAGTATTGTTCTGAATGAACATTGAGAAAGAAAGGCAAAAGATAATGCTTTTCCTCAAGAACCTTATAATCTAATGGGGAAAGACAATAAGCAAATAAAAATATATAAACAGGATATCTACAAGGTAAACTTGAGAGCATTTCAGAGGAAAGGCACAAACATTAAGGAGACTGGGAAAGACCTTTTGTAAAATGGGGAATTTGAGACTCGAAGAAAACATCCAAGAAATCTAGAGGACGATGAGGAGAAATGAGAATATTCCAAACATGAAGGAGAACTAGTGAAAATACTCATTCAGGAGATAGCGTGCCTATGAAAGGAAGAACATGGAGGCCAGTACCACTGAATCATGTATGAGGGAAGTCATGTGTGAGAAGAGTGGAAAGTTGGGAAAGGACAAGATTATCAAGGGCAATTGCAATAGTCCAGGTGTAAAGTGATGAGGGCCTGTACCAAGCTGGTGACAGTGTCAGAGGAGAGAAGGGTCATATGAGAGTTATTGTGAAGGTCAATTAGGCAAGATTTGACAGCAAATTAGACATGGAGAGGGTGAGAGAGAGTGAGGAATGGAAGAAGGTACCTAAGTTCTGATCATGGGTGACTGAAAAGATGGCAAAACCCTCAGTAGTAATAGGGAAGTTCAAAAGTGGGGAAGGTAACAATTTCAGTTTGGGAAAAGTTGAGTTTAATAAGTCTGTTGATCTCCTAATTTGAACTGTGTAATTGGAGATGTAAGTGTGGAGGTTAGGAGGGAAATTAGTGGGATAGTAAAAAGAGAGAAGAAAGAGGGTCCAGGAGAGAACTTAGGGACATCTGCAGTTGATGAAGTTGATGAAGATCCAGCAAAGTAAATTGAGAAAGAGTGGTTAGACAGGTAGGAGGAGAATATAGAGAGAGGTGTCAGGAAAATCTAGAGAGAAAGTGATCAATAGTGTCAAAGGCTTCCCAGACTTCTAGAAGGATAAGGATAAGGATTGGGAAAAGTTCATTAGATTTAACAATTAAGAGATGATTAGCCATTCTGGAAAGAGCTGTTTCCTTGGATGATGAAGTGAGAAATTATAGGAAAGGGATCAGATACACTCTTGTACATAAGCCTCGCAAGGAGTTGTGTCAAAATGGAGTTATATATAGTACAATAGTAGGTGGGAATGTTCAGATCAAGGGAGGGTTTTTTGAGGATAAAGAGTTTTTGCCTTTGGGTCTCAATTGCTTAGCATAGTGCCTAGCACATCGTAAATGCTTCATCAATGCTTATATATCCACCTTACATAGTTGTTGAAGGGAAAGTATTTTGTAGACCATTATAAAAATGTAAGTCATTGTTATTGGGCATCTAGGTGATACAGTGGATAGAGTACCTGGACCTGGACCTGAAGTCAAGAAAACCTGAGTTCAAATCTGGCCTGATTCATTTACTAGTTCTATGACCCTGGACCAGTCACTTAACTCTTTTTGCCTCAGTTTTTTACTCTATAAAATGAGCTGGAGAAGGAAATGGCAAACTACTCCAGGAGCTCTGCCAAGATCAGATCATAAAGAGTCAGACACAACTGAAAATGACAAAACACCGATAATTATTTTTTACTGAGAATGGAAACAAGAGACAAAAAACTGGCATTTTCATTCTGGGAAATTCTAGACATGAAACAAATTGAAATCCATCCAGCCCAATCCATCAAGCAGTTATTAAGTAATTTCAATGTGCCACTGATGCTAGAAATAAAAAGACAAAACAATAGATAGCCCTTGCCCTTAAGGCAGTTATATTCTACTAGAGTTGATATTTCCAGATGACCTATTCTTTATATATATATATATACACATACATGTATATTTAAAGCGACTATACATATTTGTGCATAAACGTGTTTGTATATACATATATATGTATGTATGTACAGATATATGTATATATGAATGCATACATGGATACATATTACCTTCCTTTGTTTCACTGATCATCATGACCAAAGAATTTATTACTTAGTTAGTGGCCAACCTACCACTAATAAGGCTCTCCATGCTTTGTTAGGCTGGTACTCAGAAAGTAGACTTAAGTCCATTATTAGAACCAGAACATATTCAAATTACATATTCAAATTCTTTCCAACATGGTAGAATCTGCCAGAGCTTACACTCTGCTGGCATAGCACTTGAGAATCCGGAGTCAACTTCATGGCATAATGAGAAATTGAAGTACGACTTTTGTGGAAGGAGGAAGAAAAGGAGAGAAGGCAGAAAAGGGAGAAAAGAAGGAAGAAGGAGGAGAGTAAGTAAAGGAAGAGGAGAGATGAGTAATGGGAGAAGAGATGAAAGGTAGAGAAAGGGGAGAGGATAAGAGATGATCTTTCATCAATAATCCCAGCCAAAAATAATTCTACAACATCAAAGACAAGATATTCAATCAAATTAAAACCACAGCATTAAAAAATGAAGAAGCTGTACCCAAATGATAACCCATCCCATTCTTGTCTTGTGGTCTTGAATCTGGATTAAATTATCTCATTTGGGGTTTAAGACCCAAGGAAATCCTGTAGGGACATCTGGCTATAGGAGATCACTAACCGGATATCTGGCTCTGGTTAGGCTTCTGGTACTCAAAATGACTTTGTTTGCCATTTATTTCTCTGAACTAAAAGAACAAGGTTGTTGCCACTGTGGCCATCTGCTTTCTGAGGCCATGTTGCTGATTCACTCGGCCAGTTCTCCTGCTCAAAGAGATAAGAGTCTGGGAAAGACTAGGCTGGATAGTGACAGGAATCTTTTGAGAGGCTGGTAGTATGACTGAGCCAGAGATCAGAGAGCTGGAATGTTAGAGGAAGAGGGAACCTTAAAAACCATCAAATCCAACACCATATTCCCCATTTTATAGATAAGGAAACTGAAGCCAAGAAAGAATTTAAGTAACTAGCTATGCAGTTCTGCGTAAGTAATTTTATCTCCCTGGATCCTGTTGGTTTTTTACTATTGCTTTTAATCTGTAAAAATGAGAGGATGAGGTTAGATGAGCCCTCTCTAAAGCTCTAAAATATGGGATAATCCCTACCCATCACTCATATGCCCCAGATACTGTTAACCCTTTCACAAAGGGTTTGTCTAGGATCTTGTTGCCAATAACCACCAAAGTGACTGGCAGGCTGAATTCCACTAAATAAACTAGCAGGCAAGTCTAATTACCACCCTGGCTGCTACTATCTTCTCTCAAACCTTGATGGGGATCGTCTAGGATCCTGAACCCAAGAACCTTGGCAATAGTAACGATTTGTGACATTTAAAAAGTTTAAGGCATAATTTCTGGATAATTCATCCAGAATTATTAATAATGCTAGTGTATTATCAATAAAATGTTTCAGGGACATTTTCAAATGCCAAAGACCAATCATGGTGGTGGGCTCATAGTTCCTGAGGGTGGCAATCAGTTCTAAGTGGCTTATTAATGAGAAAGAAAATGAATTTTACTATGAGAGATGGATCTATTCTAATGAGGGGCTGGGAGAATGCCATTTACCTCCAAATTTCCTCTTCTTGGGCAATTGAATCAAAGAATTTTTTCCCCACCCACGCCTGTGTAGAGTACAAAGGACTTTCCCACCTTAGATTAAATTCCTTGTAAATTTGGGTGAGGTCTGAACTAGATTGAGGAGAAAGTTCATTCAATCTCATTATCAGAAATGTGTTTAAGAGACTAAACTTCAAAATGAGGACTTTAAAAGAAAGGGGAACTCTGGATTTCCCCAAATCACTGGTATAATCATTGACTATAGAATCATTTCTCACAGATTCCAGTCTAGAATTTACAACCATCATGCTGGGAAGCAAACCTTGTGGACATCTTCCTGCAGCTGCTCCTGAAGGTGCTATAGTATATCTATTGAAGACTCTCAAAAAAAGAAAGTTCTTGTCACCAAAAACACACTCAAATGATTCCATATTAGAAACTGATGGGATTTTATGAGATAAAGGATTTCTGGTTGTTCCTCTGCCCACCAGAATTTCATTTCTTTCATTGTTCTTGTAAAAAAGGTGAGGAGCCACATTTTTCTCTACCACTCCATCTAAATAGTGCAATGGATAAGTCACTGAAGTACTCAAAGTAGAGTCTGAAAGACCTGAATTCAAGTGTAGCCTCAGGTTCTCATTAAATGTGTGATCATAGCCAAGTCACTTGACCTTGGGGTGCTCTACCTCCGAATAAAATGTTTTTAAAGTACTTTGTAAACCGTTGTTGTTTAGATATTTTCTGTCATGACTGACTTTAGGGATCTCATTTGGGATTTTCTTATAAAGATTCTAAAGTGATTTGCCATTTGCAAATAAAGTTAGATGGCTTGCTTAATATCACACAGCTAGTCAGCATCTCAGACCAGATTTAAATTTGGGAAGAATGATTTTTAGCCCCAGCAATCTATTTACCACACTACTTATAATCCTTAAAATATCATAAATTGATAGGTTTTATCATTAGTATCCTACAGAAGAGAACAGAAGCAAGCTGTGGAGAAAATATCTGTTCTGGTCTGTTGGAAACAAAGAGATGTACTGTTCTGTAAGAAATGACCAACAGGATGATTTCAGAAAGGCCTGGAGAGACTCACACGAACTGATGCTGAGTGAAATGAGTAGGACCAGGAGATCATTATATACTTCAATAACAATACTATATGATGATCAGTTCTGATGGGCCTGGCCATCCTCAGCAACGAGATCAACCAAATCATTTCCAATGGAAATAAAATTAAAAATTAAAAAATTAAAAAAAAAAAGGAAACAAAGAGATGAGGTCAAGAAGAGAACTATAAAAATTTTTTTCTTTAAAACCATGCTTATTGTGTGGCTCAGACAGAGATGAATGACCACTATATAATAATAAAAATTTTTTTTAAAGCTGGAGATATCTTTAGGAGCAAAACTTAAGTTTATTATATGTTCTCACGAATAAAGGGCATTACTCTAGTAGAACAAGTAATCGAAGGGAGGAGGAGCTTTAAGAAAGAACAGCAGATTAAATAGTCCCTACTCAAAAATCCCTCCCACCTTCATCCTCATTGGCTTACACTCTAAACATGGGAACTACCCCAGGAAACTGAATTTTGGCCAATAAGAGCATAACTGCCCATATTTGGTTTAGTTTGATGTAGGAAGTAAATGATGTCATAGAAGACTAGCAGGAAGCAGAAGCAGGTATGCTCTTGGATCAACACCCAAGGATTTTCAGGTCTACTCTAACTCTTAAGTAAACGAAACTTTACTCGATTTTCACAATTGTATTGAGAGATCTCACTCCATCTCGTTCAGTCCCCCTTCTTATTTGTCCACTGAGATCTCTTCAAATTTTTGTAACATTATTTCACAATCCCCCTCTAATTCCTCATCCCCTTCTGGCTCTGTTGGTCTTCTTGGGCCACTGGCTCCCACCCTTGTCCTTTGAACACCATCAATCTTATAGACCCTTCAGCTTTCCCTTCCAACCTAATCATTCTGGATAATGAATTTTGGACTATTCTAGTTACCAATCGGATCAAACAAGGTATGCAGGTAGGGAGTAATAATAACACCGTAAGAGCTATAAAGCCAAACCAAAGAAGCTGCTTCCACCAGCTGTCCCCAAACCAGGATCACCAGGAAGTGTTGAACAGTGAGGTCTAGGTCTGTACAGGAACATGAGCAAGTTTCCTGATGTTCTTAGTGATTTCTTTCACTAGATTCCCATTATCATCAGTCCTAAGGCAATATGTTGATAAATTTAATTTCACACAACCTCCTCCTCTTTCTTCAGCCAACAAATAATCCAGCCAAATAATCCAACTGTAAAATGATCTCTCTGGTTTCAGTAGCTTGGTCAGTCAAAAAAATCTAGCGCCTTAGCCATCTGATTGGTTATAATCTCTACAACTGCTTGAAATCTAATTATCCTGTTCAACATGTATCTTGGAGTTCTATATCCCCAGCTTCCATCAGATCTGTTCTCAAATAGGTCCATTCACATGTACTATTCCCTAGTTTCAAACCTTTCCTCATCTGATTCAGATGGCCATTGGCTCAAATGCTGGGGCTCACCATAGATCCAACAATTTGATAAATTAAAAGTCCTTTCTATATTCTGCATGAGCAGGAGGAACTGGTTCTTATCTCTGGGAGGAAAAGTTCTGGTCTCTATGACCATCATGACTGTCATAAGGAAACAAGTTAACCCAAAGCCCAGGGAAAGCCCCATGAGGTCCAACTATTATTACACTGCAAGATTAAGGTAGAGTTCCTGGAGGAAAATATATCAGCTCTCAAATAGGCAAAGAGATCTAAGGTGGCTTATGTAAGGGGAAAAAAGGAAAAGAATAACAAGAATAATACATAGTACAATGCACTGGGTTCAGAGGTTGTGTTCCTATTCGTGGAGGCTCCCTCCTCAAATGTAATTTGAAGTCTCCTTTATCTTCAACTGTCTGCTCTGATAAAGATGGTGCCATAGGTCCTTTTGTTCTGGTATGGTGTGAACAGCCTCATCCTGGGTCTGAATTACAGTGTCTGAGGTCAGTATCACCTGGTAGGGTCCATCCCAGCACGGAGTCAGCTTCTCATCCTTCCTGAATGGGATCAAAACCCAATCTCCAACCTGAATTCTATGAACAGGGAAACCTAGAGGAGGAGGTTTCTCTGCCTCAGGTTAAGAGCCATGGTCCCCTCTGCATTCTCAACTGCTCCGAGAGTCAAGACCTTCTCTTTTTCCTTCTGGGTAAAACTGAGAGGGCAGGCTAGGGGAAGTACAGGTATCAAGGCCATTATATGAGAAATCTCCTGGTCTCCAGCTCGCTTGGCCTCCTCATCGGCTAATCTATTTCCCCTCAAAAGAATTTCCCATCTGATGTCCCTTTTTTGTGTATTACTAATACATTACTAGGAGCCAGAATGTTTTCCAGTATCTCTCTGATTATGTATGATGGATCAGCTCTTTGCCCTTGCTATTTGTAAACCCTCTTTCTTCCCAAATTTTTCCAAATACATGCACCATACTCCAGGCATATTTTGAATCTGTATATATATTCCCATGCTGGTTCCTAAATAACTTCAATGCTTGATTTAAGGTATATATGTCACAAGTTTGAGCTGACCAATGGGCAGGTAGACTGCCTTTGGCAACAGTGGAAATTTTATCTCCATCAACAATAGCAAATCCATTTCTCCTTTTCCCATCTACCACTCTGGAAGAGCTTACTATAAATCAATTTACTGCCTCAGGTATTGGGGATTCTTGTAAATCTCACTTTTGTTTGATAATCAATTAACTCCAAACAACAATGTTCCTCTCCGGGAAATGGTTCTGGCCCAGGGGACAAAAAGGAGGCAGGGTTAAGGTTATGATCTTGAGTGATTACCAGATCATCCTTTTCTAACAATGTTGCCTCATATTTTAAAATTCTGGAATCTGTGAGCCATCTTCCAGCCCTCTAACCCAGGGGTCCTCAAACTTTTTAAATAGGGGACCAGTTCACTGTCCCTCAGACTACTGGAGGGCCAGACTATAGTAAAAACAAAAACTTTGTTTTGTGGGCCTTTAAATAAAGAAATTCCATAGTCCTGGGTAAGGGGGATAAACGTCCTCAGCTGCTGCATCTGGCCCGTGGTATAGTTTGAGGACCCCTGCACCTGTCCTTATTTGGTATGGGACACTTATTATAAGACTACCTCCAAAGGTGGGCTTCCTACTCTCTTCTACCAACAGGGCGGTAGCAGCTACTGCTTATATGTAGGTTGGCCAACCTTTGGCTATAGGATCTAATGCTTTAGAAAGGAAAGCCACTGGTCTTCTCTGCCCCCTTCTTATTTGAGCAAGAACCCCCAGAGCCACCCCTCCCTCAACACTGACAAACAGGTGGGGAGAGTCAATACAGGTGGTGAAATTAACATACTCCTTAAATCTTCAAACTTCTCATCACTCTCTTGATCCCACATGATAGAATTAGATTTTCCTACAGTAGGTGGGGTTTAGTGATAGCAGTGTAAGAACTTATCCATGTCCAGCAATATCCTACTAACCCCAGGAATTTGCAAAGCTCTTTTTTTGTCTTGGGCTTAGATGTGTAATATTCCCTCAATTTTGGCAGGGTCCAATCCAATCTCTTGCTGCCTTTACTGATCAAATGCCCTAAATATTTCACCTCTCTCTCCACAAACTGCAATTTTTCTTTTGATACTCTAAACCCCAATTCTCATAAGAAGTTTAATATATCAATGGTACTACTACTCGTGTATTCCCTTATATTCCCCACTACTAATAGATCATCTACATACTGCAACACCCAAGTTCCCATTACTGTATGGAAGTCTCCCATGCAATTTCCAAGGATTCGGCCAAACAAATTCAGGGACTCGGTATGGGCTTGAGGTAAAACACACCACTTCAATTGCTGCATTCTTCCAGTTTCTGGGTCTTCCCATTCAAAGGCAAAGAGGTTTCTGCTATTCTCTCTAAAAGGCAGTTCCAAAATGCATCCTTCAGGTCCAATACACTGAACCACTTGACAGAGCTGGGAATCCAGCCCAGGATGGTATATGGGTCCAAAACCAGAGGTGTGAGATAGCATCACAATCTTGTTAATCTCCCTCAAGTCCTGGACTAACCTGTATTTCACATTCTTCTTTACAGGAAGTATAGATGTATTGAAGGGTGAAACACATAGTTCTATTAATCCATTTCTCAAAAAGCCTTGTATCACAAGTTGTAAACCTCTGTTTCCTTCTAGGAAATTGAGTATTGTCTGATCCTCACTACCTCCCTAGGATCCTTCAAGGTGATCTATTGGAACTATGTCTGCTTTGCCTGGTTTATCAGGTTCTGCCTAAAGGGTTTATCCTAGTCTGCTCTTCCTCATTCATTAGTGCCATTCTACTGGGGTATATACTGTGTCCATGTGAAATCAACACAATTTCTAGTTTAATTATTAGATCTCTCCACAGCAAGTTTACTCCTGCTTTTGAGATGAGCAAAAATCTGTCCAATATTTCCCTTTTTCCTATATGGATTTTATAGGGCATGATCATAGATACAAGAAAATTTTCTCCTTTGATCCCAGAAATCAATTTAACCTCCTCAGACAAACAGATCATTAAGGATCTTGATGGCCAGTGTTTACTAAGAACACAATAGCTTTTTGGTGGGGCCCCACCCTTAAATTTATCAAGGGTCTCCACTGGCAGTCTTTCAAGGATCCCTGACTCCCCTAATCTTCATCAAGCTTAACAAGGGAATATATCTGCTGTTCCCTTCTCTGCTGGAGACAGTCTTTTGTATATGTCCTTCTTTTTGACATTCCCAAAATCTCAAGGGCTTTCTGCTGGCAGGGACAACAAGCCTCCTATTCCTTCCTGAATATCCCTGTCTCCTCTCCTTGGGGGTTTGTCCTGTTGGCTTTTCTGCATTCTTTGCTATTCCCTGTACTGTCTGGACTAAGATTTTGGCTTTCTTCTTTTGTTTCTCATCATCTCTCCTTATATACACCTTGGTGGCCTCTTCCAGTAGATTGGAAAGGCTCTTATTGTTCCATTCTTCTACTTTCTGTAACTTCTTACTGATATCTGACCATGATATCTTTACTATTAACATCCAAATTTAATTTTTGGCACACCCAGTCTTCAGGGAAGCCATATTTAGGTCAAATGGTGACTCCACCAATATCTTAACATCTTTTTTTTTTTTTTTTTTTTTTTGCTTTTTCCCTTATATTTTGGTAACTTCTTCCAATTACTTAACTTATTTCCCAAGGGACTGTATAGTGATTTTTTAAATTGTTATTCTCTGTGGGGGTGACTGGGACTGGAACAAACCTATTTTAGTTTGGATGAAATCTAAATTCCATATGTCCAAACACACCAGGAGTTGCCACCCAATCTCAGTCACCCAAAAAGGCCTGTCCTGTCCAGAGCACCCCTCCAGAGTCTGCAAACCTTGATTCAAGCATCTCATGGATCTTACCTTTACGTATGTATGCATACAAATTGCTTGACTGCTTTGTCCTCACACCAAACTGAAAGGAATTTTGCTGCAGAGTTTCTTACTTTTGCTTTGCCCCAAGTCTCTTTACTTTGGGCCACTTTATCTTGGAGAGTAAGGAGAAGCTTCCTGGATGCTTGTGAGCTGCCTAAAACAGGAGAGGGCACCATCCACTAGCTCCTGAAAGTTCACCCACTCACCAGGTCACTTGATCCCAGACGAGCCCCCAAATTGTGTGGCTCAGAAAGAGAGGTGAGTGACCACTATAAAATAAAAAAAGCTGGAGATAGCTCTGGGAGCAAAACTTGGGTTTATTATATAGTCTCACGAGAAGTGGGCACCACTCCAGTAGAATAAGCAATCGAAGGCAGAAGGTGCCTTAGAGACAGAACAGCAGATTAAATAGTCCCTAATACAAAAATCCCTCCCACCACTGACCCTCATCCTCATTGGCCTGAAGGAATGGGTCTTACAGTCTAAATGCAGGAAGCACCCCAGAGACAGGAAATTGAGCTTTGGCCAATAAGAGCATGATATCATGGAAAAATAGCAGGAAGGGGAGATAGGCGTTGGTTCAGGCCTACACCAACTCTGGGGCTGGTGAAGCCTTACTCGATTTTCACAACTGTCTGAGAGATATCCCTCCATCTTGTTCAGATACTAAAGTGATTTGCCATTTCCTTCTCCAGCTCATTTTCCAGCTGAAGAAACTAAGGCAAACAGAGTTAGGTGGCTCAGTATCACATAGCTAGTAAGCGTCTCAAACCAGATTTGACTTTGGGAAGAATGATTTTAGATCCAGCAATCTATTTACCATACTACTTGTAAACCTTAAAATGTCATAAAATGAATAGGTATTATTGTTATTATCCTCCAGAAGAGAGGAGAAGCAGGGCATGGAAAAAATGTCTCTTCTGGTCTGTTGGAAAAAAAGAGACAAGATCAAAAAGAAGAGAACTATATACATTTTTTTTCCTTTAAAACCATGCTGGTTTTATGTTGATCAATTCAGGTGACATTCTAGCTGCCATGCTTTTCTTTTTATTCCTTCCTTCTCAGGGCAGGAAGCCTTACCTTATTTTCTCCAATTCAGGTTCTGTCAGATCTGTCAATTGTCAGATAGTCAGCATCAGACTTTCCTTTTCAAAGGAAGGTGTCAGTTTTGAAACAAAAAAATAATCCTGGAATTATTCATAACCAAAAGTCCCTTCCTCAATTCTATCAAAATGTTTTATTGGACACTATAATTTTGAATCAATCAACAGAATCATAGGGGAAGATCAAAAAAGAAACCTCTCAAGGTCCTGTTTGTATAATATAGAATATAGAATTCTTCCTGTCTCCACCACAATTAATAATGTGAATTTTTAAAAGTTCAAGAGACTAAAAATAAAATTAAACTTAAATTTAAAAATTAAAAATTTTAGAAAAAGTTAAAGAGACATGATTTCTGGGTAATCAATTATTTTTTTTACTAATGTTAGCATTTTATTTTTTAAAAGATCAGTGACACTCTAGAATGCCAAAGACCAATCATGATGGTAGGCTCATAGTTTATATGCTATTGGAGATTGAGTATTACTGCGGGTGGCAATCAACTCTGATTGGTTAACAATGAGAGAACAAATATTACAATGAGTGGAGGACCTATTCTAATGAGGAGGTGGGGGAATGTAATTTGGATTATGTCATTTACCTCCAAATTGCCTAGCCTTGGTTAATCTAATTAAAGAATTTCTCCCCACCTGAATGCGCATAGAGCACAATGAATTTCCCCACTTTAGATTCAATTCCTTATAAATTTGGAGTCTGAATTAGATTGAGAAGAAAGTTAATTTAATCTTATTATCAGAAATATCCTTTAGAGACTGAGCTTGAAACGAGAATTTTAGAAAGAGAGGGAACTCTGAATCTCCCTAAATAATTGATTATCAATAATCATTTCTCTCAATAGTAATGTGGGAAACTGTGTTATTCTCCTCCAGTGGCTAGCCTGGTCTCTTCCCTAGTGATATAGGTATTATGTTCCACTGGACCAACTGCCAAGAAATGGGGTTCTTATAGTGTTCTCTCTCACTTCCCTCTAGGTAAAATTTATTGTTCTACCAATACTAAATCCTATCCTACTCCATTCCCAACTTTCTCTTTTTCAATAGCTAGAAAAGGTCAGTGTCCCTACCCATTGGTCCAAAGCAGGTGAACTCCACCCTCTAAGTGTATAGTTGTTGCTTAGTCTTTTCCAAAAACTTGGAGGAAAAACAAAAACAAACCTTTGATGAAATTTCAAAGGATCACTTGTTTGCACTGAGAAAATTTAAGAAGTTGCTTTTTGCTAGCACATGGTAAACATTTATTAAATTCCAAATGGGGACAAGAAGAATCAGACATGACTGAGAACCCATTAAACATATATTTCCTGACTCCAAGTCACTTTGCCACCTTGCTTCTGCTAATTAAACTTCTAATGAAGAACTTTTCTAAAATTATATGGTCAAGTCCTTGGACAGCAACATATTGCCCTTTACTGAGTCCATATTTGGTCTTTTTTAACATGTTAGGATCTAACAAAGCTTATCAAGAACCCAGGTCCATCACTGTATCATAATGAAGTATCAGATTATCTTTGGTAAACATTTTTCATTCAAATGAAGACTCAAAAGAACTAACATATCAATTCACAGGTTGTGGTTGGGTCTCCAACCTCAGTTCTACATTGTGGTTAGAACTCCCACAAGCCAAAACTCAACTCCTCATTTTTGTTAAACCTTATTCCTATTCACCAGTGTTTCCATGAGATGATATATCGGGATAATGGAAAGGAAAACACTGTGAAGTGAATTCTCACTTTAATTAATTTTCCATTTTTTAGTTCCTACCATTTTCCTTCCCACTAAGCCCATTGTCTTGTGGACCAAGTTTAAAGTCATTACTCAGTGCTTCATAATCTTTTATTGAAATGTTCCAGGCTGCTTCATCTATTCATCTCAGATATATCTGCTCTAAGTTTCCTGATCCATTGAAGATGAGCTCCCCAAGCATTGAGTTGAGGATCATGGTGATAAACTGACCATAACCCTATAGTATCCTTCTCTTATCAACCTACTAGGAAGATTTTTGCCATCAGGTAAACAATGTCTGAAATACTATTGTTACCTTCAGTCAATTCTTACCAGAATGATCACAACATAATTGACTCCTCACATTTGCCCAATCTGGGCACATTTTCATGATTTACTTCTCAAGCATCCTATATAATACACCAACTCAACTCACATGTGCTGTCAGTGTTGTATAGTCCATTAATGTATGTAACTCAGTCACTTTTTATGTTCTTTTGTTCTCACCTATCCATGTGTATCCAAAAGCCTTTTACACTGGTAAGCAGTAGGCAGAGATTCTATCTGTACAACAATTTCTATAATACCCAGCAAAAATTTAAGTGCAATTAAAATTTTATGCTTTGCAATGAGAATCACCTCTTTTCTAACCCAGCTTCCTGGATATATCACAAGTCCCTGAGTCTTGGGGGCTTGTGATAAGTTGCTAATAAGGAACTCCTTGGCTTTATCCCATATTAGAGAAGAGGAAATTCCCAATTTGCCAGTTTGGTTTTATCCTCATGAAGCATTCAATTAAGTAACTAACTGAAGACTTAGAAAAATTCATCTCTCTGTCTTAGTTTCCTTGGTTGTAGAAGGGTATAATAACAGCACTTGCCTTCTTGAATTGTTGAGAGCACCAAATGAGATAATATTTGTAAAGCTCTTAGCATCTGCCTGGCATATAGTAGGGACTATATCAATGCTTATTTTTTTCCACATATTTTTAACACACTAAAAGGATTAGGTGTGATTAATTATCTAAATTAATTATCTAAAATTATTTAAAATAAAATGCAATTGAAGTAAAAAACTTATGATTTTACTTTGAATTTAAAATATTTATTCTAACACTGTCAGAGATCTTTTTCTCTTTTCTCTGCCTTACAGATTTTTTTAAAAGCACTGTATCTATTGACACAGTTTTATCAGTGCAGGCATTCTTAAACCCAGATCCTTCTAGAGTTAAATACCCTAATGCTAGGAATTACTGTTTTCCCTTTCTGTCTGCCTCCTCTCTTCACTTCACTTCATTTTACTCACTTCACCAAGATATGGACATGTTAGTCCTACATTTAGTAAACCAGTTTGGTTGTCTTCATATCTTTAGGGGAGAGGTCACAATCAAAGGCAGGACGAGTCCCTCAAAAGAACATCTTGCATTTCTAGGACACATGATTACTTTACAAAGTCCTTTTCTCACAAGTCTGAATGAAGCAGGCAGATTTTTTTTACTTCATATGATATCTCTCCAATAATTCAGATTGCAATGCATCCTTGCCTATCCATATTTACTTTTTTAAATCAAACTAAATACAAAAAATAAGAAAAAACCAAATAGAAAAAGACAGAAAAGGAAAAATAAAAACATAAAAATATAAAAAATATAAAAATATAAAGTCCTTTTCTCACAAGTCCTATGAAGCAGGCAGATTTTTTTTTACTTCATATGATATCTCTCCAATAATTCAGATTGCAATGCATCCTTGCCTATCCATATTTACTTTTTTAAATCAAACTAAATACAAAAAATAAGAAAAAACCAAATAGAAAAAGACAGAAAAGGAAAAATATAAAAACAAAACAAAACATTGTCATGTGCCCAGCAGAACATCAGGGAGTATTCAAAATAGATAACAAATTTTCATTTTAAGAAAACATAGTTTTTTTTTTTCTTCAACCATTCATGAAACAAAAGATAGAACAAATACAATATTATCCCCATTTTATAGATGGGTAAACCAAGGCTTGGAACAGTGAAATTATTTGCTTAGGGTTACACAGCTATTTCTACTGCCACTTAAATTCAGTGCTCTTCCCACTATCTTCTGCCTACTCTGAGTGAAAAGGAGAAATAAATACTTTGAAGGAGGGGAGATGGAGGAAAGAATAAAAGTACACCCTTTGTCATGGAGTTCCTGAGGGAACATACAAGGAAGCAGTGCGGGTAATACAAGAACATACAAATGGAGAGGGGCCATCCAATCTCTTCTGAAAGAAGCAAATAGTTTGGAAATAAGACTGGACATATCATTGAGATACATAAGCAGAAAAAATTTCATCCATTCTGGCAGCTAAAGTCTTAAGAGTCCCTCCTGGCCTTGATACATTACTGCCATGAGCAATAGAGGTAGATTGGAAGATTGAAAGCACTCAGAGTGATGTGCATTATTAAGCCCTGGCCAGAATTTCAGAGGCACGCAGGATGGCAGGAGAAACTGAGGGTCCTTCTTCTTGTGTTGGTTAAATTTTGAACTCTTCTTTTCCTTTACCCCATTCCTGTAATCTAGGTTCTTTAGGTTCATACAGCTTCATTTGCTGAAGGTATTGGGGGTGGAGGGGGAGGAAAAGAAGACTCAGATCTTTTTAATGACTTAGCCTACCTGCCTAACTACTCATTTTAGCTACTGAATTATTAAAATGAAGCTCTCATTTCATTTTGCAGTTAGATTTTTAGAAAAGAGACCTTGGCCCTCTGACAAAATGCTTATAACTTTCATGGAAAAGGGCTTCTCACTTGATTTTAAACCTGAACTGAGTTCGCCTCCCACACTGTTACAGGGCCCCAGGGGGAAGAACAGGATGTAAACTGAAGGAGCAGATGTGCTTTTGAGAGGTAGATTGTACTCAAACCCACATGATGCCTGGAACCCCCAAGAGAACAGAGAGGAACAGGGGCCAAATAAACATCTTAGAAATCTTCATTCTGGGGATGAAATTAAATTGAAGGTGGGAGAAGGGGATCAAGCCTAGTTGGGATGGACAGCCAGAAATGGGGTGGGGTTCCTGGTACCCATTTTTAAAAAGTGCCTCAGTTGGTGTTACAACTAACCTCAAGGTCCCAGGGCCTGAGGGACAATACAGGCATCTCAACAGTAACAAGCAACATGTATCTGGTAAACTTTTACTTCCAGAGAGTGTGCTAAGATATGGGGACATAAAGACAAAAATATCCCCCATAGAGCATCTCTCAAAGAGTTTTACGTTATAATGATGGAGGCAACATGCAGGATACATAAATACAATCTGAAAGATGAAGACATTAGTAGTTAGGGAGATCAGAAGACCTGGTATAGAAGGTGGGCTTTGATATAAAAGCCCTGGAAACTAAGAGGTAAAGGTGACAGTACACATTTTATTTATTTTTTATTTTTTTGCTGAGGCAATTGGGGTTAAGTGACTTGCCCAGGGTCATACAACTAGGAAATATTAAGGGTCTGAGGCCAGATTTGAATTCAGGTCCTCTTGAATTCAGGGGAGATGCTCTATCCACTGTGCCACCTAGCTGCCCCAAGGGAAAGGTGCTAAGCATTCCAGGTACATGGGGCAGCCAGTGTTAAGACAACAAAAGTAAAGATGAAATTCTATGTTCAAGGAACTGTAGGTAGGCCAATTGGGAGAGGAGGGATGGGGGAAGAGAGTATAAGAAGTCTTGAAAAGTAGTAAGAGATCAGATTATAAGAAGCTTTAAATGTCAAACAAAGGGATTTATATTTAATCGTGGAAGAAAGAGAGGACTACCAGAGGACCCTAAAGGAGTGGATGGGTAGGAAGATGACATGGTCAAACTTACATTTTAGAAGAATCACTTGGCAGCTGAGTGAAGGATAGACTGAAATGGGAAGAGACTTGGGGTAGAGAAACCAATTGATTCCACCGCTCCTACAAATTGTTCCATTAATAAACAAATATTAAGCACCTACAATGTAGAAGACTCACTGCTAGGAACTGAAAATACAAAGACAAAAATGAAACTGTGTCTTCCCTCATGGATCTTGCATTGTACTGGGGAAATACAACATGGACTCAAGAGTGGGAGAGAGTTGATACCAGTGAGGGCTTGGGGAAGAACCAGCCTTTGAAATGATGTTACTTGAGCTGAGGGCTTTGAAGGAGTCTAGGAACTCTACCAAGATGAGAAGGGGTTACAGTCCAGACACTACTCATTTTCCTCTGATATCTCAAAGTCTGGATTTCTTTATGTTCACAGCTTTCTTTAACCACTCCACTGAGCTCTCTCTTTCTTATCTGTATACATGTAATTGTTAACGAAGGCCAACCCTCCTCCTGAGTGCTATCAAAAGAAAATTCTAGGGCATTGGGCAGTTTCCAGAGATGATAGCTTATGCTGTTCAGTCTCACCTTCAAGAGTCCAAGTTACAAGTTACTCCACAAATATTCAGTGCCTGGTCCGTGGCCAACTCATCTCATAGCAAGCCAGAGTTTTCTTCCTTCTCTTTAGAATAAGGGTCTCCATCCAACTGATGAAGATCTGTTGCTACTACTTCAATTCAATTAGTTCAACAAACTATTTTTATTTATTATCACATTTATTTATTAAATATCATAATACTATTTATAATTCAGTAGTTACGTGGGCAGGGAGGTGGAGATTAAGGGCAGACTAAGATAAACAAAATATAATTAAACATTGATCTGGAATTTGCTGAACTGAATCTTGAAGCCTTGCCCAGATTTGCAAGCATTTGATTACTATACACTTCCACAATATCACCTACACCTTGCATAGGGAGAAGCAATTGTCTTTCCCCAACTAATTTAGGTACCTTACCATCCACACTAGCATCCTCTTTTTCAAGACAATGGGCTTTTCAAGAGAAATTTTTCATAATCAAGTTCAGAACCGTTCAGTCATTTCCCAACTTCAGAAAAACGAAAAGTAGCTTCTCTTTTCAGGAAAACTTGGAGATTTAACCTGTTTTATGTCATGGCTCCTTTGGCAGACTGGTAAAGCCTATAAACTCTTTTTCACAATGTTTTCAAATACATGAAATAATATAAATCAGATCATAAAGAAAATAAATTATACTGAAATAAAGTATCAATGTTTTTTGTTTGTTTTTAATAGACTCCAGGTTAGGAACTTCTGCATTGAACATGAACATTGAACATTGAACATCTTTTAGTTTCAACAGGCCAAGTTTGAATCCTTCCACCCAATACTTCCCTGCTTGCTGAAGATTTACCCAGAATTAAACTCTCATCCCTAGACTTAAATTGTCTATATGAAACAGGATTGCAGCCAGTCACATCCACCAGCAATTGTAATCATTCTCTATTCTCCTTAAGTAGCCTTGCAAAATTCTACCTTTGCAATAGTTAAATATAACTACAATAAAGCAGCTTTACCTGTTCGATCCATCAACAAGTACCTTATTCCCTAGCTTTGTATGTGCTAAGCCACATACACAGTAACAAAGTTACATGGAAACAGTTACACTACTGTTTCCAGAGAACTGTATCATATAGAGCACAAGGAAAGATGTATGATCATAAACATGTTGCAGCACATAACCAATACAAAATTCTGAAGAATAAGAGTAAAGGATATATACTCAAGGAAGAAGAGGTAGATTATAAGAACCAGGAATGACAAGTGGGCAGCCAGAGTGCTCCAATTGCATCAGGTGATGTTGAGAGGAAGGGAGGGATACTTCTAGTATGTCAGATGGATGCTCTGGATCAGAAAATGAACAAGAGTAGCATAGAATGGACAGCTGTGGATGTGTTGGTTCTAAGTACCCAGAGGGAATTCCCAAATTGACCACAGGGTGAGTACTGCCAGAAACTTTGTGAGGTGACCAGGATACAGAGACAAAAGAGCAACAATCCCCAACTCTCAAGAAATTTACAATCTAGTTGAGAGAAAAAAACATGTATAGATATAGAAGATTGAGTGCTACGAGTATTCTCTACTCTGTTCCAACACTTAGATCTTTGAGAGTATTCCAGGAAATCTTCCATGAACTGCTCAAGACACCACTTAAGCACCCTTTTCTTTTTCTGTGCCCCTCAACCAACTTATCCTCAGTTCTATTCAATAAACATTTATCTGGCATGTATTATGTGCAAAGCTCCATACTGGGTGTTCAAAAGACAAAAACAAAGTAATCTTGACTTTATAGTTTATCAACTCAATTATACACTGTCCTTTCCTCTTGAATCCCTTCTTCTTGTCCTATCACAGTTCATCATTTGTCACATCCCAACCCTGGAATACTCTAACCACGCTCATTTTCACAGGCTGCCAAAATAGCTTAAGAAAAACCCACACAAACATGGATCTATTAGAAATTTCTACTAGCTCATCACACTGAGGCCCTACTGCCATAAGAAAATCTTCTCTTCTTCCCTAAATGACTTGTTATCAAATTCCCTACTGTGGCTGTTTCAAACCTACTCATTTTTCATCTCCCACATTACCCTGACCTCTTCTCTCTCTATAGAGATCAGACCTTTGACTAATTTAACTTTGCCCTATTCTCTCAAATTCAATCTCTGGTAAAGAGGTGGGCTTTTGCACTAATATCAATCCTTGTCATTCTATTTTTGATGCCACCCCTGCCTATCTCTTCTTGAAGGCTGCCTCCTCCATCTGCCACCACTTCCTCTGCTTTCAGTTGCTTTCTAAACCTCCTTTAAACTAACTCCAACCTAATTTCTAAACTGAAACTTTCTTAAAGTCATCAATAGTCTCCTACTTGCTAAATTTGATGGCCTTTTCTCAATTACCCTTCTTGATCTCTGAAACGTGTGTCACAGTTGACCTTTTCCCTCCTGGGAACCTTCTCCTCTCTTCATTTTCATGACATTGACTTCCTAACTCTACGAAGTAGCTCTGTGATCCATGGTGAGTCATTTAGTTTGCCTGAGCCTCTGTTTCCTTATTTGCCTAATGAGAGGGTTGGAACAGATGATCTCTAAGGTCTCATCTATCTCTAACTCTCTATCATTTTTCCAGTGGCCTTGTGGAGATAATACTCATCTCTGTCTGTTGAAAAAGACAAGATGACAAGTCATCCCAGAAGAATGACTAATCGGAAGAGTTTAAAATGAGGTGGGAAGTAAAGAAAGTTTCTCCAAACAGAGCAAACCAATTGCTTCAAATAGGATCCTTCAAATCACACAATATTCCACCTGCTTAAAGACTCAAGACATGTTAGTGCATCTCAGACCCAGCTACTCCTAAGTACTATGTTAAATAGTTACAGAAAATGAAAACAATAATAACAAAAACCAATGATTTCTTTTAATGGCATCTTTGTCTGTATCATACCAAAAAATGTTAATGTTCTGATGCATTTGGTAATTTTCTTGGGGTAGTTCAATTCAGAGCTGAAGCACATTTAATAAAAATTAAGTTTAAAGAGAACAGAGTTCTTATTGCTGAAGGCAGTTTTATCAGCTGGCAAGATTTTTACTGGTTGAATTTTTTTCTTTTTTTTTTTCCCCTGAGGCAATTGGGGTTAAGTGACTTTCCCAAAGTCACACAGCTAGGGTCTGTCTGAGGCCAGATTTGAACTCAGATTCTCTTGACTTTAAGGCTGGTACTCTATCCACAGTGTCATCTAGCTGCCCCCTCAAGATTTTTACAAAGAAATAAATGTGTATAAAAATAGAGCAATCTGGCATGTCTGTGGGTGGGGGTAGGCGGTGAGTGAGAAACAGAGAGAGAGAGAGAGAGAGAGAGAGAGAGAGAGAGAGAGAGAGAGAGAGAGAGAGAGAGAAGAGACCCAGGGAGAACATCATTTTTTTCTTCTTCTTTTTCTATGCAGGTAGATTATAAGAGGGTGATGGGAAGCTACGCAATTCTACTGCTCAAGGAACACAAAACATCTCTAACCTTTCTGTCCAGGCTTCAGATGCTTAGGGATGATTGTACTTTCAGCATTGTTTTTGAAAGACAAAGTAGACAAAGTTTACCCAATCTGACCTCAACCTTCTTTACCAGAAACTTCACAAGCCATCCAGTCCAAAACATTCCTGAACATGAATGTTCTCTGTGGCATCTCCCATAGTGTAGAAGTAGCTACACTCCCCAGCTGGAATGAGTCATTCAAGAAGAAAAACAATTGGGGAAGTCTCCTCAGCATAAAATTGGACTTCACCGATAGATTTTCATGATAACAGGGATACAAAAAGCATACCCCCATGTTGGAGTCTTTGAAGTTAAACGAGAGAGATACTTAGAGGTCAGAAAGGCCATATTAATATTCTTGTTACTATAAGATTCCAGTTAAAAATCACATCTTCTTCAATGTCTTTCCTGATCCAACTTAATGCTGGTACCTTCCCATTGTTGATTACTTCTCATTTGTTCGGTATGTATCTTGTTTATCATTGTTGTTTGCTTGTTGCCTTCTCTGTAGATTGTGAGCTCTTTGAAAACAGGAGCTATTGTCTTCTCTTTTTACTTCTCTTTCTCCTTCACCTTTATTTGCATACTCAACAATTATCACGTTGCCTGGAATATAATTGACACTTAATAAATACATATAGATTGACAGTCAGTGATAGATTTATGATAGTCCAGTAGCACCACATGGGGTTTAGCTACAGTGGTTGTTTTTCAGTGCCTCTTTATCTTCTATGATAGGAATCTAAAACTGAGAACTACCGTCTATTCCAGGTCAATTAGGTGTTTCAATTGATAGAATGCAGGACTTGCAGTCAGGAAGACTCATCTTCCTGAATTTAAATCTGGCTTCAAATATATATATCAACTATACCCAGGCCAAATTACTTAATTCTGTTTGCCTCAGTTTCCTCATCTGTAAAATAAGCTAGGAAAAAAAATGACAAACTACTCCATTATCTTTGGCAAGAAAAACTTCTTTCTTCTTTTTTTGCTGAGGCAATTGGGGTTAAGTGACTTGCTCAGGATCACACAGCTGGGAAGTGTTAAGTATCTGAGGCCAGATTTGAACTTAGGTCCTCTTGACTTCAGTGCTGGTGCTCTATCCACCGGACCACCTAGTTGACCCTCTTCCACAGTTTCTTAATTCTCTCTGCTAGCACCATCCTTTAGCTTCCTGTGAGTTTATACAAAGAAAATCTAAATTATTAGAGTGTTTTAATATTGATCCCATGCTCACTTCCTACAGTGAGTTGCATGTGTTTGAGAGATCTCCCTTTCTGTTAGAACTCTGAATAGGCTGGAATTGGTCCTAACCAATGCTCATTTAGTATATTGGTTAACCAGGTATTTTGGGGCTCTGACCAATCTCTGATCTTTACTGGTCCTTGCAGTTTGCCCAGGATTCAGCTCCAGAAATAACTTGATTTCTAAGTAGAAAATATTCATTGGCTCATCCTCCCCACATTGGCTTCTTAAGAAAATTTGCTAATTATAGTAATGTTACCTTTGGCTCTCCCAAAAGAGATGTAGGAGAAAGTAAAAAAGACATTCAAGGTACAAATATGAATCAGGTATGGAACAGATTTATTCATATTCATTCATATTCAGTACAATCAGTTGGAAGGAAAGTAGTCAAGCTTCATTGGGACAAAAACAATTTTTGCATGCTGGTACTAGCCATTTTACATTTTACCTACACAACACAATCTGATTAAATAGAAATTATAACCTTCTTTCTAGTGGTCCCTCTTTCTTTGATGTTGAATTTTCCCTTGGCACTAGTCCATTTCTGCTATAGCTGTTTCTATCACAACTACATCACTCCAGGAAATCTTGCAACTTCTAGCTAATATTCAGAGGCTATCCAAGACCTTTCAATGCCATACTGATGCTAATAGAAGGAAATGCAAAAGATATTCAAAGGAGAACTTAAGAGTTCTACTACAATTCACAGTAGTTAAATCACTTAGTGTATGTAATGTCTGACACATTGTGGGTGCTTAAATGCTTATTAGATTGGATTGGATTAGATGGAGTCTGTACTCCACATAGAAGGCTCCCATTGCAATATCAAGGTAGAAAAGATCTGTCCTTTACTTCTCATCTTGTTACTTAAGAAGCTATGGCCCATATTAGGCCACTAGCCATAAGACATTTCTTTTATCAGCTATAGTACCACATTCTTTTGCAGCCATGGGATTTAGAGATAGCTAAAGGACCACATCATCTGAAAGCACCAAAAGTTTTAAGTGCTGGGCCACCACATAATTGAGAACAGCCAAAAAGCTCATCAGTTTTAAAGACTCAATGAAAATCTCAATGAAGTTCCCAGAATTCACATTCTCTGGGATGGTCTCTATAAGATCATTCAGCCTCTTTACATTAATACCCCACAAATACTGACTGGATCTAAATATGCTAGTCTCTCAGAATCTACCATCTCATAAAGATACATGACCTTCTTAGGGAAATTCATACTATGATTTAACCTGTATATAAAAAGAGCTCAGTCCACAGAGGCCTATTTCCTATATAGATCTGATGATGTTTTTCATAAAATGACAGGAATGTATTTGTCACATGAAGTCAAGATAATTTTTCCGTCTTCAGTTTTCACTACTATACAGGGGCTTCTGAATTCAGGTGGGAAGAATACCCTAAATGTTGATTGGCTAAGAGGTAATTTCTTTGGGCAATAAGGTCATTATGATCGCCATTCTCCTTTTCATTTTCCAGTATTGGATTTTTTAATTATAACAAACAAAATTCTAGAATTTAATCTCAAATGAGCTTAGACTCTCAGGTCCCATCTCATCCATAAAATTAGAGCAAAATATCACTCAACCTCTTTAGGTGGAGAAGGTGTCATAAACTGACCTTATTATATTTTTCTCAAGAGGACAGAACTAGGGGGAAAAAATCATTCAAATTGCAAAGAGGCAAAATTCCATTCAATGTTAAGGGTAATTTTCTAACAATTAGAACTACCCCAAAGTAGAAAGTACTGTTTCAGAATGTAATAAAGACCCCTCAAAAGAGGTCTTCAAGCAGAAGCTAGAGGATGCATGCTCATGGAGAGATTAGACTAAAGGGTCTTGGAGCTCAGTTCCAACTCTTGAGATCTGGTTAACATTAAATGTGAACAAGCAAAAAACACTTACTCAAGAGAAAAAGTTCTCAAGTTAAACTAAAAAGAAAATCAAATGATATAATTCCTTGGAGAAATACATTTGAAGCAAAAAAAGAATCCAACAAACTAAAACTAAAGTTACAGTAACATTAACATAAGGGAAGAGTATTAATCACAACAGATGACAAATGAAAATTTGAACTAGAAAGCATTAAGAGAAATAAATAAGAGTATTACATAATGATGTACTATAAATATTAAAAACTCAATATTGAACTTGTTACACTCCAAAGTAATACAGCAATGAAATGTCTAAGAGAGAAGTTGCTGGAAATGAAAGATAGCTGAGTAATATAATGAGTCACTATATCCAGAATCAGTGGTAACTCCAAATCTCAGATTTACAACTTTGGGCAAATCAATTTACTACCTAGGTCTCAGTTCCATTAGTGATAAAAAGTCCCTCCATTAGAGGGATTGGACTAAATTATTTGTAATGTCCCTTCCAGCTCTAAAGTCTTTGATTTTGTGAAAAGACAAGAATTAAATGATAGAAGATTGGGAAAATGCAATTATAAGAATGCTATATATCCAAACAAACAAACCAGCCCAACCTCAACAAGTTCAAAGAAATTGACTGTTGTTTACTCTATTTTCCCCATTCTCTTGAAGAAGAGATCTATGATTTGGTTCTCAAATCCCTAGGCTCCAAGTCTAATCAATTGGATTAGATAAGCAATTACAATGCTGTAATTACAGAAAAGGAGAATGGCGATCATAATGACCTTATTGCCCAAAGAAATTACCTCTTAGCCAATCAACATTTAGGGTATTCTTCCCACCTGAATTCAGAAGCCCCTGTATAGTAGTTTACTGAGGTTTATCTGCAATTCCTTCCTATTTGCACCATGAATATTTTGCATATAAATAGTTTGCATGTTGTTTTTCACCTCAAGCCAGGGATATTGCAATCATCATCTAGTCCATCTTTTGTTCTTTTCCTAAAGCACAAACCTCACCGTGTCACTTTCCCATTTAATAGGATGCCACTTTCATGGCTTCCTACATCCTCCAGGACCAAATATAAAATCATCTCTTTGATTTTTAAAGTCCTTCCCAATGTAGCCTCCTGCTACCTTTCCAGTCTTATACTTTTATCCCTTCACAATTTTGTCCCCATATAATAATCAGGTACCACTGGCCTCCTTGCTATTCCTTGACTAAAACACTAAGTCTCCCCACTTCATTCCTTTCCAAGGGCTGATCCTCATGTTTGGAATGTTCTCTCTCTCAATCTCTGTTTCCTGTCTTCTCTAAAGTTTCTACCAAATCCCATCTTCTGTCCAGTCTGTTCCCATCTACTTCCCCTAGCATCTTCCTTCAAAGGTGACACAGTAAATAGTGGATAGAAGGCTGGACCTGGAGTCAGGAGTTCACATCCAGCCTCAGCCTCAGCTTACTAGCTTACTAGCTGTGTGAACCAAGGCTGGTCATTTAACCTCAGTTTCCTCAATTATAAAATGGGAATAATAATACCACCTACTTCCCAAGGTTTTTGTGAGAAAGTGAGATAATATTTAAAAAGGGTTTAGCACAATATCTGGTATGTAGTAGATACTTAATAAATGCTGGTTTCCTGATTTCATTCCTTCCCTCTAATATCACTTCCTATTTTGTTATTGTTGTTCAGTTATTCGGTAGTGTCTGACTCTTTATGACCCCATGGACCATAGTACATCAGACGCTTCTGCCCTCTACAATCTCTCAAGATTTGTCCATGTTCATGTTATGTTATCTATTTATCATATCCTTGGCTGAACCTTTTCCTTTTGTCTTCAATCTTCCCCAACATTAGGGTCTTTCTCAGTATGTCCCACCTTCTCATTTGTCCAAAATATTTAAGCTTCAGCTTCAGCTTTAATATTTGACCTTCCAATAAATAGCTAGAATTAATTTCTTTAAATATTGAATAACTTGATCTCTTTGCTATCCTAGGGACTCTCAAAAGTTTTCATTGCAGCACAATTTGATTCTGTAGGATTAAATTTTCCTTACAATCCAACTCTCACAGCCATAAATTGATATGGAAAAAAAACCCCATAATTTTGACTACTTCTTGACTTGACTACTTCTGTCAAGGTGATGTCTCTGCTTTTTAATATAGTATCCAGATTTGCCATAGCTTTCCTCCTAAGGAATGTCTTATTTCAAGACTGCAGTTGTCTGCAGTGGTCTTTGAGCCCAAAAATATAAAATCTGACACTATTTCTGTTTCTCCTTCTATTTGCCAGTAACTTATGGAATCAATTGCTGTGGTCTTAAGTCTTTTTGATGTTGAATATCAAGTCAGCTTTGACACTCTCCTCTTTCATTCTCATTAAGAGGCTTCTTAATTCGTCTTCACTTTCTTCCATCAGAGTGGTATCATCTGCATATCTGAGATTGATGATATTTCTCTTGGCAGTCTTAATTCTGGCTCTTGGTTCATTCAGCCTAGCATTTTGCATGATATACTCAGTATATGAGTTGAATAAATAAGGTGGCAATATTCAGCCTTATCATTTATCTTTTCCAGTCTTAAGCCAATCATTTATCTCATGTAAAGTTCTAATTGCCCACATACAGGTCCTTCTGGAGATAAATAAGGTGATCTGATATTCTCATCTCTCTGAGGAATTACCACATTTTCTTGTGAAACATAATCAAAAGCTTTAGTATAAAGTAAAAATAGATATTTTTCTGGAATTCCTTTTTTTTTCTCCATAATACAGCAAATGTTGACAATTTGGACTCTAGGTCTTCTGCCTCTTTAAAAACCAGTCTATTCTTCCCGTAATTCTTGGTTCATATGTTGCTGAAGCCTCTCTTGCAGAATCAGAAGCATAACCTTGATGGCATGTGAAACAAGTCCCATCATTTGCCAGCTTAAACATTCCTTAGTATTTCCCTTTTCTTGAGGATAGGGACAGAAACGTATCTTTTCCAATTCAGTTGCTACTGTTAAGTTTTCAAATTTGGTGGCATATTGAGTGCAGCATTTTAACAGCATCATCTTTTAGGATTTTAAATAGTTTAAATGGAATTCCATCACCTCAACTACTCTTACTGTTAGTGATGCTAAGGTCCACGTGATTTCATTCTCTAAGAGATCTAATTCTCACTCAATAACTACACCTTTGTGGTATATTCTTATCACCTTTTCTTAATTTCTTGTATTTCTGTTAATTCCGTACCATTTGTGTTTTTTATCATGGTCATTTTAGCCTGAAACATTCCCTTGATATCTCTGTTTTCTTGAAGAGCTCTCTTTGCCTTTCCCATTCTATTTTTCTATTTCTTTGCTTGGTCATTTAAGAAAACCTTCTTATCTCTCCTTCCCATTGCTTACTATTTACATCATATATATATTGTATGTAAATAGTTTGCATGGTGTTAAAGATGAGCTCCTTGAGGGCATGGACTATGTTTTTGGCTTTCTTTTCATCCCTGGCTCTTAGTACATTGCCTGGCACTTAGTTAAGTCTTTTTTTTTTTTAATTTTTTTATTTAATAGCCTTTTCTTTACAGAATATATGCATGGGTAACTTTACAGCATTAACAATTGCCAAACCTCTTGTTCCAATTTTTCACCTCTTACCCCTCCCCACCCCCTCCCCTAGATGGCAGGATGACCAGTAGATGTTAAATATATTAAAATATAAATTAGATACACAATAAGTATACATGACCAAAACGTTATTTTGCTGTACAAAAAGAATCAGACTCTGAAATATTGTACAATTAGCTTGTGAAGGAAATCAAAAATGCAGGTGGGCATAAATATAGGGATTGGGAATTCAATGTAATGGTTTTTAGTCATCTCCCAGAGTTCTTTTTCTGGGCATAGCTAGTTCAGTTCATTACTGCTCCATTAGAAATGATTTGGTTGATCTCGTTGCTGAGGATGGCCTGATCCATCAGAACTGGTCATCATCTAGTATTGTTGTTGAAGTATATAATGATCTCCTGGTCCTGCTCATTTCACTCAGCATCAGTTCGTGTAAGTCTCTCCAGGCCTTTCTGAAATCATCCTGTTGGTCATTTCTTACAGAACAGTAATATTCCATAATTTTCATATACCACAATTTATTCAGCCATTCTCCAACTGATGGACATCCATTCAGTTTCCAGTTTTTAGCCACTACAAAAAGGGCTGCCACAAACATTCGTGCACATACAGGTCCCTTTCCCTTCTTTATAATCTCTTTGGGATATAATCCCAGTAGTAACACTGCTGGATCAAAGGGTATGCACAGTTTGATAACTTTTTGAGCATAGTTCCAAACTACTCTCCAAAATGGTTGGATTCGTTCACAACTCCACCAACAATGCATCAATGTCCCAGTTTTCCCGCATCCCCTCCAACAATCATCATTATTTTTTCCTGTCATCTTAGCCAATCTGACAGGTGTGTAGTGGTATCTTAGAGTTGTCTTAATTTGCATTTCTCTGATTAATAATGACTTGGAGCATCTTTTCATATGACTAGAAATAGTTTCAATTTCTTCATCTGAGAATTGTCTGTTCATATCCTTTGACCATTTTTCAATTGGAGAATGGCTTGATTTTTTATAAATTAGAGTTAATTCTCTATATATTTTGGAAATGAGGCCTTTATCAGAACCTTTGACTGTAAAAATATTTTCCCAGTTTATTGCTTCCCTTCTAATCTTGTCTGCATTAGTTTTGTTTGTACAAAAACTTTTCAGTTTGGTATAGTCTAAATTTTCTATTTTGTGATCAGTAATGATCTCTAGTTCTGCTTTGGTCATAAAAACCTTCCCCTTCCACAGGTCTGAGAGGTAAACTATCCTGTGTTCCTCTAATTTATTAATAATTTCATTACTTATGCCTAGGTCATGAACCCATTTTGACCTTATCTTGGTGTATGGTGTTAAGTATGGATCAATGCCTAGTTTCTGCCATATTAGTTTCCAATTTTCCCAGCAATTTTTATCAAACAGTAAGTTCTTATCCCAAAAGCTGGGATCTTTGGGTTTGTCAAAGACTAGGTTGCTATATTTGTTGACTGTTTTATCCCTTGAACCTAATCTATTCCACTGATCAACTAATCTATTCCTTAGCCAATACCAAATAGTTTTGGTAACTGCTGCTCTATAATATAATTTTAAATCTGGTACAGCTAAGCCACCTTCATTTGATTTTTTTTTCATTAATTCCCTTGAAATTCTTGACCTTTTGTTTTTCATATAAACTTTGTTGTTATTTTTTCTAGGTCATTAAAATAGTACTTAGTTAAGTCTTAATAAAGGCTTGTTGACTGACTAATTATGACTGTCTTTTCATGACCCATTTTGACATTTTCTTTGCAAAGATACTGGAGTAGCTTTGCTATTTCCATTTCCAGCTCATTTTACAGAAGAGGAAATTGAAAACAGAAACTGGAAACAGTTTTGCAAACAAGGTTAAATTTTTTTTTGTCCACACAGCTAGTAAGTATCTGAATGCACAAAGATGAATCTTCCTAATTACAAGCCCAGAGCTCTATCCACTGCCTATCTGCCCAGAAGAGGGAATATACATTCTCCAGAAAAGAATTTCTTTTTAAACAGTGTCCAAAATAATTTGAATAGTTTTTCTTGTTTTGTTTTGTTTTTGGCAAGGTAATTGGGGTTAAGTGACTTGCCCCGGCTCACACAGCTAAAGTAGGTGTTAAGTGTCTGAGGCTTAATTTGAATTAAGGTCCTCCTCACTTCAGGACTGGTGCTCTATTCACAGTGCCAACCAACTGCTCCCCCAAAATATTTTGAAACCTGTTACCTTTAGCTCAATCTTAAATAGTTAGAATAATTCCTAGGAAGAAGTTAGACATTCTTCCCAACTTCCTTTCAAGAATGCCATTAGATTCTTGTCTTTTAACAACTCACCTCTCTCTCCCTTTACCATCCATCCATCTTTTTTTTTTCATTCATTAGCCTCTTTTGGGTAGTGAACTGATGCTGAGTGAATCCATTGGATTCTTGTTTTTTAACAAACCACCTTTCTCTTCCTTTACCATCCATCTCTTATAATTTCACTGCTGCAAATCTCTGGTGCTTACATAAAGTTTCCATATCACAGGTCCATTAGAGGACACTGTTGACATATCCAAGCAAAATCTCAATTCTCTGCAAGACTGATTTTAGGCTTTTATAGCTCAGATTTTGCCTGCCCATCAATATCTACTTATAATACTGCTGCTAGGAAACTAATAGCTTTTTGAAACACTCACCAGTTGTGTTTCCATGGAATCCATTAATAGATATTAGGTAGCTGATGACTATATTACATAAAGGTTTCAAACCAAAGAAAACAATAGTATGTTTCCCAATTTTGTGAGGCAAAATTTTTCTTATGAGAAAATTCAATAAAGGCATTAAAAAGATAATGGTCTTATTTCTGTTATGAACATATATGTGACATTTACATTTTAAATTAAGGATATAGTAAATTGAATGTAACAATGTACCAAAAAATTCTTCACCATTAGGGAATAAAATGCAAAGAGCCTTCAACACAAAGAAATTTATTATTATATGGGATCTTATTCAGAGACTCCAAAAAGAAACAGGTAAGATTCACTATGGAGAGAGTTTTAATATTCTCCTACACATTAAAAATATGTACTTAAAACCAAGAAGCAACATTGTTCTCAACAAGAATTTGTAGATAGCATTCCCATTTAAAAGCGGGTCAAAGAAGGCTGCCTTTTGCTAAAGTCAGGATAGGAAAGGTTTGGAAATGGTGAGATTAAGTTGAACAGCAAGCTTAAGTTTATTATCAGGAATCTGCAATTTTCTGCTCAAGTCAGAGGTTCTAGAAATAGAGCTATGACCAACTCCTTCCCTCCCCCATGTAACCATTGCTAGTTATGAAAAATCACTACCAGCTTCAAGAATTCACAATCAAAGCTGTTTACATTGTACTATTAAAGGAAATAAGATTTATGTAGTAAATAAGCAAGTTCTCTCATTGATTCTTTAGCTTAAATCCCTTTTGTTAAAGGCCTCAATGCTTCCTTTACCTATGCATATAGACTGAGCCAGGAAGGAATTCATGAGAAATTCCTAAAAGAGGTACAAATTAAGCAAGATCTAAGGGAAGAAGGCTTATTATTGACTGGGGAGATTGCATCTGAACTGGACCTAAAAAGATGGATATAGAATTTCTTTCGTTTTATTTTACTTTATTATTTTTTAAAATTGGTTTTTTGTTAAGTAGAATTTTGTTTTTCCAATTACATGTAAAGGTAGTTTTCAACATTCTTTTTAAATAATATTTTAAGGCTCCCAGGCTCCCAGAGGCTCCCAGAACTGACTGGTTATCCTTAAAGAAGAAAAAGGCAGGAAGGGATTTTCCAAAGTCCAATGAGTGAGTTTTAGGGTTTTGCTCTTTTCCAAGAAAAAAATTCTCTATGCCTAAATTTTTCTCCCTCCTCAAGATAACAAGCAATCTAGTATAGGTTATACACGTGCAGTCGCATTAAACATATTTATATATTAGTCATGTTGCAAAAGAAAAAACAGAACAAAAAAAATGAAGAAAAATGTGAAAATAGTAGGCTTTTGTCTGCATTCAAGACTCCATAGTTCTTTCTCTGCTGTGGATAGCATTTTCCATCATGAGTCTTTTGGAATTGTCTTGGACCACTGAAGTACTGAGAAGAGCTAAGTCTAACATAGTTGGTCATTGCACAATATT